>NW_020174718.1:2825-5959 GCF_003031525.2 Neophocaena asiaeorientalis asiaeorientalis | reverse complement strand
AAAAAAATATATATATATATAACGAGGTACATTAAATCTAAATTAAGATGATACAGGGGCATTTCCTATGTTACAGAGGAGTCTTTTGGATGAATTCATCTATTCCAAATTATTATGTAGATACTTAGGATATGAGCATAACCTCAAGTCCTAGTATTTACTTTATGATATAGTTGCAGAAATCAAAGATATTGAATATCTATGTTACTACCTGTCTTTTCCCACTTGAATTCCAATATGTAAAACTAGGCATTGTCTTTCTCATAAATAATATTTGATTCATTTGTCAGTGATTAGCTATATACCAAAGGGATATCGGTAGAGAAAATTTTAGCAAAAACTTCTTTGTACTAGCTTTTAATGCCTCTATTAAGCATTATAATTATTTTAAATTATTAAAGTCGTTTATGAATTCTTCAAATTAAATCAATTATTTGTCAGGGAAAGTTTAATTTTTTTTTTGTAAAGTACATAATATTTTAATTAGTTAGGGCCAGATAGTAAATATTTTAAGTTTTTCTGGGCTTATGGCCTCTGTTACAACTCTGCCATTTGAGCACAAAAACAGCCCTAGAAAATACGTAAATGAATGTGTATGTCTGGTTCCAATAAAACTTTACTTACAATAACAAGCAATGGGCTGGATTTGGTTGATGGGTCATGGTTTGCCAGCTGCTAGTTTAGAGGATAAACAGCCGTGTGCCTGTAGAACTAATTTGTTGAGAGGAACACTTGAGTGAACACATAAAGTTTGATGCTGCCCATGTCCTTGCTGCCCATTCTTTAGGAAACAGCCATCCCTCCAATAAGGTAATGGAAATGTGCTGGAGATTTCTGTCTACATGGAGACCTTCTTAAGGAATTTTTGAGATTTATGCACCAAATAAGATCTGTCAGTGCCAAGTGTAAACCTGGTGGAAAAAATGTGTTAACTCTACTTATCTTAATAAATATGTCCCCTTTGTCAGTCATTCTGGTAGTTG
The DNA here is from genome assembly GCF_003031525.2 of Neophocaena asiaeorientalis asiaeorientalis. Classification (NCBI taxonomy): domain Eukaryota; kingdom Metazoa; phylum Chordata; class Mammalia; order Artiodactyla; family Phocoenidae; genus Neophocaena; species Neophocaena asiaeorientalis. The sequence continues at coordinate 4,976 of NW_020174718.1, read as the reverse complement.
GGTCAATCTTTATTACGAGCATATTTTCTCTTGTAGATTTCCTTTGAAAGTGAATACACCTGTCCTCAAGGTGCCAAGGTGCTCCCCTGTCTCAGGATGGAGCATGATTAGCCTGTAGATAGTGATGGGCCTCAGGAAACATGCCCAGGTAGTTCTGTGAGCGCTCAGTGGGAGAGCCCTTTTCTTTTGTTCTTCATGACATAGGTACTGTGCTCGTCAGGTGTTAAATAAGTCAATGAATGAATCGATAGAAGAGTATAGTCTCCAGTGAGCTTTGAATTGCAGGAGGTAAAAATACAGCACATTGTGACTTCAAACTCAACATCCAGTTTTACGATGACCAGATAGTCAGAGATAAATTTTCTAGTGAGAGAATTATCCAAGTTTCTGATCTCACTTTTCCCCTTCCATTGTTGACTTTACCCAAAGAGAGAACATCGGTCCTACATTAGGACTGACATCAGAGGAAAGGGAAGTGTTTATAGCTGGAGACGACCTTAAAGATGAGGAAGGGGATAATGATTTTGATGCTACGACAACAATGATTGTGACCCCCATCGATTTAAACAGCAACTTATTGTTTACGAAATGCTATTTCAATCCTATCACTTTGTGATAGTTAAAACAAAGGTTCCGGTTCTGTGACTTTTGAAAGGCTAAAGGAAAGAAAGTGAAGCTGAAATACTTGGAATTTTGCCTCCTGATACACAATTAGGAAAAAGAGGAGACAAAGTTTAAACCAAGACCTAGTTTGAAGAGTGTTTGTTCAACCTCCCTATTTTTCTAATATTCACCGTTTCTTCTGCTGGTAATACTGGGTTTTAGAATAGTATTACAGTCGGATTGCTCATGGCTGCCACTGTTGACACATGCAAACTAGGGGAATCTAGCCAGTGCCAACTGAACACCCACGAACTGGAGTTTATCACCAATTTTCAGCTAAATGTTTTTGCTCCTGCTTTCCTGTGCATCTGTCCGAACTCTGATTGCAACTCCTGTGTGTACTGACAACTTGATAATTTAGCACACCCAAAGGTCCATTTTTAAGGAAGCATTCACAGTATGACTGTACTCATTATCCTCTGGTGTTTATCTTAACGAGTACCTTGTATTGTTAAGCTGTGAATAAAGTGGAGGAAATGGCAGGGAAGTGCTGGATACAGTGGAGGGGGAAGAAGGCAAACCTCACTGATGATTATGATGACAACAGTTTCAACTACCCTCATTTTGTAACATTTACAATGGGTGAGGACAGGATTGTTTTACATTTATGATCTCACTTCATCCTCACACCATTCCCCTGAGATAGATATTATTCTTTCTATCTTACATATAAGAAAATTGAGGCTTAGAGAGATCAGGATCACACAGGTAGTAAGTGACAGAGGCAGGATTTGACTTCAGTGCTGTGGCGTCCAAAGTGTATGCTCATAAGCACTGAGTGACACTGTATCATAATGGCTGGTCTCTCCGTTGTGGTTAATTAGGAATACTTGCAGACCCTCGCCACTCAATGTGTGGCCAATCAGACCAACAGTATCAGTATCACCTGGGAGCCGGTTAAAAATGCAAAATTTCTGTTCCCATCCCAGACTTGCTGAATAGAATCCAAATTTTCAGAACAGCCCCGGGGGGATACGTTGCACTTTAAATTTGAAAAGTGCTGGCTTAGACTTTTCCTAGACAATCGCTACTGAATAGTCTGAAGACACATAGAAACACTTTATCATCAGGAAGGGGACTGAGAAAGAAAACAAACAGAAACAACTGCAATGTACGCGAAAGGTTTCACCTGCTCCTGAAATCCACATGCAGAATAGTACAGAGTGGCTCAAGGGAGCCCAGGGGAATAGTGGATACAGTTTCATTCGAACCAGGACCCTTAGGAAAGGGTCACTAGCAATAATGACCCTGGGATATTGGACATAAACTGGAACAGCCCTAAGCAAACTGGGACATATGGTCACCTCAGTTATAGCACCCAAGTCTTTATGGTAAGAATCCATGAAAATATTAGGATTCTCTATTCTGTAAAAAAGTGAAAGTAGAGAGATGGGAAGTTTCAAGGCTACAGATTTTAAAAGGGTGACAATTACTTGTTTAGTAAATTATTTTATTCCACAAATACTTATTAAACACTTTCCTCCTTTG
>NW_020174718.1:2535-2650 GCF_003031525.2 Neophocaena asiaeorientalis asiaeorientalis | reverse complement strand
CGGCCGGTTAAAGGACTCGAGGCAAGGGTGGTGCTCGAGGTGGCAGGGCTCCCACCCCAAGTCGGGGGAGGCAGCCCGACCCTCTAGGAGGGCCCGGGCGGGGTCCAGGCCCCTG
>NW_020174718.1:0-1869 GCF_003031525.2 Neophocaena asiaeorientalis asiaeorientalis | reverse complement strand
CATTTTTTAACTTAGGAATTTTAAAACAATTTTAAAAAAATAAAAAAAATTTAAAAAAAATTAAAAAAAAAAAACAAACAATTTTAAACAAATTAATGGAAGGTGAGTCCAAATGTGATTAAGGCAAGTCCGGAAGTTAGTGTTGGAGGAGGAGTAAGAATGCTGTTTTAGATGGTAAGAAAATAAACTTGCCCTCTCTAACGTATCACCTGAATCTTCTGGCACATATGGAACCGTGGGCCAAATGGGCCATGCTGACAATTTGTACACATGTAAGCTTTGGAATTCATTATCTTTTGTGGGTTTCAGAATGGAGTATTTATCCTAAGAGTTTGTCTACCCTGAGCTGTACCTCATAAATGAAAAGTACAACGTGTGCATCTTTCATGCTGAAAAATAAACAGCAACCTCATCTTTTGTAAACAGTAATGTAATATGCTTAGTGAGATTTACAGATACATCCGTTTAGATAAACCATAAGAATCCTTTTTTTTCCTTCTCCAGAAGCACCACTTTTTTTCTACTTATTTTTTTTGAAGTCTAGCTAATTTACAATGTCATGTTAGTTTCAAGTGTACAGCAAAGTGATTGAGATCTATCTATCTATCTGTATAGCTCCCTTTTCAGACTCTTTTCCATTATAGGTTATTGCAGGTTATTGAGTATAGTTCCCTGTGCTATACAAGAACCCTTATTAATAATCAGTCCTCATGCAAGACCCATGGACATGTATACTACATAGGAAATTTGTTTTATGACCACCATGCTTTTCCAGCATCTAGAACTAATTCCAGCACATAGTAGGAAGTCAGTTAAAATTTGCGGGATGAGTAAATGAATCAAATGGCATTTCAGAGATGCTGAAAGAGGAAAGCACTATTCATCGTTCCTATTTTAGTTTTTTTCTCAGAGTGCAGAATTGCTCCAAGGCAGCTCGCGTAGATAGTCCCAGATCAGTACAGGAAACCAGGAAGGAGAGGGCAAAGATTGACCTTGTGGCTTTGCCAACTGTCTCTTCTATTCTTGTTTTGTTTCCTTCATTTGGAGAAGCAGATGTGCCTGCCTGATAGGATGGAAGCCTGAAAGCTTCAGGATCTGGAGGTAACAACATCCTGGTCTCTCAGACTTCCTGGGTGAATCATTGGCCAGCCACAACTATAAGATTTATCACTTCCAGAGACCCAGCCCCATCCGTGCTCTTATGAAATGGGCTTATGATCCAGAACAAGTAGCAATAATTGTCAAATTATAGACGGCCATATTGTTTATACATAATACTTCATAAGCTTAAAACAAGCTAATTTAAAGCTTGAAATATTCCTTTGTTACAGATAGTTCCATTTGAAAGTACTGGGTCAACTTGTCCTGTGGTAAAAGACCTATCACAAATGAGATTCGAATAAGCAGCACAGGCCCCATTTCAGAGGTAAAGATATATGTCTTCCCATCCAAATCCCATGCAATCATGCTTCCTCAGGGTCCACTCCAAATAGTGTCATCTCACTCTCCTCTAGCTTCAGCTTCTCCTCTACACACTTAATTATCTGCTCATATCAAAAGCTTTCCTTGATGAAACCTCTCCTGAAAGCCACCTCTTCTGTTTTTTTATAGCTAAACCTTGCATAAAGGCAGTTTACACTCAAAGCTACTTCACATACTCATCTCTATTCACTCCTCAACCCTCTGCTAGCTGGCTTTCACCCCATCACTCTCTTGAATCTCCTTTTTCCAAGGTTACAGACGACCTCACTACCAGTTCAGGAGGACGAGTCCTTATTGCATTTAAGCTCTGTGGCTCTGTTTGAATCCAGCTCTGTTTCTCCCTGACAACCTCTTTTCCTCCATTTTCCGGAACTCCTTTATTTCTCC
>NW_020174717.1:0-561 GCF_003031525.2 Neophocaena asiaeorientalis asiaeorientalis | reverse complement strand
CAGAAACTAACACACCATTGTAAATCAATTATACTCCAAAAGAGATGTCTAAAAAATAAAAATCTAAAAATAATAAAGGCTGGAGAGGGTGTAGAGAGAAGGGAACACTCTTGCACTGTTGGTGGGAATGTAAATTGATACAGCCACTATGGAGAACATTATGCAGGTTTTTTAAAAATCTAAATTAGAACTACCATATGACCCAGCAATCCCAATACTGGGCATATACCCTAAGAAAACAATAATTCTAAAACTGTCATGTACCAAAATATTCATTGCAGCTCCATTTACAGTAGCAAGGACATGGAATCAACCTAAGTGTCCATCATCGGATGAATGGTTAAGGAAGATGTAGCACATATACACAATGGAATATTACTCAGCCATTAAAAGAAATGAAATTGAGATATTTATAGTGAGGCGGATGGACCTAGAGTCTGTCATACAGAGTGAAGTAAATCAGAAAGAGAAAAACAAATACAGTATGCTAACACATGTATATGCAATCTAAGAAAAAAATAGTCATGAAGAACCTAAGGGTAAGACGGGAATAAAGACACA
>NW_020174716.1:157456-163764 GCF_003031525.2 Neophocaena asiaeorientalis asiaeorientalis | reverse complement strand
GCAATTATACCCCAATAAAGATGTTTTAAAAAAAAAAAGTAACAATGGAAATTTAAGAGAAAAAAATATATATTGTGTGTTCAATTACGTTTCATAGAATTATGAAATACTCCACCCTCTGGCCATTACCTGCAAAAGTAACTTTAAAACCTATGCTAATTGTCACTTCATATGAACCAGTCCTGCAGGGCTGTAAAGGAAACCTGCTCTCATCATGTCTTGAGGGAGGTAAAGGTCAAAGTATTTCAAAATGTGGCACATATTTCAAGAAAACCATTTGAAGAACTAATCTGTAATAACTGTTTGAAAAATAAAAGGACATGCCTGAAAGCTCAATTTCAAAGGATTATGAGACACATGCAAATCCAACCACACAGAGGTATCAGCTCACACCATTCAGAATAACCACCAGGAAAGAAACTACAAACAATCAATGCTGAAGAGGTTGTGGAGAAGTGCATACCCTTAATTTGAAGTGGGATGTAACCTGGTAAGAGCCACTAATGGGAACAGAGTGGAGGTGCCTTTAAAAGGTAAACACTGAGCTACTATATGATCCAGCAGGCCCACTCCTGGGGCTATAACATAAGAAGACAGAATTGGAAAGACACAGGCAGGCAAATCTGCACTGCAGCAGTATTACAATAGCCAAGACATGGAAGCAACCAAAAGTCCATCAACAGATGGGTGGACAAAGAAGAACTGTTACATGTAGAGATGGAATATTAGCTTGGGAAAAAAATGAAACAATGCCATTTGCAGCACCATTGATGAGTCTAGAGGTAATCATGCAACTTATACTAACTGAGAAAGTGAAAGACACCTAACGCATATCACCTATAGGTGTTACCTAAAAATTGATAACAATGAAGATATTTCCACAGAGAAAGGCAATCACAGATTCATTAAACAAACTTATGGTTCCCCAAATCAAGAGGTATGAGGATTGGATACATTACGATATTGGGGTTAACAGAGATACACAAACACATGTGAAATATATAATCACCAAAGACCTACGGAATACCAAGAGTAGACTACTCAACATTGTGCCATAACCTACCTGGGAAAAGATTCCGAAGAAGAATAGATTTATGTATATGTGTGAAAGAACCACATCTTACACACCTAGAACAAAAAAAAACCATTGTAATCAAATTTGCTGTGATTAAAAATAAATTAAAAATATGAATAAGAAATAATGAGACATAAAATTAAAGGAATTTTTCCTGGCACATTCCATTCTAATTTTCAACCTAGAACAGGACTTCCATCAAGGCTCTGTTGCCCTGGTAACCAGATTTGGTAAAGGAGAAATGCTGCCGCCTTGTGGCTGTTTCACACAACAGCAGCTTTAAACCAAGAGGTAATGGTCACTTAATACTCAAAATATGTGCAGCACTGTAAAGGACAGCGGGCCTCAAAAAATTCCTGGGGTCGTAAATCGACCAGAAAATTCAAAAGACGTCAACATTTCAAAAAGACAATGTCAAGAGGCATATTTTGCACACATTTTGTCTTTTATTTTTCTTTTTGTTTAAAAAAAATGCATGGAATAATGCTCAATATCAGGAACTGATAAAGCCATGCAAATGCAGTCTACAAAAACGTTCACCTTACCACCATCGGAATGATCATCAGCAAAATAGTCTACAAAACATGAATGTTGAAAGGGTTTTAGAGAACTGCGTACCCTCTACCTGCTGCTGGGATGTAATCTGGTAACAGCCAGTAGTGAGAAGAGAATGGCAGTGCGTTTAAAGTTAAAAATTGAGCTCATCACTATGTAATAACTTACACGGGAAAAGAACCAAAGATGAATAGATAGATATATAGATATAATGAACCAGATTCTGTACACCTAGAACACAACATTTTTATCAAATTTGCTCTGATAATAAATAGAAATTAAATTGAAAAAACAAACAAGAAGTAAGGAGATATAAGCTCTTGGGGATTTGCCCTGGCACATCCCACTCTAATTTGCAGCCTACTAACACGATTTCCAGGAAGGCTCTGTTGCCCAAAAACCCAGAGTTGGAAATGTAGAAATGCTGCCGCCTTGTGGCCGTTTCCCGCAAGACCGTCTTTAAACCCACAGCTAAAGGTCACTTAACATTCACAACGACTCAGGGCTGTAAAGGACACCTGCGCTCAAAAAATGTACTGAGGTGAGGGATTGCCAAAAAAATTCAAAAAAGGCAAAATTTTCAAGAAGGTAGTATGAAGCGATAAGTTTGACTTACTCTCTTGTTAAAAAAAGGAAAATGGACAGAAGCTCAACCTCAGGAATTATTAGACTCATGTAAATGTAATCTACAAAAAGGTTTCAACTCACACCAGTCGACTGACCATCAGCAAAAAGTCTACAAAGAATAAATGCTGATGTGGTTTGAGAGAACTGTGTATGCCAAAAAAATTCAAAAAAGGCAAAATTTTCAAGAAGGTAGTATGAAGCGATAAGTTTGACTTACTCTCTTGTTAAAAAAAGGAAAATGGATAGAAGCTCAACCTCAGGAATTATTAGACTCATGTAAATGTAATCTACAAAAAGGTTTCAACTCACACCAGTCGACTGACCATCAGCAAAAAGTCTACAAAGAATAAATGCTGATGTGGTTTGAGAGAACTGTGTACCTTCTAGCTGCTGGGGGGATGTAAACTGGTAACAGTCAGTAGTGAGAAAATAATGGAGGTGAGTTTAAAGGTAAAAATTGAGCTACCATGTGATCTGGTAGGTCCTTTGATGCACCTATCACCTGAGCAGACCCGAATGTAAAAGACACAGGCTGTCAAAACTGCACTACAGGAACATTTAACATAGCCAAGACTTGGAAGAAACAAAAATGTCCATCAACAGAAAAATGCACGAAGAAGAAGTGGTCCATGTACACAATGGTATATTAGCCATGGAAAACAATGAAACAGTGCCGTTTGCACCACCATATAAAGACCTAGAGATAATCACCCAACTTGAAGTAAGAAAGAAACTGAAAGACAGATATCCTATGACACCACTTCTAGGTGTTACCTAATAATTGATACCCATGAACTTATTTCCAAGAGAAGGAAATGCATGGACTAAGAAAATAAAATTACGTTTAACCAATTGGAAAGGTGTAAGGAATGAGTGAATTACGATATGGGGGTTAACAGACATGTACTAAGACATATGAAATATATAATCACTAAATACGTATGAATACCAAGAGAGGTCTACTCAACACTCTGTAATAACCTACACAGGAAAGGACCCAAAGATGAATAGACAGATACATTGATATGATGAACCAGATTCTGTACACCTAGGAGAAACAACATTTTTATCAAATTTGCTCTGATACCTAATAAAAATTAAAGAAACAAACAAGTAAGGAGATATAAGCTCTTGGGGGTTTGCGCTGGCACATTCCACTCTAATTTGCAGCCTATTAACACGATTTCCAGGAAGGCTCTGTTGCCCAAAAACCCAGAGTTGGAACTGTAGAAATGCTGCCGCCTTGTGGCCGTTTCCCGCAAGAGCGGCTTTAAACCCACAGCTAATGGTCACTTAACATTCACAAGGACTCAGGCCGGTAAAGGACACCTGCCCTCAAAAACTGTCCTGAGGTAGGGAATGGCCAACAAAATTCAAAACAGGAAAATTTTTCAAGAAGATAGTATGAAGACGTAAGTTTTACTCACTATCTTTTAAAAAAGAGAAAAATGGATAAAAGCTCAATCTCAGGAATTATTACACTCATACAAATGTAATCTGCAAAAAGGTTTCAACTCACACAGATCGACAGACCATCAACAAAAAGTCTACAAATAATAAATGCTGAAGTGTTTTTTTGAGAACTGTGTACCCTCTAGCTGCTGGTGAGATGTAAAGTGGTAACAGCCAATAATGAGAACAGAAAGGAGCTGCGTTTAAATGTAAAAGTTGAGCTACCATTCGATGCAGCAGGCCCACCGCTGGGCCTCTCACCTGAGAAGACCAGAATCTGGAAGACAGAGGCTGCAAAAGCTGCACTTCAGCCTTATTCACAATAGCCAAGACATGGAAGCAACCTAAATGTCCATCAACAGATGAATGGATAAAGAAGAAGTGGCCCATGTACACAATGGAATATTAGCCGTGGAAAACAATGAAACACTGCTCTTTGAGGTACCATAGATGAGCCTAGAGATAATCACAGAACATGAGGTAAGTTGGAAAGCAAAAGACATATATCCTATGATATCACTTATAGGTGTTACCTAACAACTGACAAAAATGGACATATTTCCACAGAGAAAGACACACACAGACTTAGAAAACAAACTATGCTTATCTAAAAGGAAAGGTGGTGGCAATGGATAAATTAAGATTAGGTTTACCATACCTATACAAATACAGATTAAGTACATATATCAAAAAGACCGAGCACATAACAAAGGAGGTGTACAGAGCACTCTGTAATCCTTTACATGGGAAAAGGATCTGTACATGAATAGATATATATGATGTATGGATGAACCAGATTCTGTGCACCTAGGACAAACTGTATTCTAATAATTACCCCGATTAAAACAATTAAAACAATGAACAAGAAGTAATGAGACATAAACTTCAGGCGTTTTTTTCCTGGCACATTCCATTCTAATTTACAACCTAGTAACAGGACTTCCAGAAAGGCTCTGCTGCCCTAGTAACCAGATTTGCGAATGGAGAAATGCTGCCGCCTTGTGGCCGTTTCCCACAACACCAGCTTTAAACCCAGTGCTAATGGTCACTAAATATTCACAATCATTGCAGGCCTATAAATGACACCTGCTGTCCAAAAAAATACTGGGGTCAAAAGTCGACCACAAAATTCAAAAGAGGGCAACCTTCCAAGAAGACAATTTCAAGAGGTATATTGTACACACACATTTTTTTTCTAAATAAAAGAGAAAGGTGTGGGAAAATGCTGATTAGGAATTATTAAAGACATGCAAATCCAAATTACAAAAACCTATCAGCTCACACCAGTCAGAATGGCCATGAGCAAACATTCTAAAAACAATAAATGCTGAATGGGTTTTGGAAAAATGCGTACCCTCGGTGTTAATTGGGACGTGGCAAGATCCACTAACGAAAACTCAATGCAGGTACTTTGAAAAGGTAAACGCTGAGCTACCAGTCAATGAATCATACCCACTGTTGGGCCTATCACCTGAGAAAATGAGAATCAAAAGTCACAGACTGGCAATACTGCACTCCAGCAATACTTACCATAGGCAACACTTGGAAGCAACGAAAATGTCCATCAACAGAGGAATGCACAAAGAAGTGGTCCATGTACACAATAGAATATTACTCCACTAAAAAATACAAATTAAATTTCAAAAGCAAACAAAATAAGGAGACATCAGCTTTGGTGGGTTTATCCAGGCATATTCCACTCTAATTTATAACTGAGGAACACCACTGGCAGGAAGGTCTGTTTCCCTCGGTACCAGAGTGGGGAACGCAGAAATGCTGCCATCCTCTGGCCGATACCTGCAACAGCAGCTTCGAAATCTGTGCTAAGCGGCACTTCATATGCACAAGTACTGCAGGGCTGCAAATGAAACCTGCCCTTAAAATGTCTTGAGGCAGCTAAAGGCCAAAATATTTCAAAATGTGGCACATACTTCAGGAAAAAAATTTGAAGAAGTCACCTGTAATAACAGTTTGAAAAATAAAAGGACATGCCTGAAAGCTCAATTCCAAGGGAGTATGAGACACATGCAAATCCAACCACACAGAGGTATCAGCTCACACCACTCAGAATAACCATCAGCAAAAAAACTACAAACGATCAATGCTGAAGAGGTTTTGGAGAAATGCATACCCTCAGTTTGAAGTGGAATGTAACCTAGTAAGAGTCACTAATGGGAACAGAATGGAGGTGACTTTAAAACGTAAATCTTGAGCTACTATATGATCCACCAGGCCCACTTCTTGGGGATGGGCTTGGTGGATCAATCCTAAGAAGACAGAATTGGAAAGACAGAGGCAGGCAAATCTGCACTGTATGTGCTAATTGTCACTTAATATTCAAAATAATTGCAGGCCTGTAAATGACACCTGCTATCAAAAAATGTCCTGGGGTCGTAAATCGACCAGAAACTTCAAAAGACATCAACATTTCAAGAAGACAATTTCAAGAGGCATATTTTACGCACATTTTTTCTTTTCTTTTTTTTCTCTTTAAAATAAAAGGGAATTGGGCTTCCCTGGTGGCGCAGTGGTTGGGAGTCCGCCTGCCGATGCAGGGGACACGGGTTCGTTCCCTGGTCTGGGAAGATCCCACATGCCG
>NW_020174716.1:84993-157023 GCF_003031525.2 Neophocaena asiaeorientalis asiaeorientalis | reverse complement strand
ATAATTAATAAAAATTAAATTTATAAAACAAACAAGAAGTAAGGAGATATAAGCTCTTGGGGGTTTGCCCTGGCACATTCCACTCTAATTTGCAGCCTACTAACACGATTTCCAGGAAGTCTCTGTTGCCCAAAAACCCAGAGTTGGAAATGTAGAAATGCCTTGTGGCTGTTTCCCGCAAGAGCGGCTTTAAGCCCACAGCTAATGATCTCTTAACATTCACAAGGACTTAGGGCTGCAAAGGACACCTGCCATAAACACCTGTGCTGAGGTAGGGAATGGACAGTAAAATTCAAAACTGGCAAATTTTTCAAGACGATAGTATGAAGAGGTAAGTTTGACTCACTCTCTTTTTTAGAAAAAGGAAAATGGGTGAAAGCTCAACCTCAGGAATTATTAGACTCATGCAAATCTAATCAACAAAAAGGTTTCAACTCACACCAGTCGACTGACCATCAGCAAAAGGTCTACAAACAATAAATTCTGAAGGGGTTTTAGAGAACTGTGTACCCTCTAGCTGCTGGTGAGATGTAAAGTGGTAACAGCCAATAATGAGAACAGAAAGGAGCTACGATTAAAAGTAAAAATTGAGGTACCATTCAATCCAGCAGTCACACCACTGGGCCTCTCACCTGAGAAGACCAGAATCGAGAAGACGCAGGCTGCAAAAGCTGCACTGCAACCTTATTCACAATAGCCAAGACGGTGAAGCAACCAAAATGTCCAACATATGTATGGATGAAGAAGAAGTGGTCCACGTTCACAATAGAATATTAGCCATGGAAAACAATGAAACACTGCTATTTGAGGCGCCATAGATGAGCTTGGAGATAATCACAGAATATGAGGTAAGTCAGAAAACAAAAGACCTATATCCTATGATATCACTTATAGGCGTTATCTAATAACTAACACAAATGAACATATTTCCACAGAGAAAGACACTCACAGACTTAGAAATTAAGTATGCTTATCTAAAAGGAAATGTGGGCAGAATGGATAAATTAAGATTAGCGTTACCATACGTATACAAATACATATTATAAACATATATGAAAACGACCGACCATATAGCAAGTGAAGTCTACGGAACACTCTGTAATATTTTACATGAGAAGAGGATCTGAACATGAATAGACATATATATTGTACAAATGAACTAGATTGTGTACATCTGGACAAAAAATATCTAATCATTACCCCGATTAAATAAATTTTAAAAACCAAGAAGAAGTAATGAGACATAAACTTATGGGCGTTCCTCCTGGCACATTCCATTGTAACTTACAACCTAGGACCACGACTTCCAGAAAGGCTCTGCTGCCCTAGTACCCAGATTTGGGAAAGGACAAATGCTGCCTCCTTGTGGCCGTTTCCCACAACAGCAGTTTTAAACCCAGGGCTAATGGTCACTAAATATTCACCAAACTTGCAGTTCTATAATGACATCTGTCCTACAAAATAATTCTGGGGTCGAATATCGACCAAAAATTCAAAAGAGGGCAACCTTCCAAGAAGACAGCTTTAAGACATACTGTACTCACACTTTATTTTTAACAGAAAAGAAAAAGGCGTGGGAAATGATGAATTTTAGGAATTTTTAAAGACATGCAAACCCAAATTAAAAAATCCTATCAGATCACAGCAGTCAGACTGGCCATTAGCAAAAATGCTGCAAACTATAAATGCCGAAGGGATTGTGGAGAAATTCGTACCCTCGGTTCTAAGGGAGACATGGTAAGAGCCACTAATGAAAACACAATGGAGGTGCTTTGAAAAGGTAAACATTGAGCTACTAGTCAATCAGTCACACCCACTGCTGGGCCTATCACCTGAGAAAATGAGAATCAAAAAGTCACAGGCTGGCAATCTTGCACTCCAGCAATATTTAATATAGCCAACACTTGGAAGCAACGAAAATGTCCATCAACAGAGGAATGCACCAAGAAGTGGTCCATATACACAATGGAATATTACTCCAATAAAAATATAAATTAAATTAAAAAACAAACAAAAGTAAGGAGACATCAGCTTTTGGGGGTTTATCCGGGCACATTCCACTCTAATTTATAACCGAGGAAGACCACTGGCCGGAAGGTCTGTTTCCCTAGTACCAGCATGGGGAACAAAGAAAGGCTGCCGCAATCTGGCCGTTACCTGCAAAAGCAGCTTTAAAGCCTGTGCTAATGGTCTCTTCATGTGAACAAGTACTGCAGGGCTGTAAATGAAACCTGCCCTCAAAATGTTTTGAGGGAGGTAATGGCCAATAAATTTCAAAATGTAACACATACTTTAAGAAAACACTTTGAAGAGCTAAGCTGTAATCACAGTTTGAAAAATAAAATGGACATGCCTTAAAGCTCAATTTCAAAGGATTATGAGTTATATGCAAATTCAACCACAAAGAGGTATCAGCTCACACCAGTCAGAATATCCATCAGCAAGAAAACTACAAACAATAAATGCTGAAGCCATAAAAAGAAACGAAATTGAGCTATTTGTAATGAGGTGGATAGACCTAGAATATGTCATACAGAGTGAAGTAAGTCAGAAAGAGAGAGACAAATACCGTATGCTAACACATATACATGGAATTTAAGAAAAAAATGTCATGAAGAACCTAGGGGTAAAACAGGAATAAAGACACAGACCTACTAGAGAATGGACTTGAGGATATGGTGAGGGATAAGTGTAAGCTGTGACAAAGGGAGAGAGAGGCATGGACATATATACACTACCAAAGGTAAGGTAGATAGCTAGTGGGAAGCAGCAGCATAGCACAGGGAGATCAGCTCGGTGCTTTGTGACCGCCTGGAGGGGTGGGATAGGGAGGGTGGGAGGGAGGGAGATGCAAGAGGGAAGTGATATGGGAACATATGTATATGTATAACTGATTCATTTTGTTGTAAAGCACAAGCTAGCACACCATTGTAAAGCAATTATACTCCAATAAAGATGTTAAAAATAAATAAATAAATGCTGAAGGTGTTGTGGAGAAATGCATACCCTCAACTTTAAGTGGGACGTAACCTGGAAAGAGCCACTAATGAGCACAGAATCATGGTGCATTTAAACGGTAAACCCTGAGATACCATATGATACAGGAGGCCCACTCCTGGGCCTATAACATAAGAAGACAGAATTGGAAAGACACAGGCAAATGTGCAGTGAAGCAGTATTACAATAGCCAAGACATGGAGGCAACCAAAAAGTCCATCAAGAGGTGAGTGGACAAAGAGGAACTGGTACATGTACAGATGGAATATTAGCTAGGGAAAAAAATGCAACAATGCCATTTGCAGCACCGTAGATGATTCTAGAGGTAATCAGGCAAATTGTACTAAGTCAGACAGCAAAAGACACATATCCTATAATATCACTTACAGGTGTTAGCTAAAAATTGATACCAATGAAGATATTTCCACAGAGAAAGGCAATCATAGATTCATTAAACAAAGTTATGGTTCACCAAATGGAATGGTGTGAGGACTGGATACATTAGGATATTGGAGTTAACATAGATATAGAAACACATGTGAAATATATAATCACCAAAGACCTATGGAATACCAAGAGAAGACTACTCAACATTGTGTCATAACCTACATGAGAAAACGATCTGAAGAAGTATAGATACATGCATATGGGTAAAAGAACCACATCCTACACACCTAGAACAAACAAAACATTTAAATCAAATTTGCCCTGATAAAAAATAAAAATTAAAAAAAGGACAAGAAAAAAAAGAGAGGAAAAAAAGGAAAAATACAAGAAAAAAAGAGAGAGAAAAAAAGAAAAGAACAAGAAGTAATGAGACATAAACTTAAGGGGCTTTTTGCTGGCACATTGCATTCTAATTTACAACCAGAACACGACTTCCATTAAAGCTCTGTCATCACTAATATAGCAGCTTTATAAGCAATGTTGAATGTAGCTTAAAAGAAGTCTCACTAATTATTGATAGTAACAAGAAAACAAACAAAAGTAAAAAATCACATGGAAAAAGTATACATAGAGTAAGGGTAGTAGATCAAACACTTATTAAACTTCTGTAAAGAATAAATGACAACAGTAGTATATTTTTTTTAAAAAAAGAGAGGGCCCAAATAAATCAGAAATGAAAGAGATTATGTTACAAGAGCCACCACAGAAATACAAAGTATCCTAAGATACACACAAGGTAACTCAGGGCTCAGACTGGACAAAGCCCACTCTCCATTCCTGTGTACATAACTTACACGAGCCTCAGGAACTGAGGAGGGGGTCCCTGAGGAGAGGCACAAGATAGAAGATGTTAGGCATTGACATGACTGCAATCATCTTAAACGTGCCTGAACTACATTCACACGAAATGATTTTGTCCTGTATGTACATCAGCACCTCTAGTCGGAACTGCAAATCTTTGGCTTCACCACCTCTACTGTCAGCATTAACTTCACCTGCTGTGGACTGTCTCCGATAGGATTTCTAGAACCACAAAACATCGAAGCTTCACAGGACCCAGAGTCTGTGCGACTCCACTCTGAGTCTCAGAGTCTCAACTGCACTCAGAGACTCAGAGTCTCAACAGAGACTCCACTCTTGGAGGGCACACACAAAGTAGTGTGCACATCAGGACCCAGGGGAAGGAACAGTCACCCCGTAGGTGAATGATCATACCTAGCTGCTAGTTTTAGAGGGTCTCCTGCAGAGACAGGGTGTAGCTGTGGCTCACCATGGGGACAATGACACTGGCAGCAGAAGTTCTGGGAAATACTCCTTGGCGTGAACCCTCCCAGAGTCCACCATTAGCCCCACCAAGAGCAAGGTAGGCTCCAGTGCTGGGTCGCCTCAGGCCAAACAACCAACAGGGAGGGAACCCAGACCCATGCACCAGCAGACAAGCGGATTAAACTTTTTATTAAACTTTTATTTAATCCACACACAAGCATATTAAAGCTCTGCCCACCAGAGCAACACCCAGCTCTACCCACCACCAGTCCCTCCCATAAGGAAGCTTGCACAAGCCTCTAAGATAGACTCAATCACGGAGAGCAGACAGCAGAAGCAAGAAGAACTACAATTCTGCAGCCTGTGGAAGGAAAACCACATTCACAGAAAGATAGAGGAAATGAAAAGGCAGAGGACTTTATACCAGATCAAAGAACAAGATAAATCCTCAGAAAAACAAGGAAATGAGGTGGGGATAGGCAACTTTCCAGTAAAAGAATTCGGAATAATGATAGTGAAGATGATCCAAGACCTTAGAAAAAGAATGGAGGCAAAGATCGAGAAGATGCAAGAAATGCTTAACAAAGACCTAGAAGAATTAAGGAACAAACACCTAGAAGAATTAAAGAACAAACAGAGATGAACAATATAATAAATGAAATGAAAAATACACTAGAAGGAATCAGTAACAGAATAACTGTGGCAAAAGAACAGATAAGTGACCTGGAAGACAGAAAGGTGGAAATCACTCCCGTGGAACAGAATAAAGAAAAAGAATGAAAATAAATGAAGACACCCTAAGAGACTTCTGGGACAACATTAAACGCAACAACATTTGCATTATAGGGGTCCCAGATGGAGAACAGAGAGAGAAAGGACTCAAGAAAATATTTGAAGAGATTATAGTTGAAAACTTCCTTAGCATGGGAAAAGAAATAGCCACCGAAGTCCACGAAGCACAGAGAGTCCCAGGCAGGATAAACCAAAGGAGAAAAATGCCGAGACACACAGTAATCAAATTGAAAAAATTAAAGACAAAGAAAAATTATTGAAAGCAACAAGGGGAAAATGACAAATAATATACAACGGAACTCCCATAAGGTTAACAGCTGATTTCTCAGCAGAAAATCTATAAGCCAGAAGGGAGTGGCATGATAAATTTAAAGTGATGAAAGGGAAGAACCTACCACCAAGAGTACTCCACCCAGCAAGTATCTCATTCAGATTTGATGGAGAAATCAAAAGCTATACAGACAAGCAAAAGCTAAGAGAATGCAGCACCATGAAACCAGCTCTACAACAAATGCTAAAGGAACTTCTCTAAGTGGGAAACACAAGAGAAGAAAAGGACCCACCAAGACAAACCCATAACAATTAAGAAAATAATAATAGGAACATACATATCGATAATTACCTTAAACGTGAATGGATCAAATGATCCAACCAAATGACATGGGCTCACTGAATGGATACAAAAACAAGACCCATATATATGCTGTCTACAAGAGACCCATTTCAGACCTAGGGGCACATACAGACTGAAAGTGAGAGGATGGAAAAATATATTCCATGCAAATGAAAATCAAAAGAAAGCTGGAGTAGCACTAAATAAAAGTAGCACTAAAATAAAGTAGCACTTTATTTTAAAATAAAGAATGTTACAAGAGACAAGGAAGGACACTACATAATGATCAAGGGATAAATCCAAGAAGATATAACAATTATAAATACATATGTACCCAACATAGGAACACCTCAATATATAAGGCAACTGCTAACAGCTATAAAAGAGGAAATCAACAGTAACACAATAATAGCAGGGGACTTTAACACCTCACTTACACCAATGGAGATCATCCAGACAGAAAATTAATAAGGAAACACAAGCTTTAAATGACACAATAGACCAGATAGATTTAATGGATATTTATAGGACATTCCATCCAAAAACAGCAGATTACACGTTCTTCTCAATGGCACATGGAATATTATCCAGGATACATCGCATCTTGGGTCACAAATAAAGCCTCAGTAAATATAAGAAAACTGAAATCATATCAAGCAGCTGTTCCGACCACAATGCTATGAGATTAGAAATCAATTACAGGGAAAAAAAACACAAATACATGGAGGCTAAACAATACGTTTCTAAATAACCAAGAGATCACTGAAGAAATAAAAGAGGAAATCAAAAACTACCTAGAGACAAATGACAACAAAAACACGATGATCCAAAACCTATGGGATGCAGCAAAAACAGTTCTAAGAGGGAAGTTTAAAATAGCAATAAAAGCCTACCTCAAGAAACCAGAAAAATCTCAAATAAACAATCTAACCTTACACCTAAAGGAACTAGAGAAAGAAGAACAAAACCCAAAGTTAATACAAGGAAAGAAATCATAAATATCAGAGCAGAAATAAATGAAATAAAAACAATAGCAAAGATCAATAAAACTAAAAGCTGTTTCTTTGAGAAGATAAAAATGATAAACCTTTAGCCAGACTCAAGTAAAAGAGGGAGAGGACTCAAATCAATAAAATTAGAAATGAAAAAGGAGAAGTTGTAACAGACATCACAGAAATACAAAGCATCCTAAGAGACCTCTACAAGCAACTCTATGCCAATAAAATGGACAACCTGGAAGAAATGGACAAATTCTAAGAAAGGTATAACCTTCCAAGACTGAACCAGAAAGAAATAGAAAATATGAACAGACCAATCACAGGTAATGAAATTGAAACTGTGATTAAAAATCTTCCAACAAACAAAAGTCCAGAACCAAATGGCATCAGAGGTGAATTCTATCAAACATTTAGACAAGAGCTAACGCCCAATCTTCTCAAACTCTTCAGAAATTTTCAGGGGAAGGAACACTGCCAAACTCATTATATGAGGCCACCATCACCCTGATACCAAAACCAGACAAAGATACTACAGAAAAAGAAAATGTGAGACCAATATCACTGATTAATATAGATGTAAAAATCCTCAACAAAATACTAGGAAACAGAATTGAACAACACATTAAAAGAATCATGCACCATGATCAGGTGGGGTTTATCCGGGATGCAAGAATTCTTCAATATACAAAAATCAATCAATGTGATACACCATATTAACAAATTGTAGAATAAAAATATGATCATACCAATAGATGCAGGAAAATCTTTCGACAAAATTCAACACCGATTTATGATTAAAAGTCTCCAAAAAGTGGGCACAGAGGGAATCTACCTCAACATAATAAAGGCCATATAGGACAAATCCACAACAAACATCATTCTCAATAGTGAAAAACTAAAAGCATTTCCTCTAAGATCAGGAACAAGACAAGGATGTCCACTCTCACCTCTATTATTCAACATAGTTTTGGAAGTCCTAGACACAGCAATCAGAGAAGAAAAAGAA
The DNA here is from genome assembly GCF_003031525.2 of Neophocaena asiaeorientalis asiaeorientalis. Taxonomy (NCBI): domain Eukaryota; kingdom Metazoa; phylum Chordata; class Mammalia; order Artiodactyla; family Phocoenidae; genus Neophocaena; species Neophocaena asiaeorientalis. The sequence goes on along the minus strand of NW_020174716.1, from coordinate 148,904 downwards.
ATAAAAGGAATACAAATTGGAACAGAAGAAGTAAAATTGTCACTGTTTGCAAATGACATGATACTACACATAGAGAATCCTAAAGATGCTACCAGAAAACTACTAGAGCTAATCAATGAATTTGGTAAAGTTGCAGGATACAAAATTAATGCACAGAAATCTCTGGCATTCCTATACACTAACAATGTAAGATCAGAAAGAGAAATTAAGGAAACAATCCCATTCACCATTGCAACAAAAAGAATAAAATACGTAGGAATGAACCTACCTAAGGAGGTAAAAGACCTGTACTCAGAAAACTGTAAGACACTGCTGAAAGAAATCAAAGATGATATAAACAGATGGAGGTATAAACCATGTTCTTGGATTAGAAGAATCAATATTGTGAAAATGACTATAGTACCCAAATCAACCTACAGATTCAATGCAATCCCTATCAAATTACCAGAGGCTTTTTCTACAGAACGAGAACAAAAAAATCTTAAAATTTGTATGGAGACACAAAAGACCCCGAATAGCCAAAGCAGTCTTGAGGGAAATTAAAAGAGATGGAGGAATGAGACTTCCTGACTTCAGACTATACTACAAAGCTACAGTAATCAAGACTATATGGTACTGGCACAAAAACAGAAATATAGATCAATTGAACAAGATAGAAAGCCCAGAGATAAACCTACATACCTATGGCTAGCTCATCTATGACAAAGGAGGCAAAGAAATACAATGGAGAAAAGACAGTCTCTTCAGTAAGTGGTGCTGGGAAAACTGGACAACTACACATAAAAAATGAAATTAGAACACTCCATAACACCATACACAAAAATAAACTCAAAATGGATTAGAGATCTAAATCTTAGACCAGACACTATAAAACTCTTAGAGGAAAACCTAGGCAGAACACTCCATGACATAAATCACAGCAAGATCCTTTTTGACCCACCTCCTAGAGAAGTAGAAATAAAAACAAAAATAAACAAATGGGACCTAATGAAACTTCAAAGCTTTTGCACAGCAAAGGAAAACATAAACAAGACGAAAAGACAACTCTCAGAATGGGAGAAAATATTTTCAAATGAAGCAAATGACAAAGGATTAATCTCCAAAACTTACAAGCAGCACATGTAGCTCAATAACAAAAAAACAAACAACCCAATCCAAAAATGGGCAGAAGACCTAAATAGACATTTCTCCAAAGAAGATACACAGACTGCCAACAAACACAGGTAAGGATGCTGAACATCACTAATCATTAGAGAAATGCAAATCAAAACTACATTGAGTTATCACCTCCCAGCAGTCCAAATGGCAATCATCAAAAAATCTACAAACAATAAATGCTGGAGAGGCATTTACTGGACATAAGGGAACGCTCTTGCACTGTTGGTGGGAATGTAAATTGATATAGCCACTAGGGATAACAGTATAGAGGTTCCTTAAAAAACTAAAAATAGAAGTACCATATGACCCAGCAATTCAACTACTGGGAATTTACCCTGAGAAAACCATAATTCAAAAAGAGTTATATACAGCAATGTTCATTGCAGCTCTACTTATAATAGCCAGGGCATGAAAGCAACCTAAGTGTCCATCGAAAGATGACTGAATAAAGAAGATCTGGCACATATACACAATGGAATATTACTCAGCCATAAAAAGAAACAAAACTGAGTTATTTGTAGTGAGGTGGATGGACTTAGAGTCTGTCCTACATAGTGAAGTAAGTCAGAAAGAGAAAAATAAATACCATATGCTAACAGAGATATATGGAATCTAAAGAAAAAAAAGTTTATTAAGAACCTAGGGGCAGGACAGGATTAAGGACACAGACATAGAGAAAGGACTTGAGGACACGGGGAGGGGGAAGGGTAAGTGGGACAAAGTGAGAGAGTGCCATGGACATATATACATTACCAAATGTAACATCGATAGCTACTAGGAAACAGCCACATAGCACAGGGAGATCAGCTTGGTGCTTTGTGACCACCTAAAGGGGTGGGATATAGAGGGTGGGAGGGAGATGCAAGAGGGAGGGGATATGGTGATATATGTATATGTATAATTGATTCACTTTGTTATACAGCAGAAACTAACACTCTATTGTAAAGCAATTATACTCCAACAAAGGTGTAAAAGGAAAAAAAAAAGAAAGAAAGCCCAGAGATAAACCTACACACCTATGGTCAACTAATCTATGACAAAGTAGGCAAGACTACACAATGGAGAAAAGACAGTGTCTTCAAACAGTGGTGCTGGGAAAAATGGACAGCTACATGTAAAAGAATGAAATTAGAACACCCCCTAACACCATACACAAAAATAAATTCAAAATGGATTAGAGACCTTAGTGTAAGACCGGACAGTATAAAACTCCTAGAGGAAAACATAGGAAGAATACTTTGACATAAATCACAGCAAGATCTTTTTTGATCCACCTCCTAGAGTAATGCCATAAAAAAGAAAACTAAACAAATGGGACTTAATGAAACGTAAAAGCTTTTGCAAAGCAATGGAAACTACAAACAAGACAAAAAGACAACCGTCAGAATGGGAAAAAACATTTGCAAACGAATCAATGGACAAAGGATTAATCTCCAATATATATAAACAGCTCATGCAGCTCAATAGTAAAAAAACAAACAACCCAATATAAAAATGGGCAGAAGATCTAAATAGACATTTCTTCCAAGAAGACATAGAGATGGCCAAGACGCACGTGAAAAGCTGCTCAACATCATTAATTATTAGAGAAATGCAAATCAAAACTACAATGAGTTATCACCTCACACCTGTTAAAATGGGCATCATCAGAAAATCTACAAACAACAAATGCTGGAGAGGGTGTGGAGAAAAGGAACCCTCTTCCACTACTGGTGGGAATGTAAATTGGTACAGTCACTATGGAAAACAGTATGGAGGTTCCTTAAAAAACTAAAAATAGAATTACCATGTTATCCAGAAATCCCATTACTTGGCATATACCCAGAGAAAACCATAAATCAAAAAGACACATTCACCACAATGTTCATTGCAGCACTATTTACAATAGCCAGGTAATGGAAGCAACCTAAATGCCCAAACACAGACGAATGGATAAAGATGTGGTACATATATAAAATGGAATATTACTCAGCCATAAAATGCAATGAAATTGGGTCATTTGTAGAGACATTGATGGATCTAGAGACTGTCATACAGAGTGAAGTAAGTCAGAAAGAGAAAAACAAATATTGTATATTAATGCATATATGTGGAACCTAGAAAAATGGCACAGATGAACCGCTTTGCAGGGCAGAAATAGAGACACAGATGTAGACAACAAACGTATGGACACCAAGAGGGGAAAGCCGTGGGGGCGTGGTGGTGGGAGGAGTTGGGAGATTGGGATTGACATGTATATATTTATATGTATAAAATAGATAACCAGTAAGAACCTGCTGTATAAAAAATAAATAAAATTTTTAAATTTTTAAATAATTTTTTTTAAAAATGGAAAAAAGTTATTCCCTTCACATACATGTATTTATATGAATGAATTATTTCCATGCTTATATCTATAAGTACAAAAAAGAGGAATAAAATCTACCTTGAACCAAAAAAAAAAAAAAACAAACAGAACTCACCAGTTATACAGAGGAAAACCCTGTCAGGGCACTTGCTCCAGTGGTAAACAATTCTGAAGTTGGTCAGAGGTGGGGAATCGTCTCCCAGGCAGCCAGCAGTCCCCCACCCTGCAAAGAGCGACCTCATTGCAAAGCTGGGAGACCGTACCGAGGCGTCTGTGAGTAAACGTGAGGTGAGCCCCAGGCCAGCTGCTGCTGAACTGTTCCCACCCTTCCCAGGTAAAACACCTGAATACGTACAAGGACTTCAAAGCCTAGAGGAAGGGCCATGGAGCCACACGAGCGACAGCATGCCGGCCGACTTGGTGCCTACAGGCCAGCCAGGATGGCCCTGGCCCTGGGTGCTCTTCTGGAAGCTTTCCATTTCCCTGCCTGAGATACCCCTCCTGTCCTGGCCCCCAATGCTTTCTTCCTTCCTCACCTCTGCCCAGGGTGAAATTGCAGCGGCAGTTACGGGTGACACATCCTCTTCTTTAGCAGGTGGCAGCCTGGCAACTCCTGCAGAAAGTCCACCAGAGCCCCACTCACACCGGGCCACCTACAAAGGCGTAGCCCCTCACTCCCACCCACCAGCCCAGCCCCGACACTGCTGACGGGGCAGAGAATATGGCGTTAGGCAGAGCTGCAGGGGCTCTTGCTGCCTGGAGGGGTGTTTATATAGACCTCAACCCAGGCACACCTGGGGCGGGCTGGCCCTCACGGTCAGGCTGCCCAGGTCAGCCAATCCTCGCTCCTCAGGGGCTCACAGTTGCAGAAAATGGACCTTGCTGGACCGGCCAGGTCCAAGGAACAGGTGTGGACGCTTGAGTCAGGATAGACAAGGGGCTGCAGCTGTGGTTAATTTTCTAATCATTTTATCTGGCCCATGAGTGGGAGACAATTTCAAGAAGACCCTCTCCTAATGAGAGGAACCCAGGAGTCAGGGAGAAGAGGGGTGGTGGCTGGAGACAGAGGCCTGGTGCCCCAGCTGCAGTGGAAGTCTCTGGAAGGCCAGGCAGAGGGTGGCCGCACAGAGTGATGCCCAGGGTCACAGACCTGTGGGTGCTGCTGTTTGTTAGTTCAAGTCCTGCTATGAGGTGCTCTGTGTCAGCTCTGAGCGACAGGTGAGCTGGGGGTGCTCTGCAATGAGGGCTATGTGCACGGTTCATGTGTGCCCAGCCCTGCCAGGGTACCTGCCCAGGGGAGCTCTGTATCCTGGGAGGGGCTGGACCACGAGAGCCTCATGGGCTGCTGGGTAGCTGCACAGGTGAGCTCCATACCCTGGGAGGGGCCTGACCACGAGAGCCCAGTTGGCTGCTGGGGACCTGACAAGATGAGCTCCATATCCTGGGATTGGCCTGACCACGAGAGAGGCTTGGGCTGCTGGGGACCTGAGAAAGGATGTCAGGACAGTCAGTGAAGTCACCGAGGATATACATCCAGTTGTTCCTAATTCCTACACCCTGCTGGTCATTCTACCATCCACCAGGACATGATATTCTTTATTAGACTTCAATGATGCCTTCTTCTGTATTCCATCAGTCCCAGAGTCACAAGAAATTTTGGCTTGTGAGTGGCAGGACTCAACATACAACTAAAACAATACTGCTGGGCCGTCCTGCCCCAAGGGTTCAAAAATTCCCACACCATCTTTGGGGAAACGTTAGCTAAACACCTAAAACTTCTACCTCTGGAAAACGGAACCCTCCTTCAATATGCAGACGACATTCTGATCGCCAGCCCTACTAAGGAGGCCTCTGAACTACCAAGCCAATAAAAGATAGAAGGTGTCCAAGAAAAATGCTCAAATATCACAGACTAAGGTGACCTGCCTGGGCTTCATTCTCACAGAAGGTCGGAGAAGCCCATCCCAGGAAAGGGAAGAAACGATTTGCAGCCTTACCCCTTTCTAAAACTAGAAGACAGCTTAGGGGTTCCTGGGGAGGCCGGGGTTTGCTGCATCTGGATCCCTAACTACAGTCTAATAGCTGGGCCTCTATATGAAACACTGAGAGGAAAAGATGATGATCCTTTTGAATAGAATCCAGAAGTGGCCTTTCAAGAATGGAAAGAGCAGTCAATTCAGACCCTTGCGCTGGAACTCCCTAATTCAGCTAAACCCTTTGACCTTTACATCCCCATAGAATGTGAATCGCCCTTGGAGTATTAGTGCAAAAACTGGGATCACTGAAATGGAACAACGCAAGAATGCCCTCCAGGTACGAGAAGCTACGGTCACCAATGGCTTGGCCCGCTGCTCCATCCAGCCAGGATACTGGGGGTATCTAAGAACCTGGAAATCAGCAGCCCGCAAATCCAGCTTCCTCCTTAGGGAAAAGGACCCCACGTGGTTATCCTAACCACCAACCATGCCCTGAAGTTGCAGGGGTCGCTCCGTAGGCACACTGACCTCGGGTGAGGAGGCCCTCCAACTCCAACCTCCAGAGAGACAACTGGGGGAAATGGGCCCCCATGACAACTCATGTGACAATCACTTGACCTGGAGTTTCTCTCAGAAAACAAGCGTGTTACCCAAAAGAGCAGACTACTGCTTGCAGGACTTACTGCACCCAGAGGGGAGCTAATAAACTTGGCAGGGGAACCGTATATCACGCTGTCACCATAGAAAAACCTACAGACACTGCGGTGACGGTGGCCAATAAGACCGGGTGGACTCCTGGCTACTTTAAAAGGCCGTTGACTCAGTGGCCGTCATGGTCCTGGATCACCACGAGCCCTGGACTGTCTGGGAGTTGAGCGGGCAGGGCTCTGACACCTGGTGCTCTTTGTACGTTAATTCAGGGGCTTAATTGAAGAAAGCACAGACTACTGGTCAGCGCATCTAGGCTGGCAGAAACCGTCAGCCTAAGGTGGCCGAACAAATGTAGGGCGGGGTAAACTGGCCTCCCCAGCGTCTCTGCGCATCTCTTTCCTGGACCCTTAAATGTCATTAGAATCTATAACACTTCCAATGCTGGTGCTCAGGCGGACGAGCAGTGAGACAGGAGACCTGGGGACAATCAACCTCACCTGGAGGCTGCTGGGGAGAAGTTCTGCCCCTCCCCACTGGGTATGAGGACTCCCAACTCAGCACAAAGCAGTTACAGAAGAGGGGTCTGCACCCTCAGCCCCCCAAGAATGAGGAACGAGACAAAAGGCAGAGGAGGGGTTTGTCACCGCCAAAGCCCATGAAAAATTCCTGGGAGATAAAAATAGAATCTGGGCAATAAAATAAAGTCTAACCTTTTTTTCCCTCGTGCTTTGTCTAATTTCACTTGCTCCTAGGTTTCCACGTGCAGCCGTCCCACAGCCGGTACTTCAGACCCGATTTCCTAGTGCAGAATGGCTGGGTCAACACCTCAGCTCGCGGGGCCCCATGCAGACTCCACGACATAGAGCCTGAGCTGCATTTTTGCAATAACCTCTAAGGGGAAATAATCTGAAAAAGAATAGATATTTTTATCGACATCATCTATCAACGACAGATAAAATGTAACCTAAGGGAAGCCGATGGTGAGCACTTCTGACCCTGAAGACTTCAATCATCTAAAGTTTCGGCTCTGCATACTTTCCAAGGCCCTTAATGAACATACGTGTAACCATGGCTTAAAAAATTCCCCAGATTGGGGTTCAGGGAGACACTGATTTGGAAAAATCCCTGGTGTTCTCCTTACATGCACAGGACCCTTCCTACTGCTAAAGCATGCCTGTCACACCCAGAGGATGTTACACCATTTAATCGGGAAGAGTTTGGAAAAGGCATCTCATCTCCTCATCTCCTGGTGCTCGGGTTCACCCCTCCAGCGTCTTTCCTAAAAATCTCCCCACTTGGGGATGTCAGCACCGTCAACATCCTGTTGCACACAGTTTGGAATTTGTCCAGAGGATGAAGAGGAAGGATGAAAAACAATGAGAGATAACTCCTAGGTGTTTGGACAGGCACATGTCACTCTAATTTCCAAGCAGGAAGACGAAATGATCAAAGGCTAGGATTGCCCATGGAAACAGAATACGGCTTGAGGAAATCCTGCTGTTTTGTGGCCAGTTCCCAAAAACACAAGTTGAAAAATGGAACTCAGGGGCACTAAAAGTCACGAAACTGCAGAGTTGGAAATATCTATAGTCGAAAAATTTCTTGACGTAAGTCAACGAAAAGGACTTGTAAGCAAAGGAGAATGGCAGGAAAGGGATTTGAAGAGGTAGAAAGGACTCGGCATTAAGCACAAGAAAAGGGGCTGAACGTCACCAACGATGCAGTTGGACAGAAAGGGCGTATGCGTTTTTTCTGAATATATTCAAGAAAAAGGCATACACCCTTTTTAGCCAACCAAACAGGTGGGCACTGGAAATCAATACTACAAAAGGCATCACTTCGCATCAATCAGAAGAGCCGTCCTCATAAAGTGTAAACACCAGAAATGCAGCACAGGGTGAGGAGAAAAGGGAGACCTGTATGGCTGATAGTGGAAATGTAAATTGCCAACGGCCACTCAGGAGAAGTGTATTGTGTTTACTAAAACATCTAAAAAATGAGCTACAGAGCATACGGCACTTGCACTCATAGGCATATATCTTGGGAAAAACAAAACTTGACAGGACACAGGCGCCCCAACGTTTACCACCTCTCTGTTTAAAAGAGCCTCGAGTAGGATATAATCTAAATGTCCCTGGAAGGAAAAAATGGATAAAAGAGATGTGGTACTTATATAGAGTGGAATATTACTCAGCCCGGAAATCAGTGAAATAAGGCCAGTTGCAACAACTCTGGAGGAGTTACGTATGATCATTCTAGGTGACATAAGTCAAAAAGAAAAAGACACATATCATAAGATATCACTTAAAGGTGGAATCCAAAATGGCTACACATGAAATAAATTACAAAACAAAAACATAGTCAAATATGTAGAAAACACGCATAAGTCTGCTAAAGGGGAAAGGTGGGGGCGTGAGGCATTATACAGGAGGTTGAAATTAGCAAAGGTACCATTCCAAATACCAAACTGATAATCAACAAGGTCTACATGATAGGTCAAAGAACTGTATGCAGCACACTCAAGTCACCAGAAAAGAATATATACGACTGGTAAGAATCTGAAAAAGAATTTATTGATGTCTCTCTGTACATGAATCAAGTGGATGTACAGCAGCAAGAAACAGAGCTTTGAAAATCAGCTGTAACCAATATAATGATAAATTAAAAAGAAATAAAAGACAGTGAGAAAGAGAGAAATTCTTACAACTTTTGCTCAGGGGCTGTGATGCAACATGGATTGAAAATATCTAGACCCACAGCAGGATGAGACATAAGGCTGGAAACCATTCGCGCTAAGAGAATTAGTGAGGTTGAATGAGGAAATGCAGACCCTTTAAAGTAATACTGCATGGTACACATTCCATGGGTCCCAAATCTGCAGGTTCAAGGGAATCTTCCTACAGCTAAAACATGCATGGGAAACCCAGAGGACTGTACACCATGTGATCAGGAAACGTATCTAAAATACACCTCATTTATTCTCTCCTGGTGCTCGGGTTTGCCATCCCAGCCACGTTACTAAGAATCTCCCCACTTGGAGAATCAGCACCTTTAACCTCCTGTTTTGCACAGTTTGCAATTTGTGCGGAAGATGAACGGGAAAAGGGGAACCAATGAGAGACTAGCTGTAGGGGTTTCAACAGGCACAGGTCACTCTAATTTCACATTGGGAAGAAGAATTAACTAAAGGCTCAGCCTGCAGCCCCAGAACCAAAATAGGGCCTGAAGCAATCCTGCGGTTTTGCAGCCAGCTCAGAAAAAAAGGGAGTTGAAAAATGGAGCTCAGGGGCAGTGCAATTCACAAACCTGCAGAGTTACAAATGACAACTAACGTCCAACAATATATTGAGGTAAGGCAATGAAGAGGATCTGAATGCAAGGCAGAATTGCAGATAACAGATTTCAAGAGGTAGATTGGACTCACCTTTAAAGCACATGAAAAGCAGCTGAACTTGGACAATGATGCACTTGGCCAAAAAGGGCATATGTATTTCTTCCTGAATATATTCAGGAAAAAACAAACACGCACTTTTTGGGCAACCAAGCAAGCCGGCAATGTAAATCCACGCAACAAAGAAGTCTCATTTCCCACCAGTCAAAAGGGCCATCCGAAAAAACTGTAAAAACCAGAAATGTAGGACAGAGCATGGAGAACAGGGAGCCTTGTTACGCTGATGGGCAGGGTGTAAACTGCCGAGAGACACTCTGGAGAAGTGCATGGTGTTTCCTAAAACATCTAAAAAACAGAGCTACAGAGCATAGGGAACTTCCACTCATGGGAGTATATCTTTGGAAGACTAAAAATCAACAAGACACAGGCACTCCAAAGTTTAGGGCTGCTCTGTTTACAAGAACCTCAAATTCGGTACACCTTAAATATACCAGGAAAGAGAAAAATGGATAAAGGAGTTCTGGTACTTATGTACAATGGAATATCACTAAGCCATGAAATCAATGTCATAAGGCCAGCAGCAGCAAAATGAGTGGATTTAGGTACGATGATTCTAAGTGAAATAATTCACACAGAAAAAGAAACTTATCACAAGATATCACTTATAGAGGGAATGTAAACGTGGCTACATAAGAACTGAATTACAAAACAGAACAGAGTCACACATTTAGAAAACATACTTATGCCTGCTTAAGAGGAAAGGTGAGGTGGGGTGATGCATAAAACAAGAGTTTGAAATTAGCACAGATAACGCTACCCATTCCATGGGTCCCAACTCTCCACGTTTAAGGGAATCTTCCTTCAGCTAAAACATGCATGGGAAACCCAGAGGATGGTACACCGTGTCATCGGGAAAGGTTTCCAAAACGCACCTCATTTTTCCTCTACTGGTACTCGGGTTCGCCATTCCAGCCGCTTTACTAACAATCTCCGCACTTGTAGAGTCAGCGCCTTTAACCTCCTCTTTCGCACAGTCTGCAATTAGTGGGGAGGATGAACGGGGAGAGGGGGAACCAATGAGAGACTAGCTATAGGGTTTTGGACGGGCACATGTCACTCTAGTTTCCCATCAGGAAGAAGAATTAATCAAAGGCTCAGCCTGCCACCCGGAACCAGAATAGGGCCTGAAACAATCCTGCAGTTTTGCGGCCAGCTCACAAAAAAGCGAGTTGAAAAATGGAGCTCAGGGTCTCTGCAATTCACAAACCTGCAGAGTTATAAAGGACAACTATCATCCCAAAATATATTGAAGTAAGACAACGAAGAGGATTTCAAAGCAAGGCAGAATTGCAGGAAACAGATTTCAAGTGGTAGATTGGAGTCACCTTTAAATAACCATACTACCAAAGACAATCTACAGATTTAATGCAATCCCTATCAGAATACCAAAGCATTTTCACAGAACTTGGAAAAGTAATTTTAAAATTTGTATAGAAACCCAAAGACCCCAAATAGCCAAACAATCTTGAGAAAGAACAGAGCTGGAGGCCTCACGCACCTTGACTTCAGATTATACTGCAAAGTGACAGTAATCAAAAAGAATTGTGCCACAGCCAAAATATACACAAAGATCACTGGTATAGAATAAAGATCCCAGAAATAAGCCCACACATTTATATTTACTTGATTTATGACAAAGCAGGCAATATGGAGAAAAAACTTTCTCTTCAATAAGTGGTACTGGAAAAACTGGTCAGCTAGATGGCAAAGAATAAAATTAGAGTATTTTAGCACACCATATATAAAATAAATGCAAAACTGAATAAAGACCTAAATGTAGGCCTGTAAAACCCCTAGAGAAAAATACAGAACATTCTTCAACATAAATGATAGCAACAGTTTTAGGTTCAGTTTACTAGGGCAAATGAAACAAAAGCAAAAATAAATGGGACTTCACCAAACTTAATGGGACTTGACCAAACTTAAAAGATTTTTCACAGCAAAGGAAACCAAAGACAAAATGAAAAGACAACCTGCTGAAGGAGAGACAATATTTGCACATGATAAGAGGTTAACACCAAAAAGATGACCAAGCAAGGGTTCATATCTAAACTACAGAAACAGCACATACAACTCAATATCAGAACAACACCCTAAATCTTTTTTTTTAAAAATGGGAAGACCTAAATAGACATTTTTCCAAGGAGAAAATACAGATAGACAGCCAGAACTCACGAAGATGCTAAACATAGCTCATTGGCAATAAAATGCAAATCAAAACAATGAGATATATCACCTCAGTCTTGTCAGAATGGCTGTCATCAAAAAGGTCACAAATAACAAAGGTTAGTGAAGATTTGGAGAAAGGGAAACTCTTGTACACTCTTGATGTGAATGTGAAGTAGTGCAACTACTGTGGAAAGCAGAATGGAGTTTCCACAAGAAACTAAAAATAGAACTACCATAATATCCAGCAATTTCACCCTTGGGTATATCAGAAGAAAACAAAAACACTATTTCAAAAAAATAACTGCACACCAATGTTCATAACAGTGTTATCTGCCATAGCCAAGATATAGAGTCAAACTAAGTGTTCATTAATAGGTTAGGGGATAAAAAAGATTTTTTATGATGACTTCAGCAAAAAATGAAATTTTGCCATTTGCAAGAACATGGATGGACTTGGAGGGTATTATGCTTAGTAAAATAAGCCGCAGAGAAAACAAGCCTGGTAGGTCACCACTTACACGTGGCATCTAAAAAACTGAATACAACAACAACAAGAACAAAACAGACTCCCAGATTAAAGAACAGACTAGTGGCTACCAGCAGGGAGAGACAAGGTGGAGGAGCAAAATAGTGGTAGGAGATTCTGAGGAAGAATCCACTATGTATAAAATCAATAATCTACAGTGACGTACAGTATAGCATGGGGGATAGAGCCACTCTTTTACAATAAGTATAAATGGAGAACAACCTAAACATTTATGAATCACTATGTTGTACCTCTGAAACTAATATAATAATGTAAATTGACTATAGATCAATAAAATATAAAGAAACAATAAAGGGGAGACAGATTATTAGATAGAAATCAATTAAATAAACACAAGTTTTGGAAATCAAGGAATTAAAAAACAACATGTAACACACAACATTGGCATTTAAAGTGTACGACCAATTCATTTAAGTGGTGAAAAATGGTACCAATTATCACAATTTTGTATATCTAGGATAAATTATTATCTATAAAAATATGTTACAAATATTCACTCAAAAAGAAAGAAAAAATTTGGATTAACCCATTTTAGTATACAAATTTAATACCAAAGTCTCTATGTAAAATTGATTTGAATAAGTTCTGTTAGCCACTTCTAGTCTCTTTATGATGTAAAATCTCTTAGCATAAAAATCAGCCTTTCTATATTATTCCATTAGACATACATAGAAGTTAAAAGAAATGAGAAGACAGAACAATCAACCAGGAAGGTGAATTTACTGAGAAACAGACATTCATTCTCCCTCCTCCTTTTCTTTTCCTCCTTTTCCAGGTCTCTTTCGGTTCCAATCAAGAGAAGTCTTAAGAATTCTGAAAATATTTCTTTGAGGGCTTCAAATCACCATACCTACATCCTCTGCCACAACTACACACACAGGAACAAAAATAAACCTCTGCTATCTACTCATGTAGGAGGGATTCATGCAAAATAAACTCCTACATGAAGACCAACAGGTGAGTTTTCTACCTGTTCTTTGTAATGTCCTTCCATTATAGTAAATCCCACACATTATGAGGCAGAAGGGGTTATGTGAGCTCTTTCTTGAAGTAAAAAAACTTGCATTCATTTCTACCTGGTGATCACAGGGTACAGCCAGGAAAGGTGCCATCCCCCTTGGGGGGAGGGTCGGTGAATGGGCTCCCGCAGCCATGCACCTCCTGATGTACAGATTCTGGAGAAACAAAGGGCAGTCACACCGCTGTCAGCCTGTCAGGCTGTCGGGCCACTGGGCAACCACACCAGCCTGGAAGTGCCCCATCAGTTGCTGAAAGCAAAACTCTGTCCCCGCCGTGAAGCCAGGTAATTTGGGCCAGAGAGTCAGAGGAGACCGGTAATCAACTCCTCCTCTCTGCTCACCTCCTTGGAGTTACAACAACCCCATCTCCAAACCCAACTCTGATCCTGGAGTGCCAAACTGGGAGTGTAGGTGGGCTCTGCCGATGCTTCAGCGCGCTCTGGGAAGCCCCCTAGTTTGAATATGATTTGAGTTTGATCCTGTGAAACCATCAGAACTTCCCACCAGAGATAAATGAGGAGATTCTGGCCTTTATTAGTACACACGGTGAACACGGTGGTCCTGGCTGTACTTGCCAACCCTCCTATTTTACCCAATTTTTATCGACTTTCCTCCCTGTGAGTACATTTGACCAACCCTGAGCTCAGACTCCTGACCTATTACAGTGACTTTGTCAGTCATTCTTTAAAACTGGACAGGTAGGGCTTCCCTGGTGGCACAGTGGTTGAGAGTCCGCCTGCCGATGCGGGGGACACGGGTTCGTGCCCCGGTCCGGGAGGATCCCACATGCCGCAGAGCAGCTGGGCCTGTGAGCCATGGCTGCTGAGCCTGCGCGTCCGGAGCCTGTGCTCTGCAACGGGACAGACCACAACAGTGAGAGGCCCGTGTATTGCAAAAAGAAAAAAAAGGGACAGGTAATAAAATGAATTTAACCTAGAAGCAGCAGCTCAGTAAGGGAAATAAAATCATCAGAAGTTATCTAATCACAGCCACAGCCATCCAGGGCTCTGTCTTATCTGCTGGGGCATGAGAATGGGACCTTCCTACACTTGAAGGGCGTCCAATCAAATAAGTAAAGGTGTCGCTCACCTCTGGCTCTTTTAGGGACTGCTAGGCAGTCTACCTAGTGTATACTAACTGCAAAACACTGTCTTGGTTTTGAAACACCTATGTTCCAGGAAAGCTTTCTGGAGTGCATGGGGAAGGTTTCTTTTTGACATCAAGCAAAAAATAAATCACCAAGCTCTTTGAGCACAGGGGTTCTTAAGAGGGAAGTAGAAGGAAGGAATGGGCAGAAAAGATGATCTCCTCTGAAGTGAAGGTCGTTTTTCCAAATGAGTAGGATTTAGTCTCAGTTTAAGGAGAACACTTTTAAATAGCTGGGACAGCTCCAAACTGCAGTTTAGGGAACGAGTGCTTCAAAAGAACAGTGCTTAAAAAGTCCTGGCAAGGCAGCAACAGGATGAAGAGTTGGTTTTGCGTAGTTTTGAACACAGGAGTAAATAAACAGTGGCATCTCTGACTAAAAGGCCCTGAGATCCTATGGCATCAATGGGTCAGTTGCAGGGGGCAGGGGGTGTGGGGGCGATATTTCTCTCTCAACGCTTCCCAGGGCAGCCACCCCTCCCTACTCCACCCCCCTACTACCTTCACCCTTCCTCCCTCCACTATTGGGTCCCCAGGGACAGCACTTCTTAAGCTGGAGCACTCAGGCACCATCTCTGCAGTCTGGAATCTTCCTGGAGCCTGACAAGTTCTGGGACAGGAAGCCAGCTCTGCAAGGCCGCTGGAATGAAGTTGGACCTGGTGGCCTGGAGGGGAACTGGAGCCCTGAAGCCCACCCACGTCCTTGAAGCCAAGGGAGGAACACATGCTCCTAACAGTACTTCTCAGGGATCAGCGTGCTCCCCACCCGACGGTGATCCATACTCACTTGAGGCAGCAAGGACTGCCTCTAACTAGCCCCCTCGATTCCGCCTTGAGAGTCCTCACACATGTGTGAGAGCGCAGGCCACAGATCTATTCAGTCAGCTAAGCCAAGTGCTGCCGGGGTCCCTCCAGTCCCATCCCCCAGCCCCTCCCTCTGGGACCGTCCCTAATAGAAGAAAGAGCACAGAGGAATTGGCTGAATCAAGGGACCTGGGAGCCTGGGTGTGAGTTTGAAGACCGAGAATCTAAGGCGCAATTACATATTATTGGAAACTCTTGTGGGGTGTGTGCAGGGAGGTTAGGAGGCTGAGAGGCTGAGTCGACCTGGTGAGTCCAGCCCCAGGACACCACACAGCCCCGCCCCCCCTTCCCTGCCATCAGACAAGGGGTGCCGCAACTCCAGCCGGGACTCTGCACTTCCCCCTCCCTGATTCTCCTCCAGAAGACCAGGTGGCCCCCTTCTGAGAGCAGCGGCAAGACAACGCACCAAGTCTCCCTGCACTAAGGTGCTACTGGAAGCTCTTCCTGAACAGCAGTGCTGCCTTGGAGCGAACCCGTGCACCGCCAAAGTTGGTCTCGTACTGCAGCTGAGGGACGCAGGGTTTAAGTCAGCTGTCCTGGCTTTAAATCAATCAGCACCCCCTTTAAGTCAGGTGACTCGACTTTAAATCACTGTGTGCCCCTCAAGCCTGCAACTTCAAAAAATGGAACTTCACTTTGATCCCAGCAGCTCTCATAGCTGAATGCACACTGTAGTCACCCCCAAGCCTGGCTTAGAGGCAGGATATAAGGTAAGGGGATGGGCATGCACTCATGGTGATGAGGGGGTACTTCATGTACCAGAACGGTCTAGACACTCTGGGGTACAGCAAGCAGTGCACGATACAGCAGCTCCCTGGCAAAGCTGGTGATGCACAGGGAGAGCAGGCACACCCATGCATGCAGAGGGTCCAGGACGGGAGCTGGAGCACAGCCAGCCGGGAGGGTCTGAAAGCGGAGGATCTGAGACTTCTTGAGAAAGGCAGATACAGAGGATGGATGAGAAACAAAGACCAGATGAAACATGGATTTGCAAAACACACCCTGATCTTGAAATTGGCGTGGGGGAGCACCCCAGATTTGAGTCTTATTAATCCCCAGTACCTAGTGCTCTGGCACTTGCCCAATTACTTATAAAATTTACTGATAAGATCTAGCCCATAGAATACTGCATTTGTAGTGGTATCGCATGTTAATGTTTCTGTAGTGGAATAATCTTTTCTACAAGAAAAATGTACACTATCTGAAATAAATTAAAACCCCTCTTTATAAAGTACTATATCGGACTTCCCTGGTGGCTCAGTGGTTAAGAGTCTGCCTGCCAATGCAGGGGACATGGGTTCGAGACCTGGTCAGGGAAGATCCCACATGCCGCGGAGCAGCTATGCCCATGCACCACAATTAGTGAGCCTGCAGGCCACAACTGCTGAAGCCCGCACACCCAGAGGCGGTGCTCCACAGCAGGTGCAGCAAGAGAAGCCACCACAATGAGAAGCCCGGGCACCACAACAAAGAGTAACCCCCGCTCACTGCAACTAGAGAAAGCCCGCGCATAGCAACGAAGACCCATCGCAGCCAAAAATTAATTAATTAATTTTTTAAAAGAAGTACTATATCCTTCTGTACTTCTCTGGGAAGAACAGAGAGATGGCGTGGGAGAGTGAGAAAGACCAATATTTAGTGCACATCTCTCATGCAGGTGCTCTGCTGGCTCAGATACATTTATCCCCACTTTACAAAGGAGGAAATAAGCTCAGAGAGGTTTAGTAATTTTCCCAAAGCCAAACAGCTATTGAGTCACAGAACCAAGATCTGAACCAAGTCTGTTACCTTCAAAGCCTAAGTCCTCATCACAAAAAAACTCAATTCATATTTACATTTATCGAATTACATTGCAAACTGGGGCGTTCTGGGCACAGTCCTGAATAAGAGTGAGAAAGAAAGAAATAGCATTGTTCTTACAGCCAACCAAAATTTTTGGAGCAACTGTGGGTGTTCAGCAGTGATCACGACAGGAAGAGTCCTGCTTTCATGAACCACGTAGTGGAGAGGAGAGACGGGTGCAACTTGGGTGAGGGATTTCACCTTGCTGGGCCTCTGTTTTCTCATCTGGAAAATGGGACGGGTGTTCCTCATTTTCTGGGATTGTCCAGCCCTCACATTCTCTGATTGCATAAGAAGCATTTGTTTTCCTGTTTCTTTAAAATTCATTCAGGCCATGAACCGTGATGAATGTTGTTAGCTGCTCCCCAAATCACTCTTTTCTCACCCTTTTCCTGTGACCAGGTCTTTACCGAAACATGACTCACAATCAGTCAAGTCACAGAACCTAAGGGGCACCCGGCAGAAAAATTCCAACCCTTGCTTCTCAGGAGCTCTGCGGTCTACCTGCCAGGTAAACTTAACTCACCTGGCACAAGGTGGCCATCCCCGGTTTCACATCAACGTGATCTCAGGCACAGACCTCCTTGTTTTTCCATTTTGTCTGTAAGCAACTTGTTGAAACAACTGTACAAATATGACAAAGATATAAAATCAGGCATCTTCTGCCCCCAGTGCCTACTAATAAATGATTTTCTGCCACTTTAATGATAAAGATAGAACATTTCAACATTCTGCTGCCCTTATTATTTGTCATTTTTGTTGATATTTCTATTGAATACATCTTTCAATATTTTAACAATGGAACATTTATGTAGGTGGTTCCAGACCCAGCCTTTAGTGGTAAAGGTTTTGTTGTTATATTTCTATTATGTTTCCTTTAAAAATCATTATCCTATTTAAATGGATTAAGTCAAATCTATAGGCATTTCTTATGAATATTGATGAAGTGAATACATAGAGGGCAGTAGTACAAGTTGATTGGACTTGAGAACCTCTATTAACACAGTTACATATAAATATTATCTATATGTAAATCGAAGTACATGCTGAGTGAGATTCTCTGACACTGTTTCACTGTCTGCCCCTCAAGCCTGTGAGAAATGGAATATTTCTTGCCAGCTCAGTAAACATCATGTCTTTTCTTTCTGAGAAATACACACATTTTATCCAGTTTGATATAAATAAAACACTCAAAAATGCATATGCCTGTGTTGAAACCATCATTTTATCATTTCTTTTCGAGATAAGTATAGTCTCTATACTGGTTTTGTGGATCACATGCCACACTCTTTTCTTGTAGTTAGAAATAAGGTAGAGAAAGTTACTTTGTAAATATATATATATATATATATATTAGTGGATAACTGAAAACACTCTTCTAAATTAAAACCAGTTCTCTTAACTTGCTGTTTTCTTCTTGGGTCACCTTATGAACTCTTCCCATGGCCACATGGCATGTGTACCCTTAATTTCAGGGACTGCTGACATTCCAGGATATGGCCATACATTTCTCTCAAGAGGAGTGAGAGTGCCTGGACCAACATCAGTGGGAATTGTACAGGGATGTGATGTTAGACAAGTATAAGAACCTGCTCTCCTTGGGTGAGGATACCTTCCTTCTAGAATTCCTTATCCAATCACAGCGTTTAGAGTCCTTCATTTGTAGAATGTCTCCTGGAATCTTCTGCTTCCTACAATAGGGTTTCAGATTGCAACGTTTCAGGAAATATTGGGAGTTTGTGGGTATAATTTATCTTATTCTTTTAAAATTGCAGCCTCCCTCAACCACATAGCACAGGGAGAGCAACTTGGTGCTTTGTAACCACCTAGAGGGGTGGGATAGGGAGGGTGGGAGGGAGGGAGATGCAAGAGGGAAGAAATATGGGAACATATGCATATGTATAACTGATTCATTTTGTTATAAAGCAGAAAATAACACATGATTGTAAAGCAATTATACTCCAATAAAGATGTTAAAAAAATAAAATTAAATTGCAGCCTCCCTTTTTTTTTTGCGGTACACGGGCCTCTCACTGTTGTGGCCTCTCCCGTTGCAGGGCACAGGCTCCAGACGCGCAAGCTCAGCGGCCATGGCTCACAGGCCCAGCACACAGCATGTGGGATCTTCCCAGACAGGGGCATGATCCCGTGTCCCCTGCATCGGCAGGCAGACTCACAACCACTGCACCACCAGGGAAGCCCTGCAGCCTCCCTTTTAATATACTTTGTAACTGCTTGGGACGTGTCTATATGAACTGTGTACTATATGCTTGTGTTATAGTCCTTACAATATTTTATTGTCTTATTTTCTGTAACAATTTTCCATGGATTCTTTGGGCTTAAGGTATATTAAAAGGGAGACTGCAATTCTGGGACTTCTCTGGTGATGCAGTGGTTAAGAATTCGCCTGCAAATGCAGGGGACATGGGTTCGATCCCCAGTCTGGGAAGATCCCACGTGCCACGGAGCAACTAAGCCAGTGGGCCACAACTACTGAGCCTGTGCGCCACAACTACTGAAGCCAGTGCGCCTTGAGCCCGTGTGCCATTTATTTTTTGGAGAATAAAACCACCTCTGAGTGATTAAAATTTAGACCAGCTAGTCAAAATGCTTTATCACCTGTTCTTCTAAAACACTGATCAACGCAACAAGTTTTACTAGGGATAACAGTACAACTGTATTCTGGAGCTCATTTCGGCAATATGGTTTATGACCTTGATGCTGGATCACGACATTTCAATGGTATAGCTGCTATTAATTGTCTGTTTGTTCAATGATTAAAGTCTCACGTGTTCTGAGCTCAGACTGGAGTCATCCTGGTTGCTGTCCATTGCAGATTTCTTCCAGTATGAAAGGACAAGAGCAATACAGCTTACTTTATGAAACGTCTGCAAACTAAATGATGATATAATCTACATTCAATTAATTTATACATACCCTACTGTAGAACCCGGTTTGTTACGGTGGCAGAGCTCGGTAATTATGTAAAACTGAAACCTTTATCTGCACTGGTTCAAGTCCTCTTCCTAAGAATATGTTTATAATCAACATTCTTTCACAAATGAACCAATTTAATTCACCATAGCATTCCTCATATTAACTAAATGGAAAATACTAGGCTATATACAAATGCAGAAAGGGCCAAAAATCATCAGCCCCCATGGATTATTGCAACCCATTGCTGAGACATTTAAATTTCTTATTAAAGAACCACTATGTCCATCAACATCATCAATTTATATATTATTGCCCCAATGCTAGCCTTAACCCTCGCTCTCACAACATGAATTCTTCTTCCCATACCTTATCCAATAATTAATATAAATGTAGGCATATTATTTATATTAGCCATATCACACCTAGCCATTTATTTCATCCTCAGATCTGGATGAGCTTCACATTCAAAATACTCGCTCACTGGAGCTCTAGGGACAGTAGCACACACAATCTCATATGAAGTAATGTAGCAGTTATTGTATTCTCAGTCTTACTGATAAATGGATCATTTACAATTTCAACAGTAATTATTACACGAGAACACCTATGACTAATTTTCTCCTGACCCCTACTGAGAATTTGATTATCTCCGCAGTAGCAGAAATCCAATGAAGCCCCACTTGATTTAACAGAAGTAGAATCAAAACCTGTATATGTCTTCAATGTAGAAAATGTAGCAGGCCCATTCAGCCCTCCCTTCCTAGAGAATATGTCAATTTCCTTATAATAAACATTTCCACAACCATCTATTTTTAGGAGCATTGGACAATCCCTAGGTGCCAGAATTATATACAGCCCAAGTGATCATTCAAACTCATCTAACAATCTCCTTTCTTTGAATTAGAGCATCCTACCCAGAAGTTTGATATGATCAAAATATACATCTCTTATAAAAACTTTTTTTACTACTAACATTAGCCCGATGTATATGAGAGTTTTTACTACCTGTAATCATACCAGGCAACCCAACACATACTTAAGACATATGTCTGACAAAAGAGTTACTTTGATAGAGTAAATCATAGAGGTTTCAATGCTCTTAATCCTGGAATTGAATTCTTCCTAAGAATTTTACATTCTACATGCTACCACTTTACACCACATGCTATATAGTAAGGTTCTCTAAGTAAGCTTCAGGCCCATACCCCCAAAATGTTGTCGTATATCCTTCCTGTACCAATAAACTCTCATTGTTTTTACTATCATCCTACTGACCATTATCTCAGGAAATATAATTGTATAAAAGGCTCACATTTGTTAATGGTATCCCCATTCTAATAAAAAGCACGAACCCATAAGCTACAGAAGCATCCAACAAATATTTCCTAAAACAATCCACCACATCAATACTACTTATAATGGCTATTATCATTAATCTAATATACTCTGGTCAAAGAACACAAAAAATAACAAAAATCTTTAATCCAGCAGCGTCCACCCTCATGACAATCGCCCTTGTCACAAAAGTAGGGCTTTCCCCATTTCACTTCTGAGTGTCTGAAGTAACACAAGGCACCCCATGAACAGCAGGCCTGATGCTATCAGCCTGACAAAATTGCACCCCTATCAGTTTTATATCACATGTCACCATCCATCAACCTAAATATACTATTAATCATAGTGATATTATAAATCATAGCTGGAGACTGAGGCAGACTTAGCCATACTCACCTGGAAAAAATTACACCCTCCTCATCAATTGCCCATATAGGATGAATAACAGCTATTATAAAGTATATTCCAATTATAACAATTGTAAACATATGAATTTATATCATCACAACACTCTCTTCTTCTTACTTATGCCCAGATCATGTACTACAAGAGTATCATTATCACACACATGAGATAAAACACCTCCCATCACAATCCTTTTCCTCACCATTATAGTATCATTAGGACATCACCCATCACTATCAGCGTTTTTACCCAAATGAATAATTATCTAAGAGATAACAAAAATGATAACATCATTCTACCAACACTAATAGCCATCACAGCAGTCCTCAACATATATTTCTACTTGCAGCTAACATGCTCTACATCACTAACTATGTCCCCTTCATTAAACAACATAAAAATAAAACAGTTTGAACATACAAAATATAACCTTCCTATCATTACCAATCATAATACCCACATGATTACTACACATAACACCCATTCTATCGGTGCTGGACTAGGAATTTAGGTTAGTTCAGACCAAGAGCTTTCAAAACCCTAAACAAGTAAAATTTACTTAATTCCTAAAAATAAAGATTGCAAGACTTTATCCTACATCAATTGAATGTAAAGCAAACATTGTAATTAAGCCAAATCTTTACGTGATTGATGAGTTTTAACCCCAGGAAACTTTAGGTAACAGGCAAATCCTCCAGTCAACTGGTTTCAGTCTACTTCTCCTTCATTAGAGAAAGAAAAAAAAAGGCAGGAAAATCACCGGCAGAATTGAAGCTGGTTCTCTGCAGCTTCTACAATTCAATTTGTTGATTCACCACAGGGTTTTTGAGAAAGAGGGCTCAATCTCTGTCTTTACATTTACAGTCGAATGCTAGCTCAGTCTTTTTACCTCTGTTCATACACTGCTGATTATTTTCAACAAATCACAAAGATATTTTATATTTACTACTTGGTGCTTGAGCTGGAGTAGCAGGCAGCACCTTAAGTATATTAATCCAGGCTGAGCTATGCTAACCTGGAGCGCTACTTGGAGACGCCCAAATCTGTAAGGTAGTCATAACAGTCCCTGCACTTGTAATAATTTTCTTTATAGTTGTACCCATTATATTGTAGGGTTTGAAAATGGACTTGGGCCACTAATAACTCGGACACCTGAGGTAGCATTTCCCAAGAAAATCACGTAAACTTTTGACTACTTCCCCCATAATTCTTACTCCTACTCATATCACCAATAGCAGAAGCTGGTTCTGTTATCAGTGGAACCGTATAATCACTTCTAGCCTCCAATCTGACCCACGCAGGATTCTCTCTCGACCTAACCATTTTCTCCTTACATTTAGCAGGTGTCTCTTCAATTCTTGGTATTATTACTTTTATTACTATAGTCTTTCATACAAAACCAGCAGTCACATCCCAATACCAAACACCATTATTTGTTTAATCTCCCCCAACTATAGCCATCTTAATATAATTATCACTCTCAGTCCGAGCAACCAGAATTGCCATACTGTTAAGAGATAGAAATCTCAACACTACTTTCTTTGACCCTGAAGGAGAAGACCGAATCCTATACCAACACCTGTTTTGATTCTTTGGTCATCCTGAAGTCTGTATTCATGGCCTACCAGGGTTTGTTATAAACTCACATATCATTACATACTATTTAGGACAAAAAGTGTCTTTCAGCTATTTGGGAATAGTATGAGTCATGTCTACTGGCTTTTAAGGATTTCTCTTGTGGGTCCATCATATGTTTACCATAGGGATAGCTGTCAACGCAGGAGCATACTTTGCATCAGCTACCGTAATTACTTCTATCCCTACAGGAATAAAAGTATCTAGCTGATTAGCAATTCTTTCTTTTTCTTTTCTTTTCTTTTTTTTTTTTTTTGGCTGCATTGGGTCTTGGTTGCTGCACATGGGCTTTCTCTCCTTGTGGTGAGTGGCAGCTACTCTTCGTTGTGGTGCACAGCCTTTTCATTGCAGTGGCTTCTCTTGTTGCAGAGCACGGCCTCTAGGCGCATGGGCTTCAGTAGTTGTGGCTTGCGGGCTCTAGAGGTCAGGCTCAGTAGTTGTGGTGCACGGGCTTTTTGCTCCGCGGCATGTGGAATCTTCCCAGACGAGGGCTCGAACCCGTGTCCCCTGCATTGGCAGGCAAATTCTTTACCACTGCATCACCAGGGAAGTCCCTGGTTAGCAACTGTTCATGGAGGTAATATTATATGACCTACCAATATATTATGAGTTTTAGGCTTTAGTTTATCTCTTTACAGTAGGTGGTTTGACAGGAATCACCTTAGCCAACTCATCCCCGGACATTGTCCTCCAGGATACATACTATGTAGTAGCACACTTCCATGATGTAGTGTCAATGGGAGAAGTCTTCACTATTATAGGAGGCTTCCTACACTGATTCCCACGATTCTCAGGTTATACAGTTAACTCAGCAGTAGCAAAATTCACTTCACAGGTATATTTGTAGTAGTAAATATGACTTCCTGCAGCACTTTCCTGGCCTCTCAGGGATGTCACTACATTACTCTGAGGCACACAGAACATTAAATATTTTGTCTTTAGGCCCATTCGTCTCAGTAGCAGCAGTAATGTTAATAATCTTCATAGTATGGAAAGCATTTGCGTCTAAACAAGAAGTCTTAGCAGTGGAAACTGCTACTCCTAACCTAGAATGGTTACACGAATGCCCTCCACCATATCCTATGTTTCAAGATCCTACCTTTGTAAATGTAAAATAAGGAAGGACTCAAGCCTTTTTCAACCAGTTTCAAGCCAACACCATAACAATTATGTCTTTTTCAATAAATGAGATAAAAGTAAAATGGTCTCCCCGTACATGTGATCCTGACCCACGCAGATGTGGTGAGACCCACACAGTCCCCACACCCTATACCTGGGGTCACGTATCCACACTCACCAGGGTGACCCACCTCCCCAGACGCTGCACCTAAAGTCACACATTCTATCTAAACTGGTGACCCCTCCTACCCAGACCCTGCATCTAAAGTCACAGGTGCTCTCTCAAAAGGTGACCCCTCCTACCCAGACCCCTCCACCTGAGTCACATGTCCACAGTCTCAGAGTGAATTGCCCTCCCAAGACTCCCCCACCTGGGGTCACAGGTGCACAGTCTCCAGGGTGACACCACCTCCCCAGACCCTGCACCTGGGGGTCAAACCTCCCCTTGGTCAGGACACAATGGCTCTGCTGGTGGCTCCCCTACTGTGGAAACAAGCAGGGTCCCCAGGATGGGAAAAAGTGGCAGGTGGGTCTCCTCTGCCCACACTTGTCCCAGAGAAGTCCTCCTCTTTTTCCTTTGGTTCTGTTGATTTTACCTGTTTTTAAAGCTTTCATGCTAGAGTTGAACACACTTCTTTGGTTCTCGCAGGCTCAGTCCTTTCTTGTCTCACATACTTGTTGAGAAAACTCACAGGACAGCAGGGCTGAAAGCCGAGGGGCAGCTCTGGACGCTGCTGAGTAGGGACGGGAGACTGGAAGAAGAGCTCAGCAGCAGCCTCAGCTGTTACCCATCGGCCTTTTACCGGATCTGCCCGGCAATCAAGTCACCAGCTAAACCTGCCTCCCTATGCACCATGCACATGCTGGTGATTTGGAATAATCGGCAGGTAGCCCTCCTAAGGATTCTCCACAAGCCCCAGGGAAGGTGAACCTTGCAGGGATTAAGACTAAGGCCACGGCCATAGCACTGACCGTTGGGAGGACCAGGTAACCACACTCAGAAGAGAGGCTGTTACTTAGACAAGCCCACCTCAGCTCCAGACCCCAGACATCTAAGCACTGACCTTCAGATGCAGGCACGGAGCTTCCCAGATCTGAGGCCAGGCCGGGTTTCTACCCAGCTCCCCATAGTCCTAGCGTACACAGAACGTGGTCAGGTCTAAATCTTCTTATTATAGACAACACATGGTCAGCTCTAAACATAATCAGTAGACAGGACAGGCAGAGGTCTAAATCTACTGTGTAGATAGAACTTGATCATGTTTAAACTAGCTTAGGGCTGATCTTACAGGAGGTACAGATCACACACATGGGTCTCTCATCTTCGGACACCCACATCAGGAAACTGAACAAAATCTTTGTCATTAAACATTTCAACAGGCAAAACAGAAATGTTACCAATTTCTCTGGCCACCTGATGGTCCGGATCCACGGGTGAGCCATGAACTTCTTAGAGTGCAGCCCAGTCTGCTGCCAGGACAGACAAGAAGTGGCCTGATTCCAGCCTCCCAGGCTTCCAGAGGAGGCGGCCGCACTGGAAGCCCAGGCAGGACACTCCTGCATGGTCCAGGCCGGGAGATCCAGTCTGTCCATTCCGCTGGCTGATTCTGGGTGGGGCGCTCAGGGCCGCTGAGAGCCCTGCACTCAGGTCCTGTTTCCCTGCAGCGTGTGCTTGTGTGTGTGTGTGTACGTGTGCGTTTGTGTGTAGAGGTGGCAGTGGCTGATGGCTCCCATGGCTCCCGTCCCAGGCACCGTGCTGTCTTCGAGGGGAGGCACGGGGAGAGGTAGGGGCACAGAAGCCTTTGGAGAGGAGAACCCACCGTGGAACTCCTTGCACACTGGCTCGCCCCACCTGGGGACCCGCCTGCCCAGAGTCGGCCGCATGTCACCCCCCAGCCCCCACCCCTGAGGGCAGGGTGCCTGCTCTTTCAACAGCACAGGGTCCCACATGAAGGAGACCCAATGGGGCTGTCACGCCCCCACTCCTGATACTGAGGGGGAGAATGAACCCCCTTGACTGGCGATGCGACCTTGTGAGGAAAGAGGTGGCGGCCCCATCCAAGTCAGGGCCTGGCTGAGAGATGGGAACAGAGGAGCCAAGTGCAGAGCCTGGAGGCCAGGCCAACAGGAGGGGCACCCCCAGCCTTGGCCAGGCTCTCCAACTGTGACATTGTAGCTTTAGGGGACTTGGGACAGGTGACTGAATGTAATGGGGATCTAAACTGGACCCTGAATGGGGCTTAAAGAAGGTATGAAGGATGTTACTGAGTCAGTGACAGTTCAGAGGGCTTGTCCCTGCACCTGAGACCAAAGAGAAGGACTTGAGAGACTGCGCTTTCTCCCACCAGGAGCCTCATATCCAGGGGGGCCAGCGGGGGCATGTCAGACACACAGGGCCGGACATTCTGGTTCATCTTCCCCCAACACGGTGGGTGAAAGGACCGCCACATGGGACCTCAGACCACGTAGAACACGGCGTGCATCTCACCACTGTCATTTGGTCCATTCAGTTTGCTCTCCTGTGAAATGCTGTTCATGACTGTCTTTTCTCTACGTGAAAGCTGAAAAGAACTGCTTGTATTTAAAAAGTGACCCATTTGTGTGAATTTGGTGAAGGGGTACGTGCAACCAAGCACACAGCTTGATAGGAGGTTACTGCTATTCAGGAGGGACAGATACCTTAATGGTTTTAGTGCTTTTCTAAATGTGGGAAGAGGCAAGAATCCAGGTTCATAAAAATTTTCTTTGAAAATAGCAAACTCTCTGTAGGCTGGTTCTGGCTCAGAGCACAAAGTACCACATCCTGACCTTTGCCCTGCATTCCTTTCAGGGTGTCCTGTAAGTCAGTGATTGTGGTGGATGATGACTTCATTCTTGTAGAACTGAATCGTGGGCAACTTTCTTTATGTTACAATCCCCTCTCTTTTGGTCTTAATTTTGACCAAGGTTTAGGAGGCATTTCAGGACCAATTTATCCCACGGCGCTAGGAATACTCATTCCCAGTTCAGGTGAGGATTTCATTGATAGGCCACTCAATGTGCTGTTACTGGACTAGGCCCTGTTAACAGTAGCCCAAAGCCACTGGGTTGCCTGTCCTACTAGTCTCTTATGGTCCAGGAAATGGTTCCCTCTTGTAGACTCTTCCCATATCTAGAGTTATACTATTACAATCACTGATCTTATAGAACTATGTATTTGACAGTTGTTTTAGGCACTGTCCTGTGCCTGCCCGCCCTTCCTGGGAAGGACCTGCTCGTGATTTTCTGAGCTGAGATTCTGACTCTCTTCTGCTTTACACACAAGTTATTTCTGTATGGCTTTAAGATATACTGAATTTTGCAGGAAAAGAACAACCATGTGATTCTAGGAAAGCTTGTTCTCACAGTTATTCAGAACTTTACCAAGAATTCTTTGACATTTTGGAAAATCCAATCTCCTGGTAAAGTGACTCAGAGTTTCTGAATTGTCAGTAAATACACTAGGATTGCTGTCACCAAAGTAATTCGAATTCTATACAACAATGCCTATTTGTCCTCATTTAAAAACATTAAGTATAAAGTTTGAATCGAGTTGAATGTTACCTGCCTTTTCTTAAATCTAAATTGAAGAAAAATTTAAGCAAACATCTGATTACTTAGTGTAGTTGAAGCCAAGCATTCACCTATTAAGTTATGTATTATTTCAATAAAATGTATTTGCCTTTAATTCTATTGTAACTAGAGATGCATACACACATATACGTAATTATACTTAAATTATATGTGTAGAGAGATTATCTTATCTCTGCCTCTGATTTCAGAAAGCGAGGGGAGTGTTACAAAGTACTTGATATAAAAGGGATGAGGGTCTGATGGGCTGACAGAACACCCATGACACAGCATTTCATTCCTACTAAGGTGCTAGAATCCAAAAGACAGACAATAAAAAGGGAAGAAATTGGAACATTCAAACACCGCTAGTGGGAATGTGAAATGGTGCCACCGTTTTGGAAGACAGTTTGGCAGTTCCTCAAAATGTCAAACATGGAGTCGCTACAAGGCCCAGCAATCCCACTCCTATGTATAAACCCAAGAGAAAGGAAACCACACGTCCACGCAAACACTTGTACATGCATGTTCATAGCAGCATGACTCACAACAGCCAATATGTGGAAACCACCCAAATGACCATGAACTGGTAAATAGTGAATAGATACACACAATGTGGTCCATCCACACAATAGAATATTACTCAGCCATGAAAAGGAGTGAAGCACTGACACTTGTTACAATGTTGACAAACCTCAAGAACACAATGCTCAGTGAGGGAAGCCAGACACAGAAGGACACTGTCTTAGTCTGCTTGGGCTGCCATAAGAAACTACCAGGCTGGGGTATTCAACAGAAATGTATTTCCTACAGTTCTGGAGGACAGAAGTCAAAGATCAGGATGCCACTACGGTCAGGTTCTGGTGAGGCTCTCTTCTTGGTTATATATGGCATCTTCTCCCTGTGTCCTCACATGGAGAAGATGTGAGGGAGCTCTCTGACGTCTCTTTTATAAGGACACTAATCTCATAATAGGGGCTCCACCCGCATGACCTAATCACTTCCCAAAAGCACAACCTCCTAATACCATCACCTTGGGGGTAAGGATTTCAACATGTGAATTTTGGAGGGACACAAACATTCAGCCAAGAACAACCACAAACTATGATTCCATTTATATGAAATGTCCATTAGAGGCAAAGCCACAGAGACAGGAGGGGGTTAGTGGTGCCAAGGGCTAGGGGAGGGGGAGGGGTCTCCTTTTGGGGGGATGAGAATGTTTTACAACCAGATGGAGGTGGTGCTGGCTCAACATTGTGAATGTGATTAATACCACTGAGTTGTTCAAGTTAATGGTAAATGGTGAATTTTATGTTACATATATTTTAATCACAACTAAAAAAAAAATTCATCACATCAAGAACTTGACACCTCAGGGAATTTCCATTTCTGTGAAGAGAACCTGTCTGCTTTCCCAGGTGATTCCTGGGACCCCAGGTGACCTCGTGGGGGCTGTGGAGTGTAAATGATGGCATGAACAACCCCACACAGGGACAGTCCAGAGGCAGACCCAGGGCTTGTTCCAAACAGCACAGGACAGAATCCGTTTGGATTTGTCATTGCACTGTGAACAGCCCCATGGGGCCAGTGGCCGGGCACTGCCTGACTGCAGCCCTGGACACCGAGGCCGTGGCCCAACCTCCCTCGCCCCAAGGCTGGGACCTGCCAGGTGAAGCCAACGGCGCTGCAGTCAGTCTTCGGGAGCTGCAGGAGCACGGGCCCAGCCACAGAGTAAGGCCAGAGCACTTCCAGCTACCTGAACACCCGCATGTTAGAGACAGGATTTTCCTGTAACGCAAGGGGGACCTGAAAGTGTGTTTTCTCAGGTAAACTGATAACACCGCCCCCTCAATGTGTGGACGCCGCCCTTACGGCGGCAGAGTTGAACCCTCACCCCTCCCCCACCAGAATTGACCTCCAAGGCCTCCTGGGGGTCCTCCCCAAACCCGGAGGATGTCCTACCTGAGGCTCCTGACACAATATACTCCCACTCAGGATGGCCTGCAGAGGTCACGCAGGGATCAGGCCCCAGGCAGCAGGACATGACTCTGGACACAGGTGTGTCCACCCTGCACAGAGGGGTCCCTACGAACAAGTGTCAGGTCACTTCTGAGGGCCATGCCCCTGTCCCACTTGAGGTTCAAGGCCCACCCCACTGCCGCCGCATGTCCCTTTCTCTGGGGCACCTGCAGGACTCAAGCCCGCAACTTCCCCAGCCCTGCCTCCCTGCCATGTAAGGCTGTCAGCATAACTGATGCCATCCTGGGCTCATCCTTCCTCTGACCTTACCCAGGACTGTACTGTGTGGTCAATCACTTCTCTGTCCTCAAGGCTTTTGTAGTTAATAGAGGCTGTTTAGTAATTATTAGGACCAGGTGGCCTGTATGCTTTGTTAGTCCCCAAACAAGGAAGACCTTCACTGATGTGTCCCCGGTGCCCATGAGGCCAGTTACCCATTCATGAACCTTGACTTAGGAATGTGTGTTCTGTTTCCAAGCACACCCCGCCCACAAGTTAACCATAACTTGTCCCAGTGGCCCCTTGGCCATGCAGAGCGCGGCAGCACATGCTTCCGGTCATTGTTCACCACATCCCAATCCCACCCTGTGAGTAAACTACCCAATAATAAACTGATCTGTTAATTACCTGGAGCTGCCTGCCTCGGTTTTCAGTCTGACGATGCCCTGTCAGTTCAGTGGGCACTTCTCGTTCCCTCCATCTGCTAACACCTCACTTACTACTGTGGGTTCAGTAGTGCCCCCCCTCCCCCAATTTATATCCGTTCTGACCCCAGAATCAGGCCTTATTTCTGAAACAGGGTCTCTGCAGATGTGGTTAAGATGAGGTCATGCTGGATTAGGGAGAGCCCTAAATCCAGCAGGTGGTGTCCTTATAAGAAGAGGGAAATCTGGACACAGACAGAGGAGAAGTCACGTGATGATGGAGGCACAGGTGGGGGTGATGCAGCCCCAAGTCCATGGGCCCAAGGACTTCTGGAGACCAGAGAAGCCGGGAGAGGCCAGGGCATATTCCCTGAAGTTCCAGAAGGAACCAACCACATCTTCATTGTGTATTTCCAGCATCCAGAGCTGCGAGAGAGAAATCTCTGCTGTTGTGACCCCCCCAGCTTGCAGCATGTTGTCACAGTCACCCCAGGACCCGCACACCTGCCAGATGATGAGACACGAGGCATCGGAGGAAAGAGCCCCTTGGTATCTGGACGAGCATCTCTACACACACGTCTGGGTGCTGAAGATGGAGGACACGCAGCTGCCTCCCCACCCGAGCTGGGCGTTGGGCTGCCTTGCTGTCCCGCTCGCTCCTGTCGTATGTCCAGTGGATGACCCACCTCTGTTGATGCGGGCACCCCACCACTGTCCTGCGACCTCCTCACGCACATCCCATCCACAGGCCGTGCTCCGGTCCTGGCCGCTCAGCAGCCTCAGCTTGGCTGCAGTGACGGGTCAGGGGACCCGCTGGCCCCACCCAGCCCAGGAGTGGTGCCCAAAGAAGGAGGCCCTGGGCAGCTGCCCTCCGTCCTGGACCAGGTGAGGCCTTGAGCAGGCATCTCGAGTCCCTCAGGGGCCTGATGCAGCCCCACGTGCCACCAGCCCACACACTCCCCGGCAGGCTGGAGGCTCCGTGTCCCCAGGCAAAAGGCACTTCTCGAAGGCGGCCCTGGGGTGTGTCTTCAAACCGCTCCACGTTTGGCCCAACCTGGCTGCGAGCCAGCGGCTGGCCACCTTCGTAGGAGCAGACAGAGGGCATCCATGAGGCCCCCGTGCTCCTGTCCCTAAGTGACGCCACCCGTCGCAGCCCAGGCCGCCCACCTCTGACCGCCGCGTCCCCCCGCCGCTCCGGCCCGGCCCTCTAGAGACTCCCCACTCCCCGGAGGGCAAGGCTGACTGCCCCTCAGCCTCCGTCTCACTGCTGCCTGTCCATCCATCTTCCCTGAGTCAGGACACGGCTTCCTCCGTGAGGTTCCTGGATTTCGGCCTGGGGGACCCACACGACCCCACGAACTGTGTCGACCACAAGGACTGTCACCTCAAGAGGCCCCGGAAGATGGACTCCCCGGGACCTCAGAATGGGACTTTGTGTGCAGATGGGCCACCACAGAGCTGCCCAGGGTGAGCCGAGGTCACTGACCTGTGTGCGGGCATCCTCATGGGGGGCATTTGGACCCACACACATTGGGGAGAAGGCGATGTCATGGCAGAGATGGAGACGGGGCTGGGAGGGGTCTGGGACCGACTGACCCCAGAACCCGTGGAGGAGCGGGCCCCCAGCACCTTGACCTTGGGCTCCAGGCCTGAGAGGAAGCATCCCCTGTCCCAACACCACCCCCCATCTGGTGTTCTATGCCAGGACCACAGGAATCCCACACCAGGCCTGCGGGGCGCGGCACTGTGCCTGCTGACACCCAGGACCGTCACCGGCTGCCCCCCTTCTGGGCATGACCCCCACTCCTCCTCGGGGAGGGACCCAGGGCCCAGGACCCCCGTCCCACACGTCCCCATCACAGTGAACTCCCCACCTCCCCCAGCCACCCCTGGACATCTCAGGCCCCAGAAAGGAGCCTCAGTGGCGTGGTGACCTTGGCGAGTGGCCACAGGCCACCGCACCCACCCCAAGACCTGAGTGTGGCCATCTGAGAAGGGAACCACAAGCCCCCCGACCCAGGCACCCCGTTTCACAGGGTAGGTCCTCTTGCTGAGCCTCTGGAGGGGGCTGTCGAGCAGGGGGGGATGGAGGCCTGTGAACATGTGGGCCAGAGAGGTCCTCCCCAGGAGCCGAGGCACAGTGAGCCCAGGACATGTCCATCCCTCCCCTCCTGTACCCCACGGAGTGAGGATAAAACCCCAGTGACCCACAAGAAGAGACATGACACCCAGAGGACTAGACCATCCACAGAGAGGGGACTGAGTGTTCACCTCTTTCCCTGGAGATAACAATGTCCTCACCAAAACTGCAGACTGCCCCACGTCCCCCAAACACCCAGCTTCAGTGAAGCAGCAGACAGAAAATTCCCTTGCAGGGTCCCCTGTGTTAATAGACCCAGGCTTCGTGGAAGGGGGGCCGGTCCGATAGAGGATGGATGTGCTGCAACAATGAACACTCACTGGTCCTTGACACATGCTTTGTCCTACGTGGTCTGAGGTCCCACGTGGCTGACCTTTCACCCACCGTGTTGGGGGAAGATGAACCAGAATGTCCGGCCCTGTGTGTCTGACATGCCCCCGCTGGCGCCCCTGGATATGAGGCTCCTTTTGATGAGTGGACACCCACGAGTGCCCTTCCCTCGTCCCAGCCTCCTCCCCGCCGTGAGGTAGCTGTTCTCCTGATGTTGTGTCAGTGACTTGTCCTCATAGTTTACACCCTAGCACGGATCCCTAAACAACGCAGCCCAGCTTTGCCTAGTTCCAATGTCCATAAATGGGTGTACCGTGCTTGCTGCTTTATTGCTCTTGATGGCTCAGCATTGTGTCCATGAGATTCTTTCATCTTGTGAATATAGCTTTTTTAAAAAATAATTTTTATAGTTTTACTACCTTTAAACGAATCGTACTCCATTGCTGTGGAATATTCCTTCCTAGGAACGTGCAGGGCTCACTTCTGCATCCGCTTGGAATGGCCTTCAGGTTCTCTCAGGTTTGGCTCCTGTGGCTGCGGAGTCCATGTTTGTGTGTCCTGGTGCAGGGCTGGGAGGTCTGTGTTCAGCTGGGAGGAACACTGTGGGCCTGTGTGCACGGAGTGCGCTCTCTGAGGTCCGATTGTTTCAGAAGTGTTTGCACCGCCCGCTGCACACCAGGCTTTCCATTGCTCCACGTCCTGCTGATATTTGATACTGTGTCTTCATGTCTGCCGTTCTGGTAGGTGTGTGCACAGTAGTTTTCTTATGGTTTTAATCCCTTGGGTGTTAGTGAAGTTGTGTGTCTTGTGGTATTCACGGACTACTTCCTGTTTTTTTAAAAAAAGTTTTAAAAATTGTGGTCAAATACACATAACATAAATTTTACTATCCTAATCATTTTTAAGTGCACGTTTCAGCGTCATGAAGTAATTCGAACTGTTGTGCAAACCTGACCGCCATCGTCCTCCAGAACTTTTTCATCTTGCAAAACTGAAACAGTCCCCATTAAACATTCACTCCCCATTCTCCCTCCCTCAGCCCCTGGCACCCACCACCCTACTTTCTGTCTCTGTTTCCGACTGCTCTAGGGGCCTTGTATGAGTGGATCAAGCACTGTTTGTTTTTTTGTGTCTAGCTTACATCACTGAGCATAATGCCCTCAAGGTTCATCCCTGCTGCAGCCTGTGTCAGAATTGCCTTCCTTTTTAGGCTGAATAACATCCCCTTGTATTGATGGACCATGGTTTGCTTCTCCATTCATCCATTAGTGGACACATGTAATATCTACATTCATTTCTCATGTCCTAATATTTGTGGAATAATGTCAGAAAGTCCTATGAATCAAAAGTCATTTGCCATTAACTTTTTTCTTAAACTTTTTATTGTGAAAAACATCAAAGCTAAGAAAAAGAGATGAATACATGTCAGCTTCACTTGTGTTCAGGAATTAATGCTTTACGGTATTCACTTTATTCCCTGTGTGTGCATGTGCATGTGCCTGTTTGCATACATGTGCTGTGCATGTGCATAGGTATGTGCACTTGCACACGTTAACGTGTGCCTGGGCATATGCGTGCATGTGTGTTCATATGCTAGTGTGTGAATATATTTGTGCTGTGCACCTGCATATGTTTGTGTGTGTCCTGTGCCTGCCTGTGCGCACAACTGTGTGTTTGCTGGAACCACTTGCAAGATATATCCACACGCAGCTGCTCTAACAATCCTGCATAGCCATGTAAAGGTCACAGATCTCAGGGGTTTAAATGGATGGAGCAGGATGTTGTGACACAGAGTGTGCCTTCCAATGCCTGTCACTGACTCAGTAACATCCTTCACACCTTCTTTAAGCCCCATTCAGGGTCCAGTTTAGATCCCCATTACATTCAGTCACCTGTCCCAAGTCCCCTAAAGCTACAATGTCACAGTTGGAGAGCCTGGCCAAGGCTGGGGGTGCCCCTCCTGTTGGCCTGGCCTCCAGGCCCTGCACTTGGCTCCTGTGTTCACATCTCTCAGCCAGGCCCCAACTTGGATGGGGCTGCCACCTCTTTCCTCACAGGGTCCCATCGCCCAGTCAAGGGGGTTCATTCTCCCCAAACTCAGTATCAGGAGTGGGGGCGTGACAGCCCCATTGGGTCTCCTTCATGTGGGACCCTGTGCTGTTGAAAGAGCAGGCACCCTGCCCTCAGGGGTGGGGGCTGGGGGGTGACATGCGGCCCACTCTGGGCAGGCGGGTCCCCAGGTGGGGCGAGCCAGTGTGCAAGGAGTTCCGCAGTGGGTTCTCTTCTCCAATGGCTTCTGTGCCCCTACCTCTTCCTGTGTTTCCCCTCAAAGACAGCGTGGTGCCCGGGACGGGAGCCATGGGAGCCGTCAGCCACCACCACCTCTACACACAAACACACACGTACACGCACACACACACGCACACGCTGCAGGGAAGCAGGACCTGTGTGCAGGGCTCTCAGCGGCCCTGAGCGCCCCGGCCGGAATCAGCCAGCGGAATGGACAGACCGGATCTCCCGGCCCGGACCATGCAGGAGTGTCTTGCCTGGGCTTCCAGTGCGGCCGCCTCCTTCTGGAAGCCTGGGAGGCTGGAATCAGGCCAGTTCTTGTCTATCCTGGCAGCAGACTGGGCTGCACTCTAAGAAGTTCGTGGCTCACCCGTGGATCCTGACCATCAGGTGGCCAGAGATATTGGTAACATTTCCGTTTTGCCTGTTGAAATGTTTAATGACAAAGATTTTGTTCAGTTTCCTGATGTGGGTGTCCAAAGATGAGAGACCCATGTGTGTGATCTGTACCTCCTGTGAGATCAGCCCTAAGCTAGTTTAAACATGATCAAGTTCTGTCTACACGGTAGATTTAGACCTCTACCTGTCCTGTCTACTAATTATGTTTAGAGCTGACCATGTGTTGTCTATAATAAGAAGATTTAGACCTGACCATGTTCTGTGTACGCTAGGACTATGGGGAGCTGGGTAGAAACCCGGCCTGGCCTCAGCACTGGGAAGCTCCGTGCCTGCATCTGAAGGTCAGTGCTTAGATGTCTGGGGTCTGGAGCTGAGGTGGGCTTGTCTAAGTAACAGCCTCTCTTCTGAGTGTGGTTACCTGGTCCTCCCAACGGTCAGTGCTATAGTCGGGGCCTTAGTCTTAATCCCTGCAAGGTTCACCTTCCCTGGGGCTTGTGGAGAATCTGCAGGAGGCCTACCTGGCAATAATTCCAATTCACCAGCACGTGCATGGTGCGTAGGGAGGCAGGTTTAGCTGGTGAATTGATTGCAGGGCAGGCATATCGGGTAAAAGGCCGATGGGCAACAGCTGGGCTGCTGCTGAGCTCTCCTTCCAGTCTCCCGTCCCTACTCAGCAGCATCCATAACTGCCCCTCGGCTTTCAGCCCTGCTGTCCTGTGAATTTTCTCAACAAGTAAGTGAGACAAGAAGGGACTGAGCCTGCGAGAACCAAGGAAGTGTGTTCAACTATAGCATGAAAGCTTTAAAAACAGGTAAAATCAACAAAAACAAAGGGAAAAGAGGATTTCTCTGGGACAAGTGTGGGCAGAGGAGACCCACCTGCCACTTTTTCCCATCCCAGGAAATCCCAGGAACCCAGCTTGTTTCCACATTAGGGGAGCCACCAGCAGAGCCATGGTGTCCCGACCAAGGGGACGTGTGACGCCAGGTGCAGGGTCTGGGGAGGGTGGTTCACCATGGGACTGTGGACATGTGACTCAGGTGGAGGGGGCTGGGTAGGAGGGGTCACCTGTTGAGAGAGAACGTGTGACTTTAGGCGCAGGGTTTGGGGAGGTGTGGTCACCGTGGTGAGTGTGGATGTGCGACCCCAGGTATAGGGTGTGGGGACTGTGTGGGTCTCACCACATCTGCGTGGGTCAGGATCAGATGTACGGGGAGACCGCATATGTGCTCTTTGACTGCAGTGTGTATTTTCCCCTTTGAGATTTCCAACCTCTGCATTAAGGGTGTTGCTCTGATTAACCTGTGGTTCCTTTTCTTCTCTTAATCTTCTCACATTCATATGAGGTCAGGCATGTTTGAGTGGGTTGCTGCTCTGTGTTCTGGTGAGTGACAATGCTTGGTGGTATCATATTAATATCATAGAATATCATATGTCTAATCTGTGGGGGTCACCACTGCCTGGGTCCGCCTGGACAGAGGTCAGGTGAGCACAGACTAGCCCCCCTTAAGAATGGTCTCCCTTGTGCCATGTGAGGGTACCACGATGGCCTCGAAGGTAGGGGACTGTGTCTGGGCCTCTGACATTTGTGATGAAGAGGAGTCGAAATGGAATCTCAATTAACAAGACATTATTTTAAGAATTTATTTTAAGTGAAATAAAACACACGTCACATTGCCTTTACCATCGGCATCATTTTAAGTGCACATTTCTGAGGCATCAGTTCTATTCATTCTCGTGGAGCCATCACCACCATCCCTAGAACTTTTCATCTTGCAAAACCAAAATTCCACAACCATGAAAGTCTCACTCCCCATTCCCTCCCACTGTCCCTGGCACCGATATCCATTTCAGTCCCTGAGTTGCTGACTCCAGGGCACCCACTGGAGTGGAATCCTGCAGTGTTTGCTGACGGGTCACTTTGGAAGAGCTGATTTTCAGTCTGAAGCTCTGCCTGTTTGCATCTGAAGAATCTGCATTTAAGGAGAGGGTGTATGAGGAAGGGGGTGTATGAGGGACAAAGCTGTCCGGGGTGCAGATGAGCCAGGACCTGACCAGCTGCCTTTTGGGTCCTCTGGTTCCACCTGTTGGTCTGTGCCTCATATGCATCATCACTGGCCCCGCTGGCAACCCTGGGGTGTTGTTGTCTGAGTGAGATTTCCCTGGTGCCCCTGCTCTCCTCCCCTCCTCCTGCTGGTTGGGGAGGGAACTGCTTGCTGGGTGGTCTCTACTCCTGAGGCACAAAGGACCCTGCAGCATGGACCTGCAGAGTGTGGGTGTGGTCCCAAGAGCATGGGACCCACATAGGACACAGCATTGGGGCATGACAAGTGCTAGGGCTGCCTCATCACTGACAGGGAATGTTGCCAAGATGCTGCTCGGGAGGGCGTGGTGGGTGGCCTGGGATCCCAGAGACCCCATTCCTATCCTGGAGCTTGGACAGTGTATCCCCATGGGCTCCCGATTCACCCCATATCTGAGCCATATCCCTCTGTCCTTTCTTTGAACTCAGGAAAACGAGCTCTCTTGGGCACAACATAGGCCTGGTCCTGTTGGTATTAGGATTCTTTAATTTAGGCATCCTGGGAGAGCAGCTCTTTTTAGGCCTGAGATGGAACAGCTCAGGAGTGTAAAACATTTTCAGATGAAACTAATATTCAATGACTGTCTCTAACTACTCGGTTGTTGACTTCTGTTAGTCATTATTCTCCTGGTTTCAGCTCTGATGTGGGGATTACAGGGGAGTCAACATTTAAATCTTCATAATCTGTGTATTTGTAGCTTCAGTATCATTACTGACCCATAGTTTGTATGGTTTGGGAAGAGTTATTGATTTCATGTATCATGTAAAGGATTCACAATGATGATAGGGCAATTAAGATTACAATAATGGCTGGTTAATTGTTCACATTTTCTCTACCTGTGCATCTATTGTACATATATGAGTTAGTTTAGTTGCCAATATTAGTGAAATAATATAGAGGACTAGAGAACTTATTGTAAAAATCACTATTGTGTGATGATGAAAATGTAAAAGTTCTTCCATAATCGGTGATGCTGTATCTTGAGACCCTAGGTGAAATTTACATGCCTTTGTGATAGACACTATTTTAGCCTATAATTTTACTTTGAAAAATTTGCATCACTTTTTACTTTTATCTCATTTATTGAGAAAGACATAATTGTTATGCTGTTGGCTTCAAACTGCTTGAAAAGGACTTGTGCCCTTCCTTATTTTACATTTACCTCGGTAGGATCTTCAAATATAGGATGTGGTGGAGGGCCTCTGTGCAACCATTCTAGGTTAGTAGTAGCAGTTTCCACTGCTGAGACTTATCGTTTGGACACAAATGTTTTTCACAGTATGAAGATTATTAGCATTACTGCTGCTACTGAAATGAATGAGCCTAAAGACAAAATATTTCATGTTGTGTGTGTCTCAGAGTAATGTAGTAACCTCCCTGAGAGGCCAAGAAAGTGCTGCAGGAAGTCATATTTACTACTATAAATATACCTGTGAAGTGAATTTTGCTACTGCTGAGTTAACTGTATAACCTGAGAATAGTGAGATTCAGTGTAGAAAGCCTCCTATAATAGTGAAGACTGCTCCCATGGACACTACATCATGGAAGTGTGCTACTACATAGTATGTATCCTGGAGGACAATGTCCGGGGATGAGTTGGCTAAGGTGATTCATGTCAAACCACCTACTGTATAAAGGAAAACGAAGTCTAAAACTCATAATAGAGTGGGATCTCATATAATATTACCTCCGTGAACAGTTGCTAATCAGGGACTTCCCTGGTAATGCAGTGGTAAAGAATTGGCCTGCCAATACAGGGGAAATTGGTTCGATCCCTGGTCCGGGAAGATTCCACATGCCACAGAGCAGAAAGCTCGTGTGCCACAACTACTGAGCCTGCGCTCTAGAGCCGTGAGCCAAAACTACTGGGCCCGTGTGCCAGAGCCCGTGCTCTGCAACAAGAGAAGCCACTGCAATGAAAAGTCTGCGCACCACAACGAAGAGTAGCTGCCGCTCACCGCAACCATAGAAAGCCCACCTGCAGCAACCAAGACCCAACACAGCCAAAAGAAAAAAAAAAAGAAAAATTAAAGAAAGAGTTGCTAATCAACTAGCTAATTTTACTCCTGTAGGGGCAGAAGTAATTACGGTAGCTAATGCAAAGTATGCTCCTGCGTTGACAGCTATCCCTATGGTAAACATATGATGGGCCCACAAGAGAAATCCTAAAAAGCCAGTAGACATGACTCATACTATTCCCAAATAGCTGAAAGACACTTTTTGTCCTAAATAGTATGTAATGATATGTGAGTTTATAACAAACCCTGGTAGGCCATGAGTGCAGACTTCAGGGTGACCAAAGAATCAAAACAGGTGTTGGTATAGGATTCGGTCTCCTCCTGCAGGGTCAAAGAAAGTAGTGTTGAGATTTCTATCTCTTAACAGTATGGCAATTCTGGCTGCTCGGACTGACACTGGTAATTATAGTAATATGGCTATAGTTGGGGAAGATTAAACTAATAATGGTGTTTGGTATTGGGATGTGACTGCTGGATTTTTATTAAAGACTATAGTAATAAAAATAATAGCACCAAAAACTGAAGAGACACCTGCTAAATAAAAGAAGGAAATGGTTAGGTCGACTGAGGCTCCTGCGTGGGCCAGATTGCTGAATATGGGATTCCACTGGTACCAGAGCCAGCTTCTACTATTGGTGATATGAGTAGGAGTAAGAATGATAGGGGAAGTACTCGAGAGTTTATATGATGTATTCAGGGAAATGCTACCTCAGGTGTCCGAGTTGTTAGTGGCCCAAGTCAGTTTTCAAACCCTGCAATCATAATGGGTACAACTATAAAGAAAATTATTACAAGTACAGGGACTGTTATGACTACCTTACAGATTTGGGCGTCTCCAAGTAGCGCTCCATGTTAGCATAGCTCAGCCTGGATTAATATACTTAAGGTGCTGCCTGCTACTCCAGCTCAAGCACCAAATAGTAAATATAAAATATCTTTGTGATTTGTTGAAAATAATCAGCAGTGTATGAACAGAGGTAAAAAGACTGAGCTAGCATTCGACTGTAAATGTAAAGACAGAGATTGAGCCCTCTTTCTCGCAAACCCTGTGCTGAATCAACAAGTTGAATTGTAATTTCAAAGAAGCAGCTTCAATTCTGCCAGAGATTTTCCTGTCTTTCTTTTTTTTTCTTTCTCAAATGAAGGAGAAGCAGATTGAAGCCAGTTGACTAGAGGATTTGCCGGTTAACTAAAGTCTCCTGGGGCTAAAACTCATCAATCTCCTAAAGATTTGGCTGAATTACAATGTTTGCTTTGCATTCAATTGATGCTTTGCATTCAATTGATGCACTCAATTGATGACGTCTTGCAATCCTTAATTTTAGGTATTAAGTAAATTTTACTTGTTTAGGGTTATGAAAGCTCTTGGTCTGAACTAACCTAAATTCCTAGTCCAGCAATGACAGAATGCGTGTTATGTGTAGTAATCATGTGGATATTATGATTGGTAATGATAGGAAAGTTATTTCTTTGTATGTTCAAATTGTTTTACTTTTGCGCTGTTTAATGAAGGGAACATAGTTAGTGATGTAGAGCATGTTAGCTGCAAGTAGAAATATATGTTGAGGACTGCTATGATGGC
Organism: Neophocaena asiaeorientalis asiaeorientalis; assembly: GCF_003031525.2. Taxonomy (NCBI): domain Eukaryota; kingdom Metazoa; phylum Chordata; class Mammalia; order Artiodactyla; family Phocoenidae; genus Neophocaena; species Neophocaena asiaeorientalis. Next base: position 107,209 of record NW_020174716.1, on the reverse strand, counting down.
TATTAGTGTTGGTAGGATGATGTTATCATTTTTGTTATCTCTTGGATAATTACTCATTTGGTTAAAAACGCTGATAGTGATGGGTGATGTCCTAATGATACTATAATGGTGAGGAAAAGGATTGTGATGGGAGGTGTTTTATCTCATGTGTGTGATAATGATACTCTTGTAGTACATGATCTGGGCATAAGTAAGAAGAAGAGAGTGTTGTGATGATATAAATTCATATGTTTACAATTGTTATAATTGGAATATACTTTATAATAGCTGTTATTCATCCTATATGGGCAATTGATGAGGAGGGTGTAATTTTTTCCAGGTGAGTATGGCTAAGTCTGCCTCAGCCTCCAGCTATGATTTATAATATCACTATGATTAATAGTATATTTAGGTTGATGGATGGTGACATGTGATATAAAACTGATAGGGGTGCAATTTTGTCAGGCTGATAGCATCAGGCCTGCTGTTCATGGGGTGCCTTGTGTTACTTCAGACACTCAGAAGTGAAATGGGGAAAGCCCTACTTTTGTGACAAGGGCGATTGTCATGAGGGTGGATGCTGCTGGATTAAAGATTTTTGTTATTTTTTGTGTTCTTTGACCAGAGTATATTAGATTAATGATAATAGCCATTATAAGTAGTATTGATGTGGTGGATTGTTTTAGGAAATATTTGTTGGATGCTTCTGTAGCTTATGGGTTCGTGTTTTTTATTAGAATGGGGATACCATTAACAAATGTGAGCTTTTTATACAATTATATTTCCTGAGATAATGGTCAGTAGAATGATAGTAAAAACAATGAGAGTTTATTGGTACAGGAAGGATATACGACAACATTTTGGGGGTATGGGCCTGAAGCTTACTTAGAGAACCTTACTATATAGCATGTGGTGTAAAGTGGTAGCATGTAGAATGTAAAATTCTTAGGAAGAATTCAATTCCAGGATTAAGAGCATTGAAACCTCTATGATTTACTCTATCAAAGAAACTCTTTTGTCAGACATTTTTCTTAAGTTTGTGGTGGGTTGCCTGGTACGACGACAGGTAGTGAAAACTCTCATATACATTGGGCTAATATTAGTAGTAAAAAAACTTTTTATAAGAGATCTAGACATTGATCATATCAAAATTGTGTGTAGGATGCTCAAATTCATAGAAAGGAGATTGTTAGATGCGTTTTAATCATGACTTGGGCTGTATATAATTCTGGCACCTAGGGATTGTCCAATGCTCCTAAAAATAGATTGTTGTGGAAATGTTTATTATAAGAAAATTGACATATTCTCTAGGAAAGAAGGGGTGAGTGGGCCTGCTACATTTTCTACATTGAAGACATATACAGGTTTTGATTCTACTTCTGTTAAATCTAGTGAGGTTTCATTGGATTTCTGCTACTGCAGAGATAATCAAATCTGGGTAGCGGTCAGGAGAAAATTAGTCATAAGTGTTCTTGTGTAATAATTACTGTTGAAAGTGTAAATGATCCATTTATCAGTAAGACTGAGAATAGAATAACTGCTACATTACTTCATATGAGATAGTATGTTCTTCTGTCCCTAGAGCTCCAGTGAGCGAGTATTTTGAATCTGAGGCTCATCCAGATCAGAGGATAGAATAAATGGCTAGCTGTGATTTGGCTAATATAAATAGTATGCCTAGATTTACATCAATTAATGTATAAGATATGGAAAGAGGAATTCATGTTGTGGGAGCCAGGGTTAAGGCTAGCATTGGGGCAATAATATATAAATTGGTGATGTTGATGGACATAGTAGTTCTTTAATAAATAACTTAAAGCCTCAGCAATGGTTTGTAATAATCCATGGGGGCTGATGATTTTTGGCCCTTTCTGGATTTGTGTATAGCCTAGGATTTTCCATTTAGTTAATATGAAGGAATGCTCTGGTCAATTAAATTGGGTCATTTGTGAAAGAATGTTGATTATAAACATATTCTTAGGAAGAGGACTTGAACCCACGCAGATAAAGGTTTCAATTTTATATAATTACTGGGCTCTGCCACCGAAACAAACCGTGATCTACAGTAGGGTATGTATAAATAAATTGAATGTAGATTATATCATCATTTAGTTTACAGACATTTTGTAAAGTAAGCTGTATTGCTCTTGTCCTTTCATACTGGAAGAAATCTTCAATAGACAGCAAGCAACCAGGATGACTCCAGTCTGAACTCAGATCACGTGAGACTTTAATCGTTGAACAAACAGACAATTAATAGCAGTTATACCATTGACATGTCCTGATCCAGCATCAACGTCATAAACCATATTGCCGATATGAACTCTAGACTACAATTACACTGTTATCCCTAGTATAACTTGTTGTTTTGATCAGTGTTTTAGAAGAACAGGTGATAAAGCATTTTGACTAGCTGGTCTAAATTTTAATCACTCAGTGGTGGTTGTATTCTCCAAAAAATAAATGGCGAATGGACTCATGGCACACCGGCTTCAGTAGTTGTGGCACACAGGCTCAGTAGTTGTGGTCACCTGGCTTAGATGCTCCATGGCAAGTGGGGTCTTCCCGGACTGGGGATCGAACCCATGTCCCCTGCATTGGCAGGTGAATTCTTAACCACTGCATCACCAGGGAAGTCCCAGAATCGCAGTCTCCCTTTTAATATACCTTAAGCCCAAATAATCCATGGAAAATTGTTACAAAAAATAAAACAATGAAATATTGTAAGGACTGTAACACAAGCATATAGTACACAGTTCATATAGACACATCCCAAGCAGTTACAAAGTATATTAAAAGGGAGGCTGCAGTTTTAAAGAATAAGATAAATTATACCCACAAACTCCCAATCTTTCCTGAAACGTTGCAACCTGAAACCCTATTGTAGGAAGCAGAAGATTCCAGGAGACATTCTACAAATGAAGTACTCTAAACCCTATGGGTCGATAAGGAATTCTGGAAGGAAGGTGTCCTCACCCAAGGAGAGAAGGTTCCTAACTTGTCTACCATCACATCCTTGTAACAATTCTCATTGATCTTGGTCCAGACATTCACAGTCCTCTTGAGAGAAATCTATGGGCACATAATGGAATGTCAGCAGTCCCTGAAACTAAAAATACACATATAGTGTGGCCATGGGAAGAGTTCATAATATGACCCAAGAAGAAAACAGCAAGTTAAGAGAACAGTTTTTAATTTAGAAGAGTGTCTTGAATTATCCACTAATATATATATATAATATATATATGTATGTATTTTTTTAAAACAGTAAGTTTCTCTATCTTATTTCTTACTACAAGAAAAGAGTATTGCATGTGATCCACAAAACCAGTATAGAGACTATACTTATCTGGAAAAGAAATGATAAAATGATGGTTTCAACACAGGCATATGCATTTTTGAGTGTTTTATTTATATCAAACTGGATAAAATGTGTGTATTTCTCAGCCAGAAAAGACATGTCAAGGTAGAAATGAAACTTAACAATTCATGGGTACACAAGTACACTGGGGAGATTTTAAAAGTGCAGATTCTGATTCAGTAGTTCTGGTGGGCTTGAATTCCATTTTTTTAAACAAGCTCTTGTTTAACTAGTGATGCCACACTAGTTAAACATGAGTTAAACTAGTCTGTGATTGCATTAACCACAATTGGGAATAGCAGAGACATAATGAGGAAAGGTAAAAATTCATAGTTAACTTTGAACTTAAAGTGTTTTATGGATTTTACACGTTTAATAGAATGGTCAGGACAGCAGCAACAATCATTTGTGAATATTTACTAGAGACCGTGTATCTTTCTAACTTTTTTGTGTAGGATTCCAAGAAAAAGGCCTGGGCTGCGGCCTCAGTGGGCGGGGCCCCCAGGACGTTGGGGAGGGGGTCGGCCTGAGCGTCCTGAGGGGAAACGGGGCAAGGGAGGCACAGGGTCCGGCTGCAGCGTCAGCGCCCCTACTCCCGACTGCGGGGAAAGCGGCTGAAACCTCCTCCCGAGGCTCGCAGACCCCTTATTCAGCTGAGTCCCTCTGCGCTCCTTCCTCCCTGAGCTAAAGTACCGGGGGTGGGGGGGGGACAGGGCAGGGGGCTGACGCAGGTAATGGGGAACATCAAAAGGTGATTGTTAACTAAGGAAAACCTGCTCTCCCAATTGGGCGGGGCCGCCCCTCCAGGACCCCCGACGGGGCCCTGCGCTCCTGGCGGCTCCCTCCCACGGCGCCTCCCTGCCTCCCGGCAGGCCTCGGGGAAGAGCGGTCCCACGCCCTAAGCCCAGAACGGAGCCCGCGTTTCCGCGGAGCTGGAGCTCTCTCAGCTCTGTGTCTCCTCCTTTCGCCGTCACGGAACTATCCCGGAGCACGAGGGGAGGGCGGCCTCACAGAGGCTGCCGGCTCTTTTAAGATAAATGCCTATAGATTTGACTTAATCCATTTAAATAGGATAATGATTTTAAAGGAAACAATAGAAATAGAACAACAAAACCTTTACCACTAAAGGCTGGGTCTGCAACAACCTAAATAAATGTTTCGTTGTTAAAATATTGAAAGGTGTATTCAATAGAAATACCAGCAAAAATGACAAATAATAAGGTCAGCAGAATGTTGAAATGTTCTATTTTTATCATTAAAGTGGCAGAAAATCATTTATTAGTAGGTACTGGGGGCAGAAGATGCCTGATTTTATATCTTTGTCATATTTGTACAGTTGTTTCAACAAGTTACTTACAGACAAAATGGAAAAACAAGGAGGTTTGTGCCTGAGATCACGTTGATGTGAAACCGGAGATGGCCACCTTGTGCCAGGTGAGTTAAGTTTACCTGGCAGGTAGACCGCAGAGCTTCTGAGAAGCAAGGGTTGGAATTTTTCTGCCGGGTGCCCCTTAGGTTCTGTGACTTGACTGATTGTGAGTCATGTTTCGGTAAAGACCTGGTCACAGGAAAAGGGTGAGAAAAGAGTGATTTGGGGAGCAGCTAACAACATTCATCACGGCTCACGGCCTGAATGAATTTTAAAGAAACAGGAAAACAAATGCTTCTTATGGAATCAGAGAATGTGAGGGCTGGACAATCCCAGAAAATGAGGAACACCCGTCCCATTTTCCAGATGAGAAAACAGAGGCCCAGCAAGGTGAAATACCTCACCCAAGTTGCACCCGTCTCTCTTCCCCACTACATGGTCCATGAAAGCAGGACTTTTCCTGTCGTGATCACTGCTCTTCCTGTCGTGATCACTGCTGAACCCCAAAAAGGGCCAGGTATCTAGCAGCTGCTCCAAAAATTTTGGTTGACTGTAGGAACAATGCTATTCCTTTCTTTCTCACTCTTATTCAGGACTGTGCCAAGAACTCCCCAGTTTTCAATGTAATTCGTTTAATGTAAATATGAATTGAGTTTTGTTGTGATGAGGACTTAGGCTTTGAAGGTAACAGACTTGGTTCAGATCCTGGTTCTGCCACTCAGTAGCTGTTCGGCTTTGGGAAAATTACCAAAACTCTATGAGCTTATTTCCTCCTTTGTAAAGTGGGGATAAATGTATCTGAGCCAGCAGAGAACTTGCATGAGAGATGTGCACTAAATATTGGTCTTTCTCACTCTCCCACACCATCTCTTTGTTCTTCCCAGAGAAGTTGTACAGAAGGATATAGTACTTTTAAAAATTAATTAATTAATTAATTAAATTTTGGCTGGGTTGGGTCTTCATTGCTATACGCGGGCTTTCTCTAGTTGCGGCAAGCAGGGGCTGTTCTTTGTTGCAGTGCGCGGGCTTCTTATTGTGGTGGCTTCTCTTGCTGCACTTGTTGTGGAGCACCGACTCTAGGTGCGCCGGTTTCAGTAGTTGTGGCCTGCAGGCTCAGTAATTGTGGCGCACGGGCATAGCTACTCTGCGGCGTGTGGGATCTTCTGTGATCAGGGCTCGAACCCATGTACCCTGCGTTGGCAGGCAAATTCTTAACCACTGCGCCACCAGGGAAGTCCCATATAGTTCTTTATAAAGAGGGGTCTTAATTTATTTCAGATAGTGTAAATTTTTCTTGTAGAAAACATTTTTCCACTATAGTAACATTAACACGCGATACCACTACTAATGCAGTATTATATGGGTTAGATATTATCATTAATTTTATAAGTAATTGGGCAAAGACCAAAGCACTAGGTACTGGGGAGTAAGAAGACTCAAATCTTGGGTGCCCTCCCACACCAATTTCAAGAGCAGGGTGTGTTCTGCAAATCCATGTTTCATCTGGTCTTTGTTTCTCTTCCATCCACTGTGTCTGCCTTTCTCAAGAAGGCTCAGATCCTACACTTCCACACCCTCCCGGCTGGCTGTGCCCCAGCTCCCGTCCTGGACCCTCTGCATGCATGGGTGTGCCTGCTCTCCCTGTGCATCACCAGCTTTGCCAGGGAGCTGCTGTATCGTGCACTGCTTGCTGTACCCCAGAGTACCTAGACCCTTCTGGTACATGAAGTACACTCTCATCACCATGAGTGCATGCCCATCCCCTTACCTTATATCTTGCCTCTAAGCCAGGCTTGGGGGTGACTACAGTGTGAGTTCAGCTCGGTGAACTGCTGGGATCAAAGTGAAGTTCCCAACTTTTGAAGTTGCAGTCATGAGGGGCACACAGTGATTTAAAGTCGGGTCACTTGACTTAAAGCGGGGGCTGATTGATTTAAAGCCAGGGCAGCTGACTTAAACTTCGATTCTCTCAGCTTCAGGACGAGACCAACTTTGGCGGTGCACGGGTTCGCTCCAAGGCAGCACTGCTGTTCAGGAAGAGTTTCCAGTAGCGCCTTAGTGCAGGGAGACTTGGTGTGTTGTCTTGCCCCTGCCCTCAGAGGGGGGCCACCTGCTCTTCTGGAGGAGAATCAGGGAGGGGGAAGTGCAGAGTCCCGACTGGAGTTGCGGCACCCCTTGTCTGATGGCAGGGAAGGGGGGGCGGGGCTGTGTGGTGTCCTGGGGCTGGACTCACCAGGTGGACTTAGCTTCTCAACCTCCTAACCTCCCTGCACACACCCCACAAGAGTTTCCAATAATATGTAATTGTGCCTTAGGTTCTCGGTCTTCAAACTCATACCCAGGCTCCCAGGTCGCTTGATTCATCCAATTCCTCTGTGCTCTTTCTTCTATTAGATACAGTCCGTGAGAGAGGGGCTGGGGGAGGGGACTGGAGGGACCCCGGCATCACTGGCCTCAGCTGACTAAAGAGATCCGGGGCCTGCGCTCTCACATATGTCCGAGGACCCTTAAGGCGGAATCGAGGGGGCTAGTTAGAGGCAGTCCTTGCTGCCTCAAGTGAGTATGGATCACCGTTGGGTGGGGAGCACGCTGATCCCTGAGAAGTACTGTTAGGAGCATGTGTTCCTCCCTTGGCTTCAAGGACGTGGGTGGGCTTCAGGGCTCCAGTTCCCCTCCAGGCCACCAGGTCCGACTGCACCCCAGCGGCCTTGCAGACCTGGCTTCCTGTTGCAGAACTTTCCAGGCTCCAGGCAGAATCCAGACTGCAGAGATGGTGCCTGAGTGCTCCAGCTTAAGAAGTGCTGTCCCTGGGGACCCAACAGTGGAGGGAGGAAGGGTGAAGGTAGTAGGGGGGTGGAGTAGGGAGGGGTGGCTGCCCTGGGAAGCGTTGAGAGAGAAATATTGCCCCCCACACCCCTTGCCCCCTGCAACTGACCCACTGATGCCATAGGATCTCAGGGCCTTTTAGTCAGAGATGCCTATGTTTCTTTACTCCTGTGTTCAAAACTATGCAAAACCAACTCTTCATCCTGTTGCTGCCTTGCCAGGACTTTTTAAGCACTGTTCTTTTGAAGCACTCGTTCCCTAAACTGCAGTTTGGAGCTGTTCCAGCTATTTAAAAGTGTTCTCCTTAAACTGAGACTAAATCCTACTCTTTTGGAAAAACGACCTTCACTTCAGAGGAGATCGTCTTTTCTGCCCATTCCTTCTTTCTACTGCCCTCTTAAGCACCCCTGTGCTCAAAGAGCTTGGTGATTTATTTTTTGCTTGATGTCAAAAACAAATCTTCCCCATGCACCCCAAAAAGCTTTTCTGGAACATAGATGTGTCAAAACAATGACAGTGTTTTGCAGTTAGTATACACTGGGTAGATTGCCTAGCAATCCCTCCAAGAGCCAGAGGTGAGCGACACCTTTTCTTATTTGATTGGATGTCCTTCAGATTTAGGAAGGTCCCATTCTCATGCCCCAGCAGATAAGACAGAGCCCTGGATGGCTGTGGCTGTGATTAGATAGCTTCTGATGATTTTATTTCCCTTACTGAGCTGCTGCTTCTAGGTTAAATTCACTTTATTACCTGTCCATTTTTTTTTTCCTTTGTGGTTCGTGGGCCTCTCACTATTGTGGTCTCTCCCGTTGCAGAGCATAGGCTCTGGACATGCAGGCTGGGCGGCCATGGCTCACGGGCCTAGCCGCTCTGCAGCATGTGGGATCCTCCCGGACCGGAGCACGAACCCGTGTCCCCCGCATTGCAGGCTGACTCTCAACCACTGCGCCACCAGGGAAGCCCTACTTGTCCTTTTTTAAACAAAGACTGACAAAGTCACTGTAATAGGTCAGGAGTCTGAGCTCAGGGTTGGTCAAATGTACTCACAGGGAGGAAGGTCGATAAAAATAGGTGGGTAAAATAGGAGGGTTGGCAAGTACAGCCAGGACCACCGTGTTCACCGTGTGTACTAATAAAGGCCAGAATCTCCTCATTTATCTCTGGTGGGAATTTCTGATGGTTTCACAGGATCAAACTCAAATCATATTCAAACTAGGGGGCTTCCCAGAGGGTGCTGAAGCACCGGCAGAGCCCACCTGCACTCCCACTTTGGCACTCCAGGGTCAGAGTTGGGTTTGGAGATGGGGTTGTTGTAACCCCAAGGAGGTGAGCAGAGAGAAGGAGTTGATTACCGGTCTCCTCTGACTCTATGGCCCAAATTGCCTGGCTTCACAGGGGGGATAGGGTTTTGATTTCAGCAACTGATGGGGCACTTCCAGGCTAGTGGGGTTGCCCAGTGGCCCAACAGCCTGACAGGCTGACTGTGGTGTGACCGCCCTTTTTTTCTCCAGAATCTGTACATCAGGAGGTGCATGGTTGCGGGAGCCCATTCACCGCCCTCCCCCCAAGGGGGATGGCACCTTTCCTGGCTGTACCCTGTGATCACCAGGTACTTGAAATGAATGCAAGTTTTTTGACTTCAAGGAAAAGCTTACATAACCCCTTCTGCCTCGTAATGTGTGGGATTTACGATAATGGAAAGACATTATAAAGAACAGGTAGAAAACTCACCTGTTGGTTTCCATGTAGGAGTTTATTTTGCACGAATCCTTCCTACATGAGTAGATAGCAGAGGTTTATTTTTGTTCCCGTGTGTGTAGTTGTGGCAGAGGATGTAGGTATGGTGATTTGAAGCCCTCAAAGAAATATTCTCAGAACTCACAAGACTTTTCCTGATTGGAACGGAAAGAGACCTGGAAAAGGAGGAAAAGAAAAGGAGGAGGGAGAATGAATGACTGTTTCTCAGTAAATTCACCTTCCTGGTTGATTGCTGTCTTCTCATTTCTTTTAACTTCTATGTATGTCTAATGGAAAAATATAGGAAGGCTGATTTTTATGCTTTAAAAGATTTTACATCACAAAGAAACTAGAAGTGGCTAACAGAACTTATTCAAGTCAATGTTACATAGAGACTTTGATATTAAATTTGTATACTAAAATGGGTTAATCCAAATTTTCTCTTTCTTTTTGAGTGAATATTTGTAACTAATTTTTGTAGATAATAATTTATCCTAGATATACAAAATTGTGAGAATGGGTACCATTTTTCACCACTTAAATGAATAGATCATACACTTTAAATGACAATGTTGTATCTTACATGTTGTTTTTCAATTCATTGATTTCCAAAACTTGTGTTTAATTGATTTCTATCTAATAACCGGTGTCTACCCTTTATTGTTTCTTACTGTATATTTTATTGATCTATAGTTAATTTACATTATTATATTAGTTTCAGAGGTACAACATAGTGCTTCATAAATGTTTAGCTTGTTCTCCATTTTTATTTATTATAAAAGAGTGGCTCTATTCCCCATGCTATACTGTACGTCACTGTAGATTATTGATTTTATACATAGTGGATTCTTCCTCAGGATCTCCTACCACTATTTTGCTCCTCCACCTTGTCTCTCCCTGCTGGTAGCCACTAGTCTGTTCTTTAATCTGGGAGTCTGTTTTGTTGTTGTTGTTGTTGTATTCAGTTTTTTAGATGCCACGTGTAAGTGATGACCTACAAGGCTTGTTTTCTCTGCGGCTTATTTTACTAAGCATAATACCCTCCAAGTCCATCCATGTTCTTGCAAATGGCAAAATTTCATTTCTTGCTGAAGTCATCATGAAAAATCTTTTTTATCCCCTAACCTATTAATGAAGACTTAGTTTGACTCTATATCTTGGCTATGGCAAGTAACACTGTTATGAACATTGGTGTGCAGTTATTTTTTTGAAATAATGTTTTTGTTTTCCTCTTATATACCTGAGTGAAATTGCTGGATATTATGGTAGTTCTATTTTTAGTTTTTTATGGAACCTCCATTCTGCTTTCCACAGTAGCTGCACTAATTCACATTCACATCAAGAGTGTACAAGAGTTTCCCTTTCTCCACATCCTCACTAACCTTTGTTATCTGTGACTTTTTTGATGACAGCCATTCTGACAAGCCTGAGGTGATATATCTCATTGTTTTGATTTGCATTTTATTGCCGGATTAGCTATGTTTAGCATCTTTGTGAGTTCTGGCTGTCTATCTGTATTTTTTCCTTGGAAAAATGTCTATTTAGGTCTTCTCATTTTTTTATAAATATATTTTGTGTGTTGTTCTGATATTGAGTTTTATGTGCTGTTTCTGTAGTTTAGATATCAACCCTTGCGTGGTCATCTTTTTGGTGTTAACCTCTTATGTGCAAATATTTTCTCTACTTCAGCAGGTTGTCTTTTCATTTTGTCTTTGGTTTACTTTGCTGTGCAAAATCTTTTAAGTGTAGTGAAGTCCCATTTGTTTATTTTTGCTTTTGTTTCATTTGCCTTTGTAGACTGAACCTAAAACTGTTGCTATCATTTATGTTGAAGAATGTTCTGTATTTTCCTCTAGGGGTTTTATGGTCCTACATTTAGATCGTTATTCAGTTTTGCGTTTGTTTTATATATGGTGTGCTAAAATACTCTAATTTTATTCTTTTCCATGTAGCTGACCAATTTTCCCAGTACCACTTATTGAAGAGACAGTTTTTTCTCCAGATTGCCTGCTTTGTCGTAAATCAATTAAATATACGTGTGTGGGCTTCTTTCTGGGATCTCTGTTCTATTCCAGTGATCTTTGATTCTGTTTTTGCTCCGGTCCGATTCTCTTTGATTACTCTCGCTTTCCAGTATAACCTGAAGTCTAGGTGCGTGATGCCTCCAGCTCTGTTCTTTCTCCACATTGTTTGGCTATTTGGGGTCTTTGTGTTTCTATACAAATTTTAAAATTACTTTTTAAAGTTCTGTGAAAATGCTTTGGTATTCTGATAGGGATTGCATTAAATCTGTAGATTGTCTTTGGTAGTATGGTTATTTTAACAGTGTTAATTCTTCAAGTCCATGCACCTGCTATATTTTCCCATCTTTTTCTGTTGCCTTCAGCTTCTTTCACCAATGGCTGATATTCTGAGTACATGTCTTTTACCTGCTTAGGGGTGTTTGTTCCTAGGTATATTATTCTTTTTGTTGTGATTGCATATGGTATTGTTTTCTTATTTTTTTTTCTTTCTGGCAGATTTGAGTTTTGTTTTTTCTTCTTTTTCTAATTCCTTCAGGTGTAATGTTAAGTTGTTTATTTGATATTTCTCGTTTCCTAAGAATAAGCTTGTATCACTATAACTTTTTCTTGTTTCCTAAGAATAAGCTTGTATCACTATAACTTCCCCCTATAACTTCCCACACTGCATTGGCTGTGTCCCATAGATTTTGAATCATTGTGTGTTCATTTTCATTTGTCTTGGGTATTTTTAGAAACCCTCTTTAATTTCTTCAGTGTTCCTTTCTTCCCCTTTTATTCCTTTCATCTGTGATGTGAGGACTATCCTTAATATTATGTTTGGATTTCTTTCAGTTGTGTCTGTGTGTGTGTGTCTGTGTCTGATTATTTAAGTTGCTGAGCTCTGAATTTCACATGGACACTAACAACCCTGCACTGTTTCTCTGCTCCCCCACAATTACTGAATTTGACCTTGTATTTTACATCTACTTGTTTTGTGTATCCCTTAACTTCTTGTTGAGAATATACACGATTTTATTAGTGTTTTCTTTCATCCTTCCTATTAGCCGTGTATATGGTTGATTTACTGCCTTTGTTGAATATTTGCCTTTTCCCATGAGGTTTTTCCTTTAGTAAGTTTCCTTTCCTAATTTTTATGTTTCAGTTGTGGCCTTTTCTTTTTCACTGAGAAAAGCCCTTTTAAGAGTTCTCATAAAGCTGTTTTGGTGATGCTGAGCTCTTTAAGTTTTGCTTCTCTGCAAAACTTTAGATCTCACCCTCAAATCTGAAGGAGAGCCTCGCTGGATAGAGTACTTTTGGTTATAGACTTTCCCCTTTCATGACTTTAAATATACCATGCCACTCCCTTATGGCATGCAGAGGTTATCCTGAAAAGTCAGCTGATAACTTTATGCAAGTTCCCATGTTTGTAACTTGTTGCTTTTCCTTTGCTCCGTTTAATAGTGTCTTTTTATCTTTATTTTTTTTTGCCATTTTAATTACAATGAGGCTTGGTGTGGTCCTATTTAGGTTAATCCTGTTTTGCCCTTACTTTGTTTACTGGACATGGATGTCTGTTTTCTTTCCCAGGTTAGGAATGTTTTCAGCTCTTATGTCTTCAGGTATGTTCTACACTGCTTTCTCTTTCCTTTTTGCTTCTGGGACCAGTATAATGCAAATATTAGTACACTTGATGTTGTTTCACATGTCTGTTCAACTTTGCTCATTTCATTTTAATCTATTGTTTTACCGTTCGTCTTCAGTGATTGCCAGTTCTCTGTCCTTCAGTTTTCTGATTCATTCCTCTGTATCATTTAGTCTACAGTATTTTCCTTTTAGTGAAATTTTCATTTCAGTTATTGTATTCCTCACCTCTGTTTTGTTGTACTTTAACGGTCTAACTCTTTTTTAAAAAATTCTAAGTTCTTGTTTTGGTCGTCCATTCTTCTCCTGAGTTCTTTGATCATGTTTATAGTCATTACCTTGAACTTGTTGTTGAGGAGATTGGCTATCTCCACTTCACTTAGATCTTCTTCTGAGTTCTTATCTCATTCCTTCATTTGGATCGTGTTTCTGTGTCACCTCATTTTTCTTAACTTGCTGTTTTTATTGCTATGTATGTAGTAGGCTCGTTACATTTCCTGACCTTGGAGAAGTGGCCTTTTGTAGGAGAGGTCCTATGTGTCCCAGCAACCCACTGCCCCCTGCTCACTAGAACTATATGTTCAAGGTGTACCCCATATGTGGGCTGCTTGGGCTCTTCTGTTGTGGTGGGCTGACTACTGTGGGTGGTCTGGTAGGCTTGGCTGCCCCCAGAGTGCATGTTTGCCAGACTCTGCCTAGTATGGAAGCTGTCTGTGCTGCTTGGTGAGGCTAAATTGTAAGGCAGCTGGCTGCACAACTCTGGGGGACACCAAACCTAGTGCTGGTTCACTTATGGGTAGAATTGCAGTTCAGGAGATATCAGGGCTAGTGCCCAGTCCCTGGTCCTGGGGCTGTGCTGGCTACAGCGAGGAAGACACAGGTCCTGAGTTCTGGCTGCAGGGCCCAGGAGTCGCAGAGTTGGTGTTGGATCACTGTCCCTGACACAGCTATCTGCAGGGTCTGGGGTATCCCTAATCTTGTGTTGGCATTCTGATGGGCAGGGTCAGGACCCAGCTGAGTCCATGGCTGCTTCTGGCCTGCAAGTGAGTGTTCTGGTCACACACACTGCTGGAATGTGGTATTCCTGAAGCTGGTGTGTGCCTGTTGATGTATGAGGCTGATCCCACTGCTAGAGCAGGTTTGCTGTTGGGTAAGTCCAAGCTCCATGCAGTCCCTGTTCAGTAATCACCTGCCAATGGTGAGGCTGATTCCAAGGCCAGAGCAGGCTCACTTGTCCGAGCGGCCAGGGACTCTGGGGCTGGTGTCTGTCCACTGAGGTGTAGAGGCTGGTCCTGGGGCTTTTTGTGGCTGGGCCCATGACCAGGGGCAGCTGTGCATTGAGAGCGTCTGAAGGCAGCCTGTTTGAGGGCGGATGGGGCTATGCCACTGCTCAGTTAGTTGCTTGGCCTGCAGCATCCTAGTACTTGTGTCTATGGTCTGGTGGAAATGGGTACGGCTATGTCCTGAAACTAAAAAGATAGAGGGAGGATTCAGGAACTATGCTTGCTGGTACCAGTGGCCACGAGGTAGAAGGAGCTCCCCCATATGGCTGCTGCCAGTGTCTATGTCCCTGAGGCTGTGCTGTAGTTGCCTCTTGCCTCTCTGAGAGACTCTCCAAGATCAGGAGGTAGGTGTGACCCAGGATCCTTTCAAATGACTGCTTCTGTTCTGATTCTCCAGTCATGTGGGATTTTGTGAGCATCTTATTTTTGGGGGGGTGTACGCAGGCCTCTCACCTTTGTGGTCTCTCCCATCGTGGCGCACAGGCTCGGGACGTGCAGGCTCAGCGGCCATGGCTTACGGGCCGCTGCCCCGCGGCATGTGGGATCCTCCCGGGCCGGGGCACGAACCCGTGTCCCCTGCATTGGCAGGCGAACTGTCAACCACTGCGCCACCTGGGAAGCCCTGTGAGCATCTTTTAAGTGTGGACTCTCTATTTCCCACAACCCTGTGGCTCTCTGGAAAATAAGCACTACTGGTCTTCAAAGCCCAACTTTCTAGGAACTCTTCTTTCCAGCACAGGATCCCTGGGTTTGGGAGCCTGATGCTCTGTTCATACCCCTCGCTACCTGGGAGCACCTCAGTAATTGTAATTATTCTCCCATTTGTGGGTCACCCACCTGGTGGTATGGATCTTGACTCTCTTGAGATTTTGCCCTTCTTTCTTGTCTTGCCGAGGTGCCTTCCTTATATCTTTAGCTCTAAAGCATCTTTTATGGTAGGTCCTGGCCTTTTTCATCAATTGCTGTTCTGTAAACAGTTGTGACTTTGGTGTGCCCATGAGAGGCATCAAGCTCTGGGTCTTTGAATGCTACCATCTTAGACAATCTCTCCACTTCATTCTTAAATCATATTATTTAATTTTTCTTAGTATCTTATTTGATTAGCGACAGTTGGAAATTTATTATCACTCATGTTTACTTCTGTTTTAAAAAATTGAATAGTGCATTCATTCATTTTGAAATGAAGGTAGTGACCTGTGAATTTCCATACCTCAAAAATCAAGGGTAGGACAAAAGCCTTTTCTACCTGTGTTACCCTCAAACTCTGCTCCCCACCCCGGCCTGGGGATTAACCTCTTGCACCCATGCTCACCTTCTGTTTTTGGACACTTAACCATTACTGCATCTGTATGTGTGTTGAAAAAGTGACTCTAGTCTTTCCAGTTTTTGTTTTGTTTTTTGGATTAGAGAACAGTCCTACTATGAGTGTACATTTACTGGTCGTCTGAAGTCCATATATAAACCTGTCAAGCACATTACCAGAATTGGAATTGCTTGTATATACACTTTGATAAATTTTAGAGACAATGGTAGAACAGAAGTAAATTGTATTTCAAATCCCACAATATTCTCACACCATGAAAACTGTTCCCTTTTAAATATATTTGTGTGTATTTTATCTTTATGCCCATACTATATTTCCCGGAGATGGGTAAGTGTTATGTTTCTTGCTAGCACATTTACCGTATTGTTCAAAGTCAAGCATTTAGTGGTTTAACATGATCATATTTCCATGAACTTGCAAATACAAGATCTTCTCTCATACTGTCTTTTACTCCCTGCTGTTTTATATTGCCCTCCTAATTCTCAGTCCTGGACTTTCTTTATGTTCTTCATCAACCTGGATAAGTTATACTATTTTCTCCCTTATTCAAGGCTAATAGAATAGAATTGAACACCCAGAAATAAACCCTGATATATGGCCAAATGATTTTTGACAAGTTGCCAAGACTTTTCAAAGTAGAAAGGATAGTATTTTCAACAAATGATGCTGAGAAGTCTTGTTGTCAACATGCAAAAGAAGGAAGATGGACCCTTACCTAACATCATATGCATACATTAATGGAAACGTATCAAGAAACTAAATATAAGACCTAATAAAATAGAAAGTCTTAGAAGAAGACACAGGAAAAGAGCTTCATGACATTGGATTTGGCAGTGTTTTCCTCAATATGAAATGAAGGAACAACAGAGGTAGAGCTAACAAAAAAATAAACAATTTTCAGTACATAATTTTAAAAAAATGTGTATCAAGGAGATGTAAACAGAATAAAATGGCAACCCACAAGATAGGAGAAAATATTTGAAAGCCATCTATCTGACAAGTGATTTCTATTCAGAATATACAGAGAACTCCTACAAGTCAACAAAAAGCAAACACCCTGATTCAAAAATGGATAAAAGACTTGAATAGATGGTTCTTCAAAAAGATGTACAAGTGACTAAGCACTTGAATAGATGCTCCATATCACTAAATGCATGTTTATATATTTGCGTGCATGCATACACACATAAGCACACAGATACATACACAAGCAGAAAACAAGTATTGGTGAGGATGTGAGGGAGTTGGAAGCATTGTGCTATGTCAGTGGGAATGTAGAATGATACAGCTGCTTTGCAGAAGAGTATGGCAAGTTTTCAGGTATTGAAAAATAGAATTACTACATGATCCAGAAATTTTACTATGAGGTATACCCAAAGGAATTGAAATCAGGGTCCTAAAGAAATATTTGTACTCCAGTGTTTAGAGCAGTAATAATCACAGTAGCTAAAATAAGAAAGCAACCTAAGTGTTCATCCACTAGATTCTGGATAAACAAAGTGTGGTATACCCATATAATACAATATTGTTCACTGTTAAGAAGGAAAAGATCTAGGAATATGCTACAGCATGGATGAATCTTGAGGAAATTTAGATACCAAAATGCCATTTTTGTGACTTTTAGTGAGTCATAACAATACGACTACTTATTTCAATTATATGGGGTACTTAGTGTAGTCAAAACGATAGAAATTGGGAGGGTAATGATGCTTTTCAGGTGGTTATGGAACAAAAAGGAAAGTGATGTTTAAAGGATATAGAGTCACAGTTTTAAAACGTAGAAAAGAATTAGAAAGACAGATGGCGATGTTCATCACCCAGTAAAATGAATGTATGTAATATCACTGAAAGGTGCACTTTATAATAATTCACATGTTATATTTTATGTTATTTGATTTTACTAACATACAAAATTGGGAAAGAATGTAATATGAGGAAGGGGAGTGACCATGGGATAGAGCAGAGAGTAATCGAAGGGTGAGACACTGCCTGTGTTGAAGAAGAAGAGCTGAGAGTCTTCATTGGACAGAAGAGACTTTATTAAAAAGAAAAAAAAATACTCTGAGGGTGTATTAAATAGATATCTGTGGGTGTACTGCTATCTCCCATGGGTAATCTTAAAGAGTCTTTAATAAAGTCCATAAGGCTTGCTGAGGCTTTTTTAAAACCTGGATTCCCTAGGAGATAATTAGAGGGTGGTACTTAAGTCTATGTCTAGGTTGACAGATTTTGCAGGGAAGACGAACCTGAGAACAGTGGAGGTCCAGAGAGTGTAAGTACATGGAAATTCGAAAAACATAATAAAGGGAATAAGAAAAACTTTGGACTTAGAAGGTCATGTATTACTGAGTCAGACCTGAGGTTTCTAAGGAGTTATATACAAAGTTACTCTTTGGATTACTTGTTGATAAAGATAAGTGGAGAAACTAGAGTCGTTTCCAAGTGTAGGTAAGATATAATGAGAGGATGGAGGTGGAAAGTAGGGAGGCCCGGTGGGAAGGTCATATTTGGCCACGATGGTGGTAATATCTGGCAGAACAGATGGTAGGGCAGACTATGGATTCATCTTTTTTATTTTGGCTCCCCACCTCATCCTTAATAATTCGTTGGGAATATTTCATTGCTCTGTGATGCAAGTACAGAATTCGAGTGAGGAGACTACACCCTCAGAGTCCAGCTGTCTGAGTCCTCAGTGTGCTTCAAATGATGGAGGGTTATTGCTTCTTTATGAGAAGAGTTAGTACCTCGTAGCTAAGCTTAAGCTGGAGCTTATGCAATATTGATTCCATTTTATATATACTGTTGGCATGGAGGTTCCTCCTCCTCTTTTCTTGACCATTATAAAATGAATATATATTTCTCAATATTTGGGTATATCAGATAAATACATTAAGTAAAGGAATCTTATATATTGCTCCCTGCATAATTAGCTCTTTCTTATTTCTCTTTTACCTTTAGTAAATTAGCACAGGGAGAGACCTTGAAATGTTCTAATCAGGAGAGATTAGAACATCGTATTTCTAGAGAGGTTGGTTGGATAGAGCAGGGGTCCCAGTGAGAATTAAAGCTTCTGTTTCTACTTGGAAGTGAACCTGTATAGAGTAGAGGGATCCAGGAAATATCCTAGAATATTGTAATAAGAAGGGCAGGATCTGGTACCAGATCAGTGTACTGTGAAATGTTTGTCAGTCATCTGATGTGAGATTCTTAGAGCCAATCCCATATGGTAGGGCTGAGTGCACAGTGATCAGGAACCTGTGAAAGCCTCTGATTGCATGTTAAAGGTGAAGCTCTGATTTTGGGGAGAATTTTATTACCTGACTGAATGTCACCCTTCTGTGGGGATGAGATTCTGTGCTTTTCCTCTCTTGATGACCACTGACTGAAAATCATTAGAGGATCATGTCTAGAAAGCATTCATTATTTAATTTCTTAAAGAAGACAACATAGAAAACATATTTATCCACTTTTAAATTGAGGATCAAGGGGAATGACATCAGTGAAAATGTCAGAGTAGGGAGCTCTGGCTTGTGTCCATCAGCACAAACACTGACATACGTGGTAAAACTTGTCAGAATGATCTTATCAACACATGAAAGTTTTCTTTTCTTTTTCGCTCTGTAGATTTATTTTTCATTGAAACTTAACTTACTACAGGATGTGGAGAATAAACAGGGAAGTAGAACCTGTATTTCCTGATGGGAGAATCACTAAGTCACATTAGCTGTTCTGAGCTATGTCTTACTCACCATGACTGTAATTAAAACAAACAAACGAAACACTTGTTTTTTGTAAGTCAGTTCTGACATTTCCTCGTTAAAGACAAGGTAACAGATAGAGACTTAGATCTACCAGAATTGAGCAAAATTTTGATTGTACCTGTGTTGAATATATGAGCATGACCTGCTACAAATCTTCATTATACTTATTGCCACAACTGACAAATTCCCTTTTTCCACTCCTGATATGTTGCATGTAAGGAATGCATAGGTCACTAACACCAGATGGTCACAGGTAAACTCTCCCACATGGATTACTGCATGTTTTCCTGCTGGAAGACCACACATTGTCGAGTATCATGCCTGCAGAGTATCTGGACTCTTCTTTTTTCTGGATAAAGGTTAGATAATCACCTAATTTTTTCTTTTCTTTTTCGCTCTGTAGATTTATTTTTCATTGAAACTTAACTTACTACAGGATGTGGAGAATAAACAGGGAAGTAGAACCTGTATTTCCTGATGGGAGAATCACTAAGTCACATTAGCTGTTCTGAGCTATGTCTTACTCACCATGACTGTAATTAAAACAAACAAACGAAACACTTGTTTTTTGTAAGTCAGTTCTGACATTTCCTCGTTAAAGACAAGGTAACAGATAGAGACTTAGATCTACCAGAATTGAGCAAAATTTTGATTGTACCTGTGTTGAATATATGAGCATGACCTGCTACAAATCTTCATTATACTTATTGCCACAACTGACAAATTCCCTTTTTCCACTCCTGATATGTTGCATGTAAGGAATGCATAGGTCACTAACACCAGATGGTCACAGGTAAACTCTCCCACATGGATTACTGCATGTTTTCCTGCTGGAAGACCACACATTGTCGAGTATCATGCCTGCAGAGTATCTGGACTCTTCTTTTTTCTGGATAAAGGTTAGATAATCACCTAATTTTATGAGAAATATATAAATTGTATTTGCATATTCTTCAGGGTTTTTTTATTTGTCCATTCTCTTTCAAGTCCTAAGTGCAAATATTAAAGCGATTTCCAAGAGGGTGGTAAATAAGACAGCTACATTTATGCTCCGAAATTAGCAATAAAGCATAATAAAATTGTAAATGCATTAATGTGTGATTAATATGTAGATACTTATGTAAATGCAATTTTAGTAATGCTTTGTGGAGAGCTTCAGAATCTAGGTATTAAAAAAAAAGAAGTAGGAGTTCTTGAAACTCTCAGGGAATTATAGAGAAGTCTTTGTGTCTATAAATATCAATCAGAAATAATGCATATTCTCAGAAATAAACTAGGCATAAAATTGTAGGAAAACACTTCATGAAATGAAAGAGCATGTGATGGCCATACAAGAAAAAAGAATATTCTCAAAGAATAATGAACAGTGTGGAGTTTAGCAGAAGGGTAATACAGATTCAGAGAGTAATACTTTGGAGAGCCTAATTATGAGTTCCTCATATTTCATCTTTGGAGAGACGGTAGTCATCTGGAATATGATGTTATAAGATGACGTTAACATACTTAAATACTTTCATTTAGAAATGACTGCTTAGAACCAGAATAAATGAAAGAGAACACAAAATTATGTTTTTGTTGATTTTTGAAGATCTCAGGTGAGTGCTGGTAATTTAAAAATACATGATGTCTTTCACTGCAAAGTAAAGGAGCTCTTACAGTGGAGTATTCCTGGACTTAATGTCAATATTATGACATAGTATGAGTGTGTTTTATGTTTGGTAATTGCAGTCATTGTTGCTTTTGTTGTGGTCATCCATTTACAATGCTTGGTGTCAGTTGATTTCTTTCTTGTAAAAATAAAATACAGTCTGTGTGTGTGAAAAAAAATAGATGATTTCTTGATAAAATTGTATGGAATTTGAGATCTGGAAAAAAGCATTTCTTTTCTGTAATGCTAGGATGCTAATTGGACATTTTTGCAAGAAAGAGATTTCAGGATGCAAATCTGGTGTCTCTAAGGTGGGAAGTCAGTTCATGGCAGAACATTCTATTAAACATGTGTGAGTGCAGAAATATTTCTTTGTAAGGAAGAGGTCACGAATCTCTTTTTAACAGTTAGTGGTTTATCGTATACTGAATGAGCAAAATGGCTATTTCTGAATTTTAGAAAAAAATAATGTAGTTTTTCTGCATTTGTATAATGAAGCTGATGTAGAATATCAAAAATTATTTTGAAAAACAATGTAATCAATTTGACATAATTCATATATATTGAACCTGTGGTATACACACACAATAAAACTTACATTCAAAATATCTTTTGCACTTAAGAAATATTTTCTAGTGTAGTTACAATGTTGTGGGTTTTTTAAATACATGTTTATTGGAGTATAATTGCTTTATAACACTGTATTCATTTCTGCTTTACAACAAAGTGAATCACCTATATGTATACATATATCCCCATATCCCCACCTCCTGAGGCTCCCTCCCACACTCCCTATCCCACTCCTGTGGGGGACATAAAGCACCGAGCTGATCTCCCTGTGCTATGCGGCAGCTTACCACTAGCTCTTTTACATTTGGTAGTGTATATATGTCAGTGCTGCTCTCTCACTACGTCCCTGTCTCCCCTTCCGCCCTGTGTCCTTAAGTCCGTTCTCTACATCTGTGTCGTTATTCCTGCCCTGTCACTAGGTTCGTCAGTACCATTTTTCTAGATTCCATATGTATGTGTTCGTGTACGGTATTTGTTTTTCTCTTTCTGACTTACTTCACTCTGTATGACAGACTCTAGGTCCAACCACCTCACCAGTGGGGTTGCTGGGTCATATGGTAGTTCTGTTTTTAGCTTTTAAGGAAACTCCATACTGTTCTCCATAGTGGCTGTATCAGTTTACATTCCCACCAACAGTGTAGGAGGGTTCCCTTTTCTCCACACCCTCTGCAGCCTTTATACATTGTTGTGTTAATTTCTGTATATATATATATA
>NW_020174716.1:0-84892 GCF_003031525.2 Neophocaena asiaeorientalis asiaeorientalis | reverse complement strand
TATATATATATATACACACACACACACATATATATATATATATATATTCTTTTCCATTATGGTTTATCACAGGATATTGAATATAGTTTGCTATCCAGTAGGTCTTTGTGGTTGTCCATCCTATGTAGAATAGTTTGCTTCTGCTATTCCAAAACTCCCAATCTTTCCATCACTCTCTCCTTGGCAACCACAACTCTGTTTTCTATATTTTTGTGTTTGTTTCTGTTTCACTGACATGTTCATTTGTGTCCTGTTTTCAATTCCACATATAAGTGATATTATATGTTATTTGTCTTTCTGACTTACTTCACTTAGTATCATTATCTCTAGGTCCATCCATGTTTCTGCAAATGGCATTATTTCATTCTTTTTTTATGTCAGAGTAATATCTATTGTATACATATACCACACCTTCTTTATACATTCATTTTTCAGTGAACATTTAGGTTGTTTCCATGTCTTGGCTATTATAAATACTGCTTCAATGAACATCGGGTTTTATGTATCTTTTTGAATTATAGTTTTGTCTACATATATGTCCACAAGTGGGATTGCTAGATCATATGGCAACTCTCTTTAGAGTTTTTTTTGAGGAGCCTCCATCCTGTTTTCCATAGTGGCTGCACCAACTTAAAATGCCACCAACAGTGTAGAAGGGTTCCCTTTTCTCCATACCCCATCCAGCATTTGTTAATTGTAGATTTTTTTAATGATGGCCATTCTGATCAGTGTGAAGTGATACCTCATTGTAATTTGGATTTGCATTTCTCTAATAATTAGTGATGATGAGCATCTTTTCATGTGTCTATTGGCTATCTGTATGTCTTCTTTGGAGAAATGTTTCTTTAGGTTTTCTACCCATTTTTCCATTGAGTTATTTGTTATTTTGTTATTGAGTTGTATGAGCTGTTTGTATAGTTTGGCAATTAAGCCCTTGTCAGTCTCATCATTTGCTAATATCTTCTCCCAGTCCATAGGTTGTATTTTCATTTTGATTATGGTTTCCTTTGCTGTGCAACAGCTTATCAGTTTGATTAGTTCCTGTTTCTTTTTTGCTTTTACAGTAAGTCCCCTACATATGAACAAGTTCTGTTCCAAGAGTGCATTTGTAAGTCCAATTTGTTTGTAAGTGCAACAAAGTTAGCCTAGGTACCCATCTTACACAGTTGGGTATATGGTATTGTACTGTAATAGGTTTATAATACTCTTCACACAAACAATACATAAAAAACAAACACAAAAATAAAGAAAACATTTTAAATCTTACAGTATAGTAACTTGAAAAGTACAGTAATACATTACAACAGCTGGGATACTTGGGCTGGCATCGAGGGAACAGGCGAGAAGAGTTACTGATTAGAGGAGGGAGAGGAAGTGGGAGAAGGTAGAGGTAAAGGATTATCAGCAGTAGGAGACAGAGGTCAAGCTGCCATTTCACTCATACCTGATGTTGGTGGTACAAGTTCTGCTTCCTTGCTGGATTTAATTCTATCTACCCTCTTGAAAAAATGATCCATTGATGTCTGGGTCATAACTTTTTTTTTCTCATCATAGATGACAAGGTAGCACTGGATTTCATTCTGAATGGCTGCTGCCACCTTTGGGTACCATTCTAGTTTCGGGTCCTGTGCCTCAAAAACTAACAGTGCTTCCTCAAATAAAGATGATTCCCTTGCCATGTTCTGTTGCGAATCTCTTCAGTTCTTCAGTTACTTCTTCTTCCTCCTGTCCCTCTTCATCCTTTCTCTGGGCCTCCAATTCCATCAGTAAGCTCCTCATGTTGCACAGCAAGGAGTTCAATGAAATCATCCTCTTGCAGATCTAGTTCCAGCTTCTCGCTGAGGGTCACTACGTTGCTGAAGACCTCTTCAGACTTCTGATCTTCCTTCTCAAACCCACAAAAATCATGAACTGTGGGCCAAGGTTCTTCCAAACCCCATTCATGGTGACCACCATACATTCCCATCATGCAAAGTCAATGTTTTTATGGTCTTGTAGATGTTATAGTCCTTCCAACGTTGTCCCTAGGTTGTTCCTGATTTGTCACTTACCTTTACTGCCTGACAAAAAGTGTAACATAAATAATACTTCTTGAAAGTCGCTCTAACTCCTTGGTCCATAGGTTGGATGAGCAACATAGTATTCGGTGACAGATGCACTACTTTGACATTGGGATGAAAGTCATCCATGGATGGGGGGTGGCCCAGAGCATTGTCGAGCAGCAAAAGAATGTTTTTCTGGAACGTCCTTCTCCAAGCAATATTTCTCTACATCTGGGATAAAGTGGTGGCAAAACCAGTCCTGGAACGTGGCCTGTGTAATCCAGGATTTGGGGTTATGCTTCCACGCAACAGGAAGAGAGCCCTTGGCTATGTTTTTAAGGTTTCTTGGGTTCTCTGAATGATAAACTAAGAGAGGCTTCAGCTTCAATTCACCGGAAGCATTGCCACCAAACAACAGTTAGCCTATCCTTTGCTGCTTTACAGCCCGGCATCAACTTTTCCTCCTTACAGATGTAACTTCGGTCTGGCATCCTCTTCCAGTAGAGTTGTGTCTCATCCACATTAAAAACCTGGTTGTGTAAATACACACCATCATCAATAATTTCTCAAAGTGTTTCCGGAAGTTCCCGGACAGCTACCCTATCTGCACTTGCTGCCTCTCCACTTACTTTTACATTGTGAAGGTTGGCTCTAGCCTTGAACCGATGACAGCCATGGCTGGCATTAAAAGACGTGCCCTCTGATTCTTTGCCGTGTTTCTTCTTCAAGTCTTCATAGGCTTTTAGCTTTCTCTTGAATCAGCGTTAAGCTGAGCAGGACTCAGCGCTGATGTTGATCCTGCATCTGCACACTGAGAAGTTTCTGCATCTCCTCCATCACTTTTCCATGCTTCTTCGATATTTTGTCAGCATCATCAGCACAGCAGAGTTCACATGTTCCATGATCTTTTCCTTGTTCTTTAGATTCGTGCCAATGATTGAATGATTCATGTTATAAGAATGAGCGATGTCTAACATCTTTTTGCCTCACTCCACTCTCTCAATTACTTTCACTTTTGTTTCCATCATTATCGCTTGGCCCTTCTTAACAGTACCAGCTACATCACTGCTGCCTTTACGCTTGCTTCCAGACATCTTGGGCTTGAAATAAAGGTACTCTACTACTGTACTCTATACAGTACTGTAAAGAACACAAAAGCACAACCGCTTATAGAGGATGCACACACATGAAAATGTATGCCAGTCACGTGAACTAACTTACATGTGAATTGAACATGCAAATGGACGTTTGCATCTTTGAAAGTTTGCAACTTGAAGGTGCATATGTAGGTGACTTACTGTATTTGTACTGCCTAGGGAGAACTGCCTAGGAAAACTGTGGTATGATTTATGTCAGAGAATGTTTTGTTTATGTTCTCTTCTAGGTGTTTTAAGGTGTCCTATGTTATATTTAAGCATGTAAGCTGTTTAGAGTTTATTTCTGTGTATGGTGTGAGGGTTTGTTCTGACTTCACTGATTTGCATACGGCTGTCCAACTTTCAAAACACCACTTGCTGAAGAGACTATCTTTTCCCCATTGTATATTCTTGCCTCCTTTGTCGAAGGTTAATTGACCATAGGTGTGTGAGTTTATTTCTGGGCTCTCTATTCCATTCCATTGATCCATGTATCTGCTTCTGTGCCAATATCATGCGGTTTTGATTACTGTAACTTTGTAGTATTGTCTGAAGGTTAGGAGGGTTATGCCTCCTGCTTTTCTCTTTTTCCTCAGGATTGTGTTGACAGTTCTGACTTTTTATGGTTCCAGATATATTTTAGGATTATTTGTTCTAGTTCTGGGGAGAGTGTCATGGGCAATTTGATAGGAATCACATTAACTCTGTAGATTGCTTTGGTAGTATAGCCATTTTAACAGTTTTAATTCTTCCCATCCAAGAGCGTGGGATATCCTTCCATTTCTCTGAATCATCTTCAGTTTCCTTTACTAACGTTTTGTAGTTCTCAACATATAAGTCTTTCACCTCCTTGGTGAGGTTTATTCCTAAGTATTTTATTTTCTTGATGCCATTTTAAAAAGGATTGCTTGTTTACATTTCCTTTCTGATTATTCATTGTTAGTGTAAAGAAATGCATCCAGGGACTTCCCTGGTGGCTCCATGGTTGAGAATCCGCCTGCCAATACAGTGGGCATAGGTTTGTGCCCTGGTGCCAGAAGATCTCACATGCCGTGGAGCAACTAGACCTGTGTGCTACAAGTACTTAGCCTGCACACTAGAACCCGTGAGCCACATCTGCTGAGCCCATGTGGCACAACTACCTAAGCCCGTGTTCCTAGATCCCGTGCTCCGCAACAAGAGAAGCCACTGCAATGAGAAGCTTGCGTACCACAATGAAGACTAGCCCCCACTGGCCACAAAGAGAGAAAGCCCGTGCACAGCAATGAAGACCCAGTGCAGCCAAAATAAATTTAAAAAAGAAAAAGAAAAACCAAGAAATGCAACCAATTTATGTATGTTAATCTTGTGTCCTGCTACTTTGCTGAATTTGTTTATCACTTCTAGTAGTTTTTGTGTGGAACTTTTAGGGTTTCCTTTATATATATTATCATGCCATCTGCATATAATGACAACTTTACCTCTTCCCTTCCAATGTGGTTAGATTTTATTTCTTTTTCTTGTCTGATAGTTGTGGCTAGGAGTTCCAATACTATGTTGAAGATATGAGGTGAGAGTGGGCATCCTTGTCTTGTTCCTGATTTTAGGGGGAAGGCTTTCAGCCTATGAACATTGAGTATTATATTGGTTGTGGGTTTTTCATAAATAGCTTTTATTATGTTGAGATATGTTTCCTCTATACCCACTTTGGTAAGTGTTTTGTTTGGTATTGTTTTGTTTTGGTTTTTTGCAGTGCATGGGCCTCTCAATGTTGTGACCTCTCCCGTTGCGGAGCACAGGCTCCGGATGCGCAGGCTCAGTGACCATGGCTCACGGGCCCAGCCGCTCTGTGGCATGTGGGATCTTCCCAGACTGGGGGATGAACCGGTGTCCCCTGCATCAGAAGGCGAACTCTCAACAACTGCACCACCAGGGAAGCCATGGTAAGTGTTTTCTTTGTTTGTTGGTTTTTGTTTTTTTTTGTTGTTTTTTTTTTTTTGCGGTACGCGGGCCTCTCACTATTGCGGAGCACAGGCTCCGGATGCGCAGGCTCAGTGACCATGGCTCACGGGCCCAGCCGCTCCGTGGCATGTGGGATCCTCCCAGACCAGGGCTCAAACCCGTGTCCCCTGCATCGGCAGGTGGACTCTCAACCACTGCGCCACCAGGGAAGCCCCTGGTAAGTGTTTTTATCATCAGTGGATGTTGAAGTTTTTCAAATGCTTTTTCAGCATCTATTGAGATGATCGTTTGTTTTGTGTTTTTCCTTTGTTGATGGGGTGTATCATGTTGATTGATTTGCATACGTTGAAACAACTTTGTGACACTGGGGAGAATCAAATTTGGTCATGGTGTATGATCCTCTTACGTATTGTCGGATTCGGTTTTCTAATATTCAGTTGAGAATTTTTGCATCTATATTTATCAAAGATATTGGTCTGCAATTTTCTATTTTGGTAGTGTCTTTCTCTGTGTTTTTTTTAAAGTCTTTATTGAATTTGTTCCAATATTGCTTCTGTTTTATGTTTTGGTTTCTTGTTTGTGAGGCATGTGGGATCTGAGCTCCACCATGAGGGATTGAACCTGCCCCCCGCCCTGCACTGGAAGGTGAAATCTTAACTGCTGGACAACCAGAAAAGTCCCCATCTGTTTTTTTTGTTTGTTTGGTTTTTTTTAGTAGATTTCTTTCTTTCTTTATTTTTGGATGCATTGGGTGTCTGTTGCTGTGCGTGGGCTGTCTCTAATTGTGGCGAGCGGGAGCTTCTCTTCATTGTGGTGTGCAGGCTGTTCATTGTGGTGGCTTCTTTTGTTGCAGACAATGGGCTCTAGGTGCACGGGCTACAGCACTTGTGGCTATAAGGCTCAGTAGTCGTGGCTCCTGGGCTGTAGAGCGCAGGCTCAGTAGTTGTGGCACACAGGCTTAGTTGCTCCGCAGCATGTGGGACCTTCCCAGACCAGGGCTCAAACCAATGTCACCTGCATTGTCAGATGGATTCTGTGCCACTCTGCCACCAGGGAAGTCCTCCCACCATCTGTTTTTGATATCAGGGTGATGGTGGCTTCATAGAATGTCTTTGGAAGTATTCCTTACTCTTCAATCTTTTCGAAGAGTTTGAGAAGAATCAGTGTAAGTTTTGCTTTGTATATTTGGAAGAATTTGCCTGTGAAACCATCTGATACTGGACTTCTGTTGGTAGGGAGTTTTTTTAATTACAGATTCTATTTTGCTTTTAGTGATCAGTATGTTCAAGTTATCTATTTCTTCTTGATTCAGTTTTGTTCGGCTGTAAAAAAACAACATATATTTTTAGGTTATGTTAGCACCTAAATACTTACCATGTATTCGACCACAAAAGAGTGAAGAAAAAAATATTAAAATATTTTTTCAAATAGAAGTATTGAAATAGTTTTAAGAAATTGGGATAATACTAATTACAATAATGACAAAGTATTCTGAACTTAAAGACTATTTTATCAAAAAAAAAAAAAAAAAAAAAAAAATTTCTGCTGTCCATCAGTTCATCAGTTGTATTGGCATATAATTTTGTTTCATATCAGCATCTAAACTCTTTGCCAGTCATTCTTGTTTAATTCTAAGAAAAGTTTAGCAAAAGACATTTCTTGCAAATTCCTTGATTTAAAAGAATTTTTTTAAAAAAAAAAAAAAAAAAAAAAAAAGACTATTTTATCTAAGATGCTTATTATATGCTTATTATGAGCATGATATTGTATGCTTATATAATATATGATATTATACATGCTTAGTGTATGCTTATTATAAGCGTGATATTATATGCTTATTGTTTTATTGTTCTTAAATACATGGAATGTTTTCTCCTTTCTAACGTAATTCTTTCATTTTACCTGTATATTGTGAAAAAAATTTAGTTGCACATAATATAAAAAATTACACTTCAATAGGAGATACTAATCCAGTTACATTTACTATAGTACTGAAAATACTTAGGTTTAGAGTTACCATGTTATCAAGTGCTGTTTTTTATTTATTTATTTTTAAAATAGATTTAATTTGGGGGGGGCATAATTTATTTATTTATTTATTTATATAATCTTATTGGACTATAATTGCTTTACAATGGTTTGTTAGTTTCTGCTTTATAACAAAGTGAACAAGCTATATATATACATATATCCCTATATCTCCTCCCTCTTGCGTCTCCCTCCCCCCTCCATATCCCACCCCTCTAAGTGGTCACAAAGCACTGAGCTGATCTCCCTGTGCTATGCAGCTGTTTCTTACTAGCCATCTATTTTACATTTGGTAGTATATATAAGTCCATGCTACTCTCTCACTTCATCCCAGCTTACCCTTCTCCCTCCCTATGTCCTCAAGTCCATTCTCTATGTCTGCGTCTTTATTCCAGTCCTGCCCCTAGGTTCTTCCGAACTATATTTTTTCTTTTTTTTTAGATTCCATATATATGCGTCAGCATACAGTATTTGTTTTTCTCTTTCTGAGTTACTTCACTCTGTATGACAGACTCTAGGTCCATCCACCTCACTACAAATAACTCAATTTCATTTCTTTTTATGGCTGAGTAATATTCCATTTTATATTGAAGATGTGCAACATTTTCTTTATCCAGTCATCAGTTGATGGACACTTAGATTGCTTCCATGTCCCGGCTATTGCAAATAGAGCTGCAATGAATATTGTGGAACATGACTCTTTATGAATTATGGTTTTCTCCACGTATATGCCCAGTACTGGGATTGCTGTGTCATATGGTAGTGGTAGTTCTATTTTTAGGTTTTTAAGGAACCTCCATACTGTTCTCAATAGTGGCTGTATCAATTTACACTCCCACCAACTGCTGGGTCATATGGTAATTCTATTTGTAGTTTTTTAAGGAACTTCCATACTGTTCTCCATAGTGGCTGAACTAATTCACATTCCCACCAGCAGTGCAAGAGTGTTCCCTTTTCTCCACACCCTCTCCAGCATTTATTGTTTCTAGATTTTTTGATGATGGCCATTCTGACTGGTGTGAGATGATATCTCATTGTAGTTTTGATTTGCATTTCTCTAATGATTAATGATGTTGAGCATTCTTTCATGTGTTTGTTGGCAATCTGTATATCTTCTTTGGAGAAATGTCTGTTTAGGTCTTCTGCCCATTTATGGATTGTGTTGTTTAATTTTTTGATATTGATCTGCATGGGCTCCTTGTAAAGTTTGGAGATTAATCATTTGTCAGTTGCTTCGTTGGCAAATGTTTTCTGCCATTCTGAGGGTAGTCTTTTCGTCTTGTTTACATTTTCCTTTAATGTGCAAAAGCTTTTAAGTCTCATTTGTTTGTTTTTGTTTTTATTTCCATTTCTCTAGGAGGTGGGTTAAAAAGGATCTTGCTGTGATTGATGTCATAGAGTGTTCTGCTTATGTTTTCCTCTAAGAGTTTGATAGTGTCTGGCCTTACATTTAGGTCTTTAATCTATTTTGAGTTTATTTTTGTGTATGGTGTTAGGGAATCTTCTAATTTCATTCTTTTGCCTGTAGCTGCCCAGTTCTCCCAGCACCACTTATTGAAGAGGCTGTGATTTCTCCATTGTATATTCTTGCCTCCTTTATCATAAATAAGGTGACCATATGTGTATGGGTTTATCTCTGGGCTTTCCCTTGTGTTCCATTGATCTATATTTCTCTTTTTGTGCCAGTACCATACTGTCTTGACTACTGTAGCTTTGTAGCATTGTCTGAAGTCAGGGAGCCTGATTCCTCCAGCTCTGTTTTTCTTCTCAAGGTTGCTTTGGCTGTTCAGGGTCTTTTGTGTTTCCATACAAATTGTGAATTTTTTTGTTCCAGTTCTCTGAAAAATGCCATTGGTAGTTTGATAGGGATTGCATTGAATCTGTAGATTGCTTTGGGTAGTAGAGTCATTTCCACAATGTTGATTCTTCCAATCCAGAAACATGGTATATCTCTCTATCTGTGTCATCTTTGATTTCTTTAATCAGTGTCTTATAGTTTGTTGAGTAAATGACTTTTGTCTCCTTAGGTAGGTTTATTCCTAGGTATTTTATTCTTTATGTTGCAGTGGTAAATGGGAGTGTTTCCTTAATTTCTCTTTCAGATTTTTCATCTTTAATGTATATGAATGAAAGAGGTAACTGTACATTAATTTTGTATGCTGCAACCTTACCAGATTCATTGATTAACTCTAGTAGGTTTCTGGTAGCATCTTTAGGGTTCTCTATGTATAGTATCATGTCATCTGCAAACAGTGAGAGCTTAACTTCTTCTTTTCTGATTTGGATTCCCTTTATTTCTTTTTCTTCTCTGGTTGCTGTAGCTAAAATTTCCAAAAGTGTGTTGAATCATAGTGGTGACAGTGGGCAACCTTGTCTTGTTCCCGATCTTGGTGGAAATGGTTTCACTTTTCACCATTGAGAACGATGTTGGCTAGGTCTGTCATATATGGCCTTTATTATGTTGAAGAAAGTTCCCTCTGTGCCTACTTTCTGGAGGTTTTTTATCATAAATGGGTGTTTAATAATGTCGAAAGCATTTTCTGTGTCTATTGAGATGACCATATTGTTTTTATCCTTCAGTTTTTTTAATATTGTGTATCACATTGATTTGCATATATTGAAGAACCTTGCATCCCGGGGATAAACCCCACTTGCTCTTGGTGTATGATCCTTTTAATGCGCCATTGGATTCTGTTTGCTAGTATTTTGCTGTGGATTTTTGCATCTGTGTTCATCAGTGATATTGGCCTATAGTTTTCTTTCTTTGTGACATCTTTGTCTGGTTTTGGTATCAGGGAGATGGTGGTCTCATAGAATAAGTTTGGGAGAGTTCCCCCCTGTGCTATATTTTGGAAGAGTTTGAGAAGGGTAGGTGTTAACTCTTCTCTAAATGTTTGATAGAATTTGCCTGTGAAGCCATCTGGTCCTGGGCTTTTGTTTGTTGGAAGATTTTTAGTCACAGTCTCAATTTCAGTGCTTGGGATTGGTTTGTTTATAGTTTCTATTTCTTCCTGGTTCAGTCTTGGAAGCTTGTGCTTTTCTAAGAATTTGTCCATTTCTTCCAGGTTGTCCATTTTATTGGGATATAGTTGCTTGCAGTAATCTCTCATGATCCTTTGTATTTCTGCAGTGTCAGTTGTTACTTCTACTTTTTCATTTGTAATTCTATTGATTTGAGTCTTCTCCCTTTTTTTCTTGATGAGTCTGGCTAATGGTTTATCCATTTTGTTTACCTTCTCAGAGAACCAGCTTTTAGTTTTTTTGACTTTTGCTGTTGTTTCCTTCATTTCTTTGTCACTTATTTCTGATCTGATCTTTATGATTTCTTTCCTCTGCTGACTTTGGGGTTTTTTTCTTTCTTTCTCTAATTGCTTTAGGTGTAAGGTTAGCTTGTTTATTTGAGATGTTTCTTGTTTCTTGAGGTAGAATTATAGTGCTATAAACCTCCCTCTTAGAACTGCTTTTGCTGCATCCCATAGGTTTTGGGTCTTCATGTTTTCATTGTCATTTGTTTCTAGGTATTTTTTTATTTCCTCTGTGATTTCTTCAGTGATGTCTTGGTTATAAAGTAGTGTATTGTTTAGCGTCCATGTGTTTGTATTTTTTACAGATCTTTTCCTGTAATTGATATCTATTCTGATAGCATTGTAGTCAGAAAAGATACTTGTTACGATTTCAATTTTTGTAAATTTACCAAGGCTTTTTTTTGTATCCATTCAGCCAGTCTATGTCTTTTGGTTGGAGCATTTAATCCATTTACATTTAAGGTAACTATTGATATGTATGTTCTTATTACCATTTACTTAATTGTTTTGGGTTTGTTATTGTAGGTCTTTTCTTTCTCTTGTGTTTCCTGCCTAGAGAAGTTCCTTTAGCATTTGTTGTAAAGCTGGTTTGGTGGTGCTGAATTCTCTTAGCTTTTGCTTGTCTGTAAAGGTTTTAATTTCTCTGTCAAATCTGAATGAGATCCTTGCTGGGTCGAGTAATCTTGGTTGTAGCTTTTCCCCTTTCATCACTCTAAATATGTCCTGCCAGTCCCTTCTGGCTTGCAGAGTTTCTGCTGAAAGATTAGCCGTTAACCTTTTGGGGATTCCCTTGTATGTTACTTGTTGTTTTTCCCTTGCTGCTTTTAATATTTTTTCTTTGTATTTAATTTTTGATAGTTTGAGTAATATATATTTTGGCAAGTTTCTCCTTGGGTGTATCTTGTATGGGACTTTCTGCACTTCCTGGACTTGATTAATGATTTCCTTTCCCATATTAGGGAAGTTTTCAACTATTATCTCTTCAAATATTTTCTCAGTCTGTTTCTTTTTCTCTTCTACTTCTGAGATCCCTATATTCTAATGTTGGTGTGTTTAATGTTGTCCCAGAGGTGTTTCAGATTGTCCTCAATTCTTTTCATTCTTTTTTTCTTTTTTCTGTTCTGCAGTAGTTTTTTCTATTATTTTGTCTTCCAGGTCATTTATCCATTCTTTTGCCTCAGTTATTCTGCTATTGTTTCCTTCTAGAGCACGTTTAATTCCATTTATTGTGTTGTTCATCATTGTTTGTTTGCTCTTTAGTTCTTCTAGGTCCTTGTTAAACGTTTGTTGTACATTCTCCATTCCAGTTCCAAGATTTGGGATCATCTTTACTATCATTACTCTGAATTCTTTTTCTGCTAGACTGCCTATTTCCTCTACATTTGTTTGTTCTGGTGGGATCTTACCTTGTTCCTTCATCTGCTGTGTGTTTCTCTGTCTATTTGGCTTTGGGGACTGTGTTTGGGGTCTCCTTTTTGCAGGCTGCTGATCTGTCGCTCCCGTTGTTTTTGGTGTCTGCCCCCAGTGGCTAAGGTTGGTTCAGTGGGTTGTGTAGGCTTTCTGGTGGAGGGGACTGGTGCCTGTGTTCTGGTGGGTGCGTCTGGATCTTGTCTTTCTGGTTGACAGGTCCGCATCCGGTGGTGTGTTTTGGGGTGTCTGTGGCCTTATTATGATTTTAGGCAGCCTCTCTGCTAATGGGTGGGCCTGCATTCCTGTCTTGCTAGTTGTTTGGCATGGGATATCCAGCACTGGATCTTGCTGGTCTCTGAGTGGAGCTGGGTCTTAGCGTTGAGACGGATATCTCTGGGAGGCTTTTGCTATTTGATATTACAAGGTGCCGGAGGTCTCTGGTAGACCAATGTCCTGAACTCAGCTCTCCCACCTCAGAAGCACAGGCCTGACACCCGGCTGGAGCACTAAGACCGTGTCAGCCACGTGGCGGGGGGTGAGGGCAAGAGGTAGCTTTGGTACACCTCAAAGACCACCAATGAGATTCACGGACCATTTTCTCTCCAGAAGTGAAGAAAACAAAATTCAGTTTTTGGCTAGTCAGCCACTTTGGTAG
This sequence comes from Neophocaena asiaeorientalis asiaeorientalis, assembly GCF_003031525.2. Classification (NCBI taxonomy): domain Eukaryota; kingdom Metazoa; phylum Chordata; class Mammalia; order Artiodactyla; family Phocoenidae; genus Neophocaena; species Neophocaena asiaeorientalis. The sequence continues at coordinate 72,375 of NW_020174716.1, read as the reverse complement.
CCAGCCTCTAAGATAGCCCTAATTATCCCCTAATTATCTCCCAGTCTTCATGTACCTGTGTGGCTCCTCGCACTTGAAAAGGGCTGACTGTTAAACTAATAAGAAATTGCAGAAATGACAAAATGCAGCTTCCAAAATTATAAAAGACATTGCAGCTTCTGCTTTGGTTTCTGCTAGACCACTCATCCTGGGGTAAGCCAGCTGCCATGTCATGAGGACACTCAAGCAGACCTAAGGAGAGATCCATGTGGCAAGGAACTGAGGCCTCTTACCTACAGCCACGTGAGTGAGTCATCTCAGAATTCAAAAGGTTTAATTTTATTTATTTTTGGTTGTGTTGGGTCTTCGTTGCTGCACATGTTTTCTCTAGTTGTGTCAAGCAGGGCTTTCATCGTTGTGGTGCACGGACTTCTCCTTGTGGTCGTTTCTCTTGTTGTGGAGTATGGGCTCTAGGTGCATGGGCTTCAGTAGTTGTGTCATGCAGACTCAATAGTTGTTGCTTGCTGGCTCTAGAGCGCAGGCTCAGTAGTTGTGGCACACGGGTTTAGTTGCTCTGCAACGTGTGGGATCTTCCCAGACCAGGGATTGAACCCCTGTCCCCTGCATTGGCAGGCAAATTCTTACCCACTGTGCCACCAGGGAAGTCCATTGTGCTCTTTTTTAAACCTAGTCTGTTTTCATTATTTTCTGTCTTAACAATTCTGTATTAAATAAAAAAATAATAATACTCCTTTCTACCCCTCCTGTTTGAGGATTATATATGAAGAAGTATGTCTTATTTATTAATCTCAAATTTTCACCTTTTAAGAAGTAATCACAGTGTCAAGTATTTAATACCTTTCAGTTCCACCTTGAAAAGCATGGATATTAAAGTGCTAATATAATTACCTTCCCTAGTCTATCGTTTTTACTTTTTGTTATGTATAAAAAACAACTAAAAACATGCATGGTTTGTAAGGAAATGACAAATTTCAGAAAATTCAGAATCTGAATACACTCTATACATAGCTTCTAGATAAAGACACAGAAAATTGCCAGATACTCAGAGGCCCCCTGGTCCCATTCTAGTGACTCCCCTTAAGGTTTAATATTGTTCTTGTATCTAACAAAAAGATCATGTTACCTGTATTTTGTAGTTTATATAAATGTTATGGCACAGTAAAATCACTTTTGGATTCGGCTTTTTTATTTTATATTGCTTGTGAATATGCCTATATGGTTTCCTGTTGTGATCATGCATTGCCACTGTTGCATAGGATTCCATAGTGTAAATATTTAACAATTAATTTATTCCAATGTATATACAATATGAGTGATTTTCAGTTTGTGTCTGTTGAGAATAGCACTGGTATATAAATTCTAGAACTTGAGCTTTGGTGGTGTGTGTATAAATTATTGTTCAGTGTACATGTAGTAGTAAAACGTTCGAGTCATAGCTTTCATGTGTTTATCTTTTTAGATATTTCTAAATATTTTCAAAACGTGTATGATTTTTCTTTTTCTTTTTTTTTACATCTTTATTGGAGTATAATTGCTTCACAATGGTGTATTAGTTTCTGCTTTATAACAAAGCAAATCAGTTATACATATACATATGTTCCCATATCTCTTCCCTCTTGCATCTCCCTCCCTCCCACCCTCCCCATCCCACCCCTCTAAGTGGTCACAAAGCACCGAGCTGATCTCCCTGTGCTATGCGGCTGTTTCCCACTAGCTATCTATTTTACGTTTGGTAGTGTGTATATGTCCATGCCACTCTCTCGCTTTGTCACAGCTTACCCTTCCCCATCCCCGTATCCTCAAGTCCATTCTCTAGTAGGTCTGTGTCTTTATTCCTGTCTTACCCCTAGGTTCTTCATGAAAATTTTTTTCTTAAATTCCATATATATGTGTTAGCATATGGTATTTGTCTTTCTCTTTCTGACTTACTTCACTCATTTGTATGATTTTTTATCCTCAGCAGCAGTGAATGAGATTCAAGGATTACGCACATTCTTGTCAAACTTGATAATACCTGTCATTTTCATTTGAACTTTCTGGTTGGTGAGTGATAATTAAAGGTATCAGTTTTTTGCATTTAATTGACTACTAAGAAGCCAAGCATCTTTTGATATGTTTAATTAACAGTCTCTACTCTCTTTTTTGAAATATCTTTTGGTATATTTTCCCCATTTTTGCTATTACATTATCTTCTTATTGAAGACTTCTTTTTTTTTTTTTTAACATCCGAAGACTTCTTATTTAGGAGTTTTTAATATATGCTTGCTATGAGTTCTCTCTTTCTGTCTCTCCTCTTTCTTTAGATGAGTGTCAGTTTTTTTTTTTTTTTTTTGAGTGTCAGTTTTTAATGTTAATAACATCTAATTTGTTATTTTCCTATTTATTAGTCTTATTTCTATTTATTTATGTAGTCTTATTATCTGTAGTAGAACACATTATTCTAAACCACAAATATGTTTTCATTTCTTCAATAAATCTAATTATTAATCTTTAAATTTAATTAAGTTTCTAAACTAAATATGTTGTATCATAGTGACTATTAATTTTTCTATGACAGCTGAAAGGTTACATTTATTCAGAAAATGTTGCATTCAGCTTTCTTTTCATTTGCTCCTACTTCTCATTGATTCACAGAGGTAAACATCACTTCATCCATGGGTCTGACTTTTCTCTGATTTCTCATGGTCATTCTCACTAATTCGTCTGGCCTCCTGAAATCTTTAGCAATCCCATTATTCCACAGAAGCAAAAACCTTCCTTGGGATTTTTTCCTCAGAAGATTGATTATTCCCACATTTTAAATGGGAGATTGCAATAAGTTAGGAGAAAAATGCCACAAGGGTCTCTCTTTTTTTTTTTTCACATCTTGTAACAGACTCTGCTTGCACTCTGTGTTCAAAGGTTTTTGTACAACACATTGATGGAAGATGCCAGTTGTTTCTCTCTTTGGGGAAAAAGACAGATTAATTACCTGACAAATAAAATAAAGACAGTGTCTTGCTCTGCTCAAATGTTGGACAGGATTGCTTGCATCCTAATTTAAAAGTTTCAGGTGACTGAAGCTTAAGATTCCTAAGCTTTAATCCATACTTGCACCATGCACAGCACCCAACAGGACTGCTTTACATAACCCCATGAGACATTTGTGTGCAAGTGGAACAGATAAAAATATAAAACTATTGCTGTCTTTTTGTGTCATAAAAATGATTTTTTATCTTATGTAAAATATTTTTTTCTAAACTCCAAAAATGTGTCAGGCTAAAATATTGGAATTTCAAATATGGTAAATCTAAGACCCTTCAAATTTCTTTCCAGTTTTGTTGATGATGGGATGCCGTCAGAGATATGACTTCATTAAACACAATAGGTTAGATTTCTTCATAGTCCTGATTGGGGAATATGAAAATAATCCCTGGAAAAATCTGGACATTTTCCTGTTCTCAAGTATTGGTTAAGATGGTAGAAAGGGCACTTCATTGTCCTATATGTGAATGCAGATCAATTGAGAGAGGTGGGGATAAAACAAGCAGCCTAAATATCCTTTATATTTGTTGTACTACTCGTAGAAAGAGGAAGGCTCAACATGTCACCATGGTTGATATAGCAAATAAGCTGCTTGAAACTACACAGAAATATGCCTGCTTGTATTTTCTGTGCAGTTACCCTCTCTTTTGGTGTGCCCTGATACCTCCCTCAACTTATGTACCAACTCCAGAAGCATTAAGCAGAAATCCAAAGAAATCTATTCTTTGGAATTATGAGGAAGGGAAGACTCGAAAATTTTATAGCATGCTCTATACAAGTATACACGTCACCATCCTTATCTATGTCATGCCATGCATGGAGGGTCAGTAGGTTCAGGGGATTCTGGAAGCACCAAGGTCTGTGGGGTTAATCACAGCTGCATTCATGGGCAGTAAAAGAGAAGGGCCTTATCTTGGTCACTTTCTCAATGCTAGTAGCTACAAAAAGAAGAGGACAGCAGACATCTTAGGGAGAAGAGCCAACATTAAATGAAATGTCCTAATTACTCTAGGCAACCTCTCATGATAGCCTCCCATAGCTCCTCAAATCCCTATACACTTGCACAAGGGATAGTGTAATATTACTGGAGCGTGTGACTGCAGATTAACATTATTTTTGTTGAAAAAAATGAAAGTAGGTTCAAGTGATAGGGTTTGAAAAGGGTTCACAGTGCGAGGGAAACTATTGCAACAATGTGGACAGAACCGTTTGGATGGATTCATCATGTTTTTGTTTTTGTTTTTTTGCTGCTTCAGAATCTGTAATAGAGACTGGTGTGTTCCATGATGCATTCCCGCTTCTTATAAGTTTTAGATGGAATACCCCATTAGGAAGAAGTGCACGTAAGGAAGATTAGTGAGTCAAACTCCTCTGCCCTCTGTCAGCAGTGGGTGCAAAGGGGTTTACACCAAGTGCTTTCATCCTTTGACATGATAAGTTTTCACTATATAAATGATGTTTTGTTTGTTTGCAGGTCAGGAGCCTTGGTCTCAATATCCCTGTTTAAAAAGTGTTATCACATGTCTGACAGAAAGAATTGCCGATGATACTGGAAAAAATTGAGAGTTTTCCTTAACAATTAAGGGTTTTGTAGCAACATGGATGGACCTAGAGATTGTTATACTGAGTGAAGCAAGTCAGACACAGAAAGACAGATATCATTTGATATTGCTTATATGAGGAATCTAAAAAAGAAAAGAAAGGTACAAATGAACTTATTTACACAACAGAAATAGAGTCATAGATATAGAAAACAAGCTTATGGTTACCAGGGGATAAGTGGGGAAGGGATAAATTGGGAGATTGGGACTGACCTATACACAATAGTATATATAAAATAGATAAGTATTGATAAGGACCTGCTTTATAGCACAGGGAACTCTACTCAATGTTGTATACTGGCATATATGGGAAAAGAATCTTTAAAAAAAGAACAAGGGTTTTGGGAGTATATAATAAATATAAATGTGCAAACCTTTAACATGAAAGGAAAAATCAGTTAACTCGGTGGTCCCTGTTATGGTGTAAACATTTTGTACCTCTAATTTTAAAATTTTGAAACCCAGCTCCCATGTTGATGGTATTAGGAGGTGGAGCTTTTGGGAGGTGATTAGGTCATGAGGCCAGAGACCTCAAACATGGGATCAGTGACCTAATAAATGTAGCACACAGGTCTCATACCCATCACATGATTTCATTGCCGAGCATGCAGGCTTCTCATTGGGTGGCTTCTCTTGTTGCGGAGCATGGGCTCTAGGCGTGCAGGTTTCAGTAGTTGTGGCACACGGGCTCAGAAGCTGTGGCCTGTGGTCTCTAGAGTACAGGCTCAGTATTTGTGGTGCATGGGGGCTTAGTTGTTCCGTGGTATGTGGGATCTTCCAGGACCAGGGCTCCAACCCATGTCCGCTTTATTGGTAGGCAGATTCTTAACCACTGCACCACCAGTGAATCCCCTGGTAACTTGTTCTTGAACTTTTCAGCCTCAGCTATTATGAGAAAACAAAAATATTCTGTTATTTATAAAATACCAAGTCCCTCGTATTTTGTTTTAGCAGTCAAAGAGCTGGCTGAGGAGAAACATCTGTGAGCTTGAAGACATATCAAGAGAAACCTTTAAATCTCAAAAGAAAAGAGAAAATGGGCAGGAAAGAAATCAACAGATCAGAGTAATCAATAATTGTGGAACAATGAAAATGCTGTGATCTATACATAATGGGTATAGCAGGAGGAGAATAAAGATAGCAAAGAACAGAAAATATTTTTTAAAAATGACTGAGAATCTCCCCCAAATGAATGTCTGACACTAAATCCACAGCATCCAAACTTAGAGGAACATATGAATAGTAAATAAAACTGACCAATATCTCTCAGGAACATCAATGTAAAAATCCTCAACAAAATATTAACAAATCGAATCCAACAATATTTTGAGAGAATTTTATATCATGAATGAGAGGGAATAATCCCAACTATGCAAGGCTGGTTCAACATTCTAAAATCAAATAATTATATCCATCATATCAACACCCTAAAGACAATCGTTAGCATATCAATAGATTCAGAAGACCTTTGAAAAAATCTAACACTCATTCTTCATAAAAACTCTCAGTTAAAAAAAAAAAAAAAAACTCAGTTAAAGAAATAGACTGGAGCTTTCTCAAGTTGATAACAAAAATCTAGAGGAAACTTTTATCTTACATCATGATTAATGGTCAAAAACATGAAGCTTTTCCACTAAGTTCAGGTAAAAGCAAGGATGTTCCCTTTCATGACTCCTTTTCCATATTTTACTCCAAGTCCTTGCTAATGCAATAAGGCACAAAAATAAATAAAACAAATACAGATTGGGTAGAAAAAAATGAAAGCAGCCTAAATAAAATGTGGACCAATATACTTTACGGACACCTCACCAAAGAAAATAGACACTATGCATATAAGTATACAGAAGAATAATTCAGATTACATGCTGCCATCAAAAAGCAAATTAACAATACAGTTACATACGATTTTAGCCATTAGAGTGGCTAAAATGTGGACAATGACAAGAACAAATTCTGTAGGGGATGTGGAACAATAGGAAATGTCATTTGTTATTGGTGGAAATGAAAAATAATACAGCTACTTTGGTAGTCTGATTGACACTTGCTATAATATTGAACATTCCCTTACTGTACAATCCGGCAAGTGTTCTCATGGATATTTACTGAAAGTAGTTTAAAACATACTTCTAGACGAAAACCTGCATATGGATATTTATAGCACCTAATTCAATATTGCCAAAATGTGAATGAAACTGAGGTGTCCTCCAATAGGTGAATGAAATGATATAGTATTAATATATTCTGTGAATGGGATAATATTGAGCACTAAAAAAGTAAACTATCAAGCCATAAAAATATGTGGGAATTCTTTTTTTCTTTTGAAATATAGGTGATTTTCTTTATTTTGTAATTTAAATTTTCTTGGAGTATAGTTGATTTACAACGTTGTGTTCATTTCAGCTGCACAGCAAGTGATTCAGTTACACATATGCATATATTCATTCTTTTTCAGATTCTTTTCTGATAAAGGTATTCCCAGAATATTGAGTAGAGTTCCCTGTGCTATACAGTAGGTCCTTGTTGCTTATCTATGTTATATATAGCAGTATTCATATGTTTCCCCCAAGTTCCTGATTTATCCCTACCACCCACCTTTCCCCTTTGGTAACCATAAGTTTGTTTTCGAAGTCTGTGAGTCTGCCTGTGTTTTGTAAGTTAGTTCATTTGTATCAATTTTTAGGTTCCACCTAGAAGTGATATCACACAATATTTGTCTTACTGTGTCTGACTTACTTCACTTAGTACAATCATCTCTAGGTCCATCCATGTTACTGCAATTGGCATTATTTTCTTCTATTTTATGGCTGTGTTATATTCCATTATATATATGTATCACATATCCTTTACCTATATTTATATGTTGATGGACATTTTGGTTGCTTCCATGTCTTCGCTATTGTAAAGAGTGTTGCAGTGAACATTGGGGAAGATGTGTCTTTTTGATTTATGGTTTCCTCCAGATATGCACACAGGAGTGAACTTGCTGGATCATCTGGTAGCTCTATTTTATTTTATTTCATTTCATTTCAATTTTTTTGGAGTATAGTTGATTTACGATGTTGTGTTACTTTCTGCTGCACAGCAGAGTGAAGCAGTTATACATATATCCAATCCCTTTTGGATTCCTTTCCCATACAGGTCATTACATAGTATTGAGTAGAGTTCACTGTGCTATACAGTAGGCCCTTATTTGATATCTCTTTTACATGTAGTGGCGTGTATATGTTAATTCCAATTTCCAGTTTATCCCTCCTGCCTCCCCTTACTCTGGTAACCTCCATTCTGTGCCCCATAGTGGTTGTTACCAGTTGGCATTGCCACTAGTAACGTAGTATTGGTGGCACAGTGGTTAAGAATCCGCCTGCCAGTGCACAGGACACAGGTTCGAGCCCTGGCCCAGGAAGATCCCACACACTGCAGAGCAACTAAGCCTGTGCACCACAACTACTGAGTCTGTGCTCTAGAGCCCACGAGCCACAACTACTGAGCTCACGTGCCACAACTACTGAAGCCTGTGTGCCTAGAGCCTGTGCTCCACAACAAGAGAAGCCACTGCAAACAGAAGGCTGCGTACCACAACAATGAGTAGCCCCCGCTTGCTGCAACTATAGAAAAGCCGCACGCAGCAACGATGACCCAACACAGATTAAAAAATAATAATAATAAGTAGTAGGTTTCTCTTTTTTCCACACCCTCTGAAGCATTTCTTGTTTCTAGACATTGTGAGGATGGCTATTCTGAATGGTTCCAGGTGATACTTCTTTGTACATCTGATTTGCATTTGTCTACCATAAAGCAATGGTGAGCACCTTCATATGTGCTGTTTTTTTTTTGAACAGTGTGAGTAAAATTTACCCCTTGAAAAAGGGTTATTGAAAGGTTGCCTTGTTTTGAAGTCTATTTCGATTACCTACCCCAAGACATTTTTTGAGGGCTGTTGCCATTTACAGCTCCCCAGGCATTGTGAATGTGAAGTGCCTATAAGGTCCAGTTTTAGAATTGTTGTTATGGGAAACAGAATGTGGCAGGATTTCTACTGTCCCTCTCTGGTTACTGACACAACCTTAGATGTAGGGAAAGTCCTGTTCCTGGGTTTTAAATTAGAGTGGAATGTGCCTGACCAAACATTTAAGGGCTTCTGTCCCATTCCTTCTTCCCCGTTACCCTTCATCCCCCGAACTAGTATATACCCCTGCAAAATCACCTGTTGAGGGTGCTGTCTTGTAGAGTGGGATGACCCTAACGAAGGAGTCGGGAGGTCGGAACCCAAACACGAGGATATGTTCAGACCAGGTGATTTTCCAAATGTCATCCAGCCCAGAGAGTCCACCATCCTTTGTGTGTCAGAGGGTTGGTTTACTAGTATGAGGGCACACTTAGATCTGGAGATTGTGATCCCATGCAGAGGGGACCAGGTACTACATGTTCAAGGGGTCGAATTAGCTGGCATATCCTCCCGAGGTCCTTAGGCCCACAACAGTCCAGCCTTGGGACCAAATTCTGTCTGTGTCCAGGAATGTGACACTAGCACGTTAACTGAGACTAAACGAATTTAGTGATCATTTTTCTTTTCTGTAATTCAATTTTAAATTTATAGTGGAGTATAGTTGATTTACCATGTTGTGTTCCCTTTTGATATACCCCAACATGATTCACTTATACAGAGATGACTATTTATTCTTTCTGGAATTATTTTCCCATTGAGGTTACTAAAGGGTGTTCAGAAGAGTTCCAAGTGCTCTACAGCAGGTCCATGTTGATTACAAATTTTCTCTCTGTAAATATGTATATACTAACTCCAACCTCATGATTTATGCCTCCAACACACCTTTCCAGTTTGGTAACCATAAGTTTGTGTTCTAAGTCTGGGACTCTGTTTCTGTGTTGTAAGATAGTACCTTTGTATCAATTGTTAGATTCCACAGATAAGTAATATCATATGATATTTATCATTGTCTGATTTATGACACTTAGTATGAATGTATCTGTGTCCTTCCGAGTGGCTGCAAATGGCCTTATTCCATTCATTTAATGGCTGAGTAATATTCCATTGTACATATCTACCATAATTTCTTCATCCAGTCTTCCTTCCAAGGACTTTTAGGTAGCTACCAAGTAGAGACTCTTGTAAACAGGGCTGCATAAATTTTGGAGTGCGTGGGTCCTGTCAATTTACGTTTTTTCCAACATACAGGCCCAGGAGTGGAAGTGCCATATGCTCTGAAGCTCTGTTTTTGAGATTTTTAAGGAATCACCACCCATTTCTCTACAGTGGCTGTTATCAATATACATTCCCACCATCAGCTTGTCAGGGTTCCCTTTTCTCCACGCCCTGTCCTTGATATGTTCAGACCAGGTGATTTTCCAAATGTCATCCAGCCCAGAGAGTCCACCATCCTTTGTGTGTCAGAGGGTTGGTTTACTAGTATGAGGGCACACTTAGATCTGGAGATTGTGATCCCATGCAGAGGGGACCAGGTACTACATGTTCAAGGGGTCGAATTAGCTGGCATATCCTCCCGAGGTCCTTAGGCCCACAACAGTCCAGCCTTGGGACCAAATTCTGTCTGTGTCCAGGAATGTGACACTAGCACGTTAACTGAGACTAAACGAATTTAGTGATCATTTTTCTTTTCTGTAATTCAATTTTAAATTTATAGTGGAGTATAGTTGATTTACCATGTTGTGTTCCCTTTTGATATACCCCAACATGATTCACTTATACAGAGATGACTATTTATTCTTTCTGGAATTATTTTCCCATTGAGGTTACTAAAGGGTGTTCAGAAGAGTTCCAAGTGCTCTACAGCAGGTCCATGTTGATTACAAATTTTCTCTCTGTAAATATGTATATACTAACTCCAACCTCATGATTTATGCCTCCAACACACCTTTCCAGTTTGGTAACCATAAGTTTGTGTTCTAAGTCTGGGACTCTGTTTCTGTGTTGTAAGATAGTACCTTTGTATCAATTGTTAGATTCCACAGATAAGTAATATCATATGATATTTATCATTGTCTGATTTATGACACTTAGTATGAATGTATCTGTGTCCTTCCGAGTGGCTGCAAATGGCCTTATTCCATTCATTTAATGGCTGAGTAATATTCCATTGTACATATCTACCATAATTTCTTCATCCAGTCTTCCTTCCAAGGACTTTTAGGTAGCTACCAAGTAGAGACTCTTGTAAACAGGGCTGCATAAATTTTGGAGTGCGTGGGTCCTGTCAATTTACGTTTTTTCCAACATACAGGCCCAGGAGTGGAAGTGCCATATGCTCTGAAGCTCTGTTTTTGAGATTTTTAAGGAATCACCACCCATTTCTCTACAGTGGCTGTTATCAATATACATTCCCACCATCAGCTTGTCAGGGTTCCCTTTTCTCCACGCCCTGTCCTGCATTTCAGGTTTTACATTTTGTGAGCTTGGCCATTCTGACTGGTGCGAAGTGATACCTCTTTGTAGTATTAATTTACATTACCCTCCTGTTTTGTTGGCCAAAATGGAGTAAGGGTTTTTCCTGAATATATTAAAGAATAACACATACGGCCTTTTTGGCAAACTGCATCATTGGCGATGTTCAGCAGCTTTGCATGTGCTTTAATGGCGAGTGCAAACTACCTCTTGAAATCCCTTTCCTGCAATTCTGCCTTGCTACAAGGCCTTTATGAATACTTGGCTCAAGAAATGACTCCATTAGAGGTGTCAGTTACAACCCTGCATGTTTGTGAATTGCAGTGCCCCTGAGCACCAGTTTTCAACCTCTTGTTTAGGGAAGCAGCCACAAAGGGGCAGGATTTCTACAGACCCATTCCGGTTACTGGGGCACCTGAAGGATAGGGAAATTCTTATTCCAGATTAGGAAACTAGAGTGGCATATGCCTGTCCAAACATCTAGGGCTTGTGTCTCATTCCATCCCCCCATTCCCCTTCTTCTCACAGAAAATTCCAAGCTGTGCAAAACCGGCTGTTGAGTGTGCTGCCTTCCCAAAGTGGGGAGACTCTAAGGAAAGGAGCTGGGGAACCCGAATACCAGGAGAAGTGGAGATGAGGTGACTTTCCCAAACTCTTCCTGAACAGACGGTGTACCATCCTCTGGATGTCCCATTCATGTTTTAGCTGTAGGAAGTGTCCCCTGCACCTGGAGATATGGGACCCATGGAATGGGGGCCAGGCAGTATTACTCTATAAGTGCTGCATTTGCTGTCCCATCCTCACCAAGCCTCTCAGGCCCAGGAGTGTAGAGCCTTACGTCCCATCCAGCTGTGTGTCTAGATGTGTTCAGTCCAGGTTGCATCACAGCCCTTGAACAAATTTTGTAAGAATTTCTCTCTCTCTCACTGTCTTTTTTTTTGTTCTTGTTATTTAATTTTATAATAGGGTATAGCTGATTTTCAATACTGCCTTTCTTCCTGTTCTACATCTATCCACTTGATTCACTTAAAGAGAGACATCAATAAATTTTTTTAAGGATTCTTACCAGTCTTATATATCCTTTTCTGGTGACAACAGTGTGCTGAGTCCAGCTCTTTGAGCTATACAGTAGGTCCTGTCGATTACCTATTTTGTATATGGAACCGTATCTATGCTAATTCCATCCTTCTCATTTATGCATCACCCCACCCCACCATTCTCCTTTAGCAGCCATAAGTGTTTCCTAAATGTGTGACTCTGTTTCTGTTTTGTAATTGAGTTCATGTGTAGCCATTTTTAGATACCATCTATAAGTGATACTTTATGATAAGTCTCTTTTTATGTCTGACTTATGTCACATAGAATGATCGTACCTCCACGAGTTGCTGCAACTGGCCTTATTTCACTGATTTAATTGCTCAGTAATATTCCATTGTAAATAAGTACCACATCTTCTTTATCCATTTTTTACTTCGAAGGACATGTAAGTTGTACCCAAGTCGAGGCACTTCTAAACAGAGTAACACTAAACGTAGCAGTGCCAGTGTCCTGTCGATGTTTGGTTTTCCCAAGATATACACCCAAGAGTGGAAGTGCCATATGCTCTGTAGTTCTTCATTTTAGATGTTTTAGGAAACACCATACACTTCTCCAGAGTGGCCGTGCCTATTTACATCCCCCCCATCAACTTAACAAGGCTCCCTTTTCTCCATGGCCTGTGCTGCATTTCTGGTTTTACACTTTTCCAGGATGGCGCTTTTGACGAATGTGAAGTGAGCCTTCTTTGTAGTGCTGATTTGCATTTGGTGCTTGTTTGCATGGCCAAAAAGAGCGTATGCGTTTTTCCTGAATATATTTATTTTTATGATGGTGTTTAGCTGATTTCCACTGCTGTTTATGCCGCGTTACACGCACTTGATTCACTTACAGAGAGATATAAATAAATACTTTTTAAGATTCTTAACAGTCAGATATATTCCTCGGCGGTGAATAGGGTATGTTGAGTCCAGTTCATTGAGCAATGAGTATGTCTTCACTATTACATATTTGGTTTATGGAACAGTATCTGTGCTAATTTCAAACTCTACTTTTATGCTTCACTCCACCTCACCTTTCCCCGTAAGCAGGCGTAAGTGTGTTTTCTAAATGTGTGGCTCTGTTCTGTTTTGTAATTCAGTTCATTTGTAGCCAAGTTTACATTCCCTCTATTAGTGATATCTTATGATAAGTTTCTTTTTCTGTGCGACTTATTTCACTTAGAATCATCGTACCTAAATCCACTCATTATGCTGCTACTGGCCTTATGAAGTTGATTTCATGGCTGAGTGATATTCCATTGTACGTAAGTACTACAACATTTTTACTCATTTTTCTCTTTCCTGGGATTTTTAAGTTGTACCGAAGTCGAGGTTTTTGTAAGCACAGCAGCCCTAAACTTTGGGGTGGCGGTGTCTTGTTGATTTTTAGTTTTCCCAAGATATATGCCTATGAGTGGAAGTGTACTGTACTCTGTTGCTCTGTTTTTAGGATGTTTCAGGAAACACCATACACTTCTCCAGAGTGGCTGTTGGCAATTTACCTCCCGCCCATCAGGGTAACAAGGCTCCCCGTTCTCCATGGCCTGTCCTGCCTCTCTGTTTTTTACACTTTTTTCAGATAACCCTTTGGACCGGTTAGAAGTGAGACGTTTCTGTAGTGTGGATTTGCATTGCTAACTTGCTTGCTTGGTTGGCCAAAAAGGGCGTATGCGTTTTTTCCTGAATATAGTCAGGAAAAAACGCATACGCCCTTTTTGGCCAACTGCATCATTGTCGAAGTTCTGCCGCTTTTCATGTGCTTTAAAGGAGACTCCAATCTACCTCTTGAAGGCTGTTTCCTGCAATTTTGCCTTGGTTTCAAATCCACTTCTTTGCCTTACCCCAATATATTTTTCGACGATAGTTGTCCTTTATAACTCTGCAGGTTTGTGAATTGCAGTGCCCCTGAGCTCCATTTTTCAACTCGGTTTTTTGTGAGCTGGCCACAAAACTGCAGGATTGCTTCAGGCCCTATTCTGGTTCCAGGGCAGCAGGCTGAGCCTTTGGTTAATTCTTCTTCCTGATAGGAAATTAGAGTGACATGTTCCCGTCCAAACACCTACAGCTATTCTTTCATTGGTTCCCCCTCATCCCATTCATCCTCCGCACTAATTGCAGGTTGTGCGAAACAGGAGGTTAAAAGCGCTGACTCTCCTAATGGGGAGATTTTCAGTAAAGCAGCTGGAATGGCGATCCTGAGTTCTAGGAGAGGAAAAATGAGGTGCGTTTTAGATACCGATCCTGATCACACGGTGTACCATTCTTTGTGTTTCCCATGCATGTTTTAGCTGTAGGAAGATTCCCTTATACCTGGAGAGTTGGGACCCATGGAATGGGGGCACGCAGTTTTGCTTTAAAGGGTCTGCATTTCCTCACCCAAACTCACCAATCCTCTTAGCCCCAAGTGTCCAGCCTTATGTCTCATCCAACTGTGGGTGTAGATATGGTCAATCCAGGGTGCATCACAGCCCCTGAATGAATTTTGTAAGAATTTCTCTCTCTGTCGCTGTCTTTGTGTCTTTCTTTTCTTTGAAATTTATTTTTATAATGGGGTTTGCCTGATTTTCACTCCTCTGTTTATGCCGCTCTACACACCCTTGATTCCCTTACGGAGACACATAGGTTTTAAGATTTTTACTAAGCAGATATATTCCTGTGCGGTGCATAGGGGGTGTTGAGTCCAGTTTATTGAGCAAAGCGTAGGTCTTGTCTATTACATATTTGGTTTATGGAATGGTATCTGTGTTAATTTCAAACTCTGGTGGTATTCATCACCCCACCTCACCTTTCCCCTTAAGCAGGCATAAGTGCTTTTCCTAAATGTGTGACTCTGTTCTGTTTTGTAATTCACCTCATGTGTAGCCATGTTTACATTCCCTCTATAAGTGATATCTTATGATAAGTTTCTTTTTCTCTGTGAATTATTTCAGTTAGAATCATCGTACCTAAATCTACTCTTATGCTGCGGCTGGCCTTATGACATTGATTTCATGGCTGAGTGATATTCCATTGTACATAAGTGCCACAACTTGTTTATCCATTTTTCTCTTTCCTGGGATATTTAAGGTGTACCGAAGTCAAGGTTTTTACCTCATGTGTAGCCATGTTTACATTCCCTCTATAAGTGATATCTTATGATAAGTTTCTTTTTCTCTGTGAATTATTTCAGTTAGAATCATCGTACCTAAATCTACTCTTATGCTGCGGCTGGCCTTATGACATTGATTTCATGGCTGAGTGATATTCCATTGTACATAAGTGCCACAACTTGTTTATCCATTTTTCTCTTTCCTGGGATATTTAAGGTGTACCGAAGTCAAGGTTTTTGTAAACAGAGCAGCCCTAAACTTTGGGGTGGCTGTGTCTTTTTGATTTTTAGTTTTCCCAAGATATATGCCCATGAGTGAAAGTGCCCTGTACTCTGTAGCTCTGTGTTTTAGATGTTTCAGGAAACACCATACACTTCTCCAGAGTAGCTGTTGGCGACTTACATCCCGCCCATCAGGGTAACAAGGCTCCCTGTTCTCCATGGCCTGTCCTGCCTCTGTGGTTTTTGTACTTTTTTCGGATGGCCCTTTGGATCTGTGGTAAGTGAGACTTCTTTGTAGTGCAGATTTACATTGCCTGCTTGCTTGGTTGGCCAAAAAGTGCATATGCGTTTTTTCCTGAATATTTTCAGGAAATATATATATATATATATGTATATGTATATACATACATACATATATGTATATATATATGTATGTATGTATGTAGATATATGTAATATATATATGTATTAGTTTCAGGTTACAAAAATATATGTATTTTCTTGGTGGCTGCAGCAGAAGTGTTAACATTTCATGCTCATCTCTGGTGTCTGTGCTATTAGCTGCGGCTTGTGCCCGTCTCTGGAGCTCGTTTACGTTGTGCTCTGCCTCTATGGGCTGACAGTGGAGGAATCCTGTCTCCTTGTTCACCCTGAAACAGTGGTGTCTTGCATCTTAGGCAGTTCCAGACTTTTTTCCGGACTCCCTCCTGGCTGGCTGTGGCTCACTAGCCCCCTTCAGGCTGTGTTCCCGCAGCCAACCCCAGTCCTCTCCTTGGGATCTGACCTCCAATTCCTGAGCCTCAGCTCCCAGCCCCCACCCACCATGGCAGGTGAGCAGACATGCCTCTCAGGCTGTTGAGTGGTGGTCGGCACCGATACCCTGTGCGGGAATCTCTCTGCTTTGCCCTCTGCACCCCTGTTACTGCGCTCTCCTCTGTGGCTTTGAGACTCCCCCCCTGCCCACCCCCATCTCCAACAGTGAGGGGGTTTCCTAATGTGTGGAAACTTTTCCTCCTTCACAGCTCCCTCCCAAAGGTGCAGGTCCCATCCCTATTCTTTTGTCTCTGTTTTTTCTTTTTTATTTTGTCCTACCCAGGTACGTGGGGAGTTTTTTGCCTTTTGGGAAGTCTGAGGTCTTCTTCCAGTGTTCAGTAGGTGTCCTGTAGGAGTTGTTCCACATTTAGTTGTATTTTTGACATATTTGTGGGGAGGAAGGTGATCTCCACGTCTTACTCTTCCACCATCTTGAAGGTCCCTCCTCTTCTGTGCGTATTTTTAAAAATAAATATTAGAGAGAATGAACCAACAAATTATTTTCTAATAATTCTCTATTTTCACAGTATTTCAAATCGTATCCATCATTCTCAGATGTTTAATTACTGTTCTATAAAAGTATGAGTAGAGGATGCAGATGCTTCTTTGTTTCTAAAGAATTTGAGAGAAAATAAGTAATTTAATGCTAAGTAGAGAAAATTTAGGAGTGAAAGTTAAGAGTTCTGAGTTTTGGCAAAATGCACAGTCATGTAACTGCCATCACAATGAAGATATGTGACAGCTTTGTCATCCCTCAGATTTACCTCATGACCTTTGTATCTTTCACTTAGCAAAATACGTATAAGATTTATCCATGATGTTGGTGTGTATCCGTAGTTCAGTTCATTTTATTGCTAAGCAGCATTCCATTGTATAGATGTACCACAGCTGGTTTCTCCATTCACCAGTGGATATTTCATTTATTTCCAGGGTAGGGGGTTATGAATAAAAAACACTAAAAATTCATGTTCAATATTTTTGTGTAAACCAGTTTTAATTTCTCATGAGTAAATACATAGTAGGACTACATGGTAATATTGTATGTGTATGTTTAATTTATTAGACTGCTAAACTTCTCTAAGAGGCTGTAACATTTTGCATTCCCATCAGTGATGTAAGAGAATTCCAAGTACATATTTGCCAGCACTTGGTACTGTATCTCATTATGGGGTTTTTTGGTTTTGTTTTTTAATTTTCTTTAATTGAGATATAATTGACATATAATGTTATATTCGTTTCAGGTTACAACTTAATGATTCAATGTATTATATATAACATGGGTCCCCAACCCCTTGTTAGGAACCGGCCTTCACAGCAGGAGGTGAGCAGCGGGTGAGAGAGCAAAGCTTCATCTGTATTTACAGCCACTCCTTATCACTTGCATAACTGCCTGAGCTCTGCCTCCTGTCAGATCAGCAGCAGCATTAGATTCTCATAGGAGTGCAAACCCTACTGTGAACTGCACATGTGAGGGATCTAGGTTGCGCGCTCCTTACAAGAATCTGATGCCTGAGGATCTGAGGTGGTGCTGAGACAGTGATGCTAGCTAGCACTGGGGAGTGGCTGCAAATACAGATTATCATTAGTAGAGAGGTTTGACTGCACAGAGACCATAATAAATCAATTGCTTTGTATAATTATTTCATTATATATTACAATGTAATAATAATAGAAATAAAGTATGCAAGAAATGAATGCACTTGAATCATCCTAAAACCATCCCCCTCCCAGTCAGTGGAAGAAATGTCTTCTATGATACCGGTTCCTGGTGCCAAAAAGTTTGGGGACTGCTGGTGTATAATAATGTGAAATGATCACCACAATAAGTCTTGTTAACATCCATCACCACATGTTGTAACAAATTTGTTTTTTCTTGTGATGAGAACTTTTAAGATCTACTCTCTTAGCAACTTTCAAATATACAATACAGTATTATTAACTAGAGTCACCATGCTGTACATGACATCCCTAGGGCTTATTTATTTTTTAAGTGGAAGTTTGTACCTTTTGACCACTGTCACCCATTTCTCACACTCCCCGTCTCCTGCTTCTGGCAGCCACCAATTTGTTCTCTGTATTATGAGTTCATTTTTTTTCTTTTTAGATTCCACATAAAAGTGAGATCACATGGAATTTGTCTTTCTGTCTGACTTATTTCACTTAGCATATGCTCTCAAGGTCCATGCATGTTTCAAATGGCAAAATTTCCTTTTTTATGGCTGAATAATGTTATATCTATATCTGTCTATCTATCTCACATCTTCTTTGTCCATTCATCCATCAGTGGACACTTAGGTTATTTTCATGTCTTGGCTTTTGTAAATAATGTTGCAATGAACATGAAGGAGCAGATATCCCTTTGAGTGAGCATTCTCATTTCCTTCAGATAAATACATAGAAGTGGAATTGCTGAATCCTATGGTAGTTCTATTTTTAATTTTTTGAAAAGCCTTCATACTGTTTTCCATAGAGGCTGCACCAATTTACATTCCCACTATCAGTGCACCAGGTTACCTTTTCTCCACATCCTTTCTTGAGTTTTGAAATTCTTTTTAATATTCTGGACATATATTCTGGATGCAAGTCCTTTGTCAGATGTGTTTTCTGCAAATATTTTATCTCAGAATGTGGTTTGCCTTTTCGTTCTGTTGTGTCTTTTACAAAGAAGTTTATAATTTTGATTAATCCTATTTAACGATTCATTAATTTTTTTAATGGATCATGATTTTGGTGTTGTAGCTAAGAATATTTGCCTAACCCAAGTCACAAATACTTTCTCCTATTTTTATTTTAGAAATTTTATAGGTTTGGGGTTTAACATTTAGGTATCTAATACATTTTGTGTTTACCACAGTTTTTTTATTCATTAAACTATTGAAAGACAACTTGGTTACTGCCAATTTTTTGGAATTATGAATAAAGCTATGGTAAACTTATGTCCAAGTTTATATGTGGATGTAAATTTTCAACTCCTTTGGGTAAATACCAAGGAGCATGATTGCTGGATCATATGGTAAGACTATGATTAGCTTTGTAAGAAACTGCCACACTACCTTCCAATAGGCTGTACTGTTTTGCCTTCATAACAGCAATGAGTTGGAGTTTCTGTTGCTCCACATCCTCGCTAGTATTTGGTGTTGTCAGTGTTTTGGATTTTTGTCATTCTAATATAGGTGTAGTGGTATCTCATTGCTGTTTTATTTTCCTTCACTTTTGAAGGATATTGTCCCCTTAGTATAGAGTCCTGAGTTGAGGATTTTCTTTTTCTTTCAGCACCTTAAAAATTGTCACTTTGTTCCCTTCTGGCTTATATGGCTTCTGATGAGAAGTTCTTCTATAATTAATATCTTTGTTCCTTTTAATGTAATATGTCTTTTTCCTCTGACTGCCTTCAAGATTTTCTCCTTATGCTTGGTCTCCAGCAGTTTGAATGTGATGTTTCATTTATTTACTTGAAAAATCCTGTTTGGTGTTCTTGGAACTTCTTGGATCTTTGATTATACATCTTCCATTATTTTTGGAAAATATTTGCCATTATCTTTTCAAATGTTTCTTCTGCCCTGTTCTTTCTCTTTTCCATTGAGGAGTCCAATTACATGTGTATTGGACCTTTTGTTATTGTCTTCAAGCTCTTGCATACTCTGTTCTTTTCTTTTCTTTTTTTTTTTTTTGACTCTCTGCATTTCAGTTTGGATAATTTCTATGACCTAACTTCAAATTCACTGATTCTTTCCTCAGTTGCCTAGAGTACTGATGAACCCACCAAAAGCATTATTAATTTCTTTTACCATTTTTCCCTAACATCCCATTTGATTCTTTCTTGTAGTTTTCATCTCTCTGTTAAAATTCTGCATTTGTTCCTTTATGTTTTTCACCTTTACCACTGGAGTTATAGCAAGTTACTTTTCTTTCCTTGTCTTAAGGACTTTCTTAAGGAATTTTAAATTCTTTGTCTGATATTTTGAACTATCATGAGTCTAATTCCATTGATTATTTTGTCTCTTGGCAATGTTTTTTTTTCTTTCTTTCTTTCTGAACTTGAGTCTCATCACTTTTGGTTGAATGGAAGATATTCTCTGTAGAACAGTGGAGACTAAGGTGTATGCCAGGAAAGAGACAGCTCTTTTTCTGCTAGGCTATTAGTGTGTGGAGTTCAATTAATTTACCCAAGAGATGTGCTGGGTTTGTGTTTTGTTGTTACAGTGGTTCCTCTCAGTAAATCACTGGTTTCAAATTCCTTTGATTACTTTCTGCTTAGGTTGGGGTTGGGTGTTGGAGGACTTCTCTCAGTTCTTCTGTTCTACTCTAGATTTAGACTTCTTTTATTAGCATGAACGTCAAGAGTGAGAGCTTTTCCGTAAGTTTTGTACCTTTCCCCTGAATTAGACTGCTGTTACGTGTGACTTGCTCGTTGCTACCTGGTGGTATGTGTCGGGGGGGATTCTGTCTCATTGTAGCCTCAGTCTTAGGCACACCCATTGTTTCTTGGTCTTGAAGATGAGGATTTTTCAGTGATTCTGCCCTTACCTAGTGGGTAGCATTAGGGTATTTCTAATGGTAGGTCCAAGGTGGAGTCTTGCCCCTTCTTGAGGCAGAGGATTATTATTATTTTTTGTTTCCTTCCAGTTGCTTCAGTGGGTCTTCACCTGTGCTATGTGTGCTGCAGGGTTTCCTGCTTATGACTTTTGTTCTTTAGGGGAGATAGGAGAGAAGGATCCGTATGGGGCTTTGTTCCTTTCCTGTGGTGAACTGCTGCTCCTTTCTGCCAGGCCAGCACCAGTGAGGGAAGCTATCTCTGGTTTCCCACTCTACTCCCATTTTTCTCATCAGCACGGCATTAGTTTGTTAGGCTTGCCACAGCAAAGGACCTCAAACTGGGTCACTTAAACAGCAGAAATTTATTGTCTTGTGGGTTAGAAGTCTACAAATCTATCATCAAGGTGTTGGCAGGTTTGGTTCCTTCTGAGGTCTGTGAGGGAAGGATCTGTTCCATACCTTTACCTGACTTGTAGGTGGCCACCTTTTTCTCATGTCTCTTCACATTGTCTTCCCTCTATGTGTATCTCTGTCCAGATTTCCTCTTTTTATGAAAACACTGGTCATATTGGATTAGTGCCCACCATAATGAACCTCGTTTTAACTTGATTATCTCTATAAAGACCCTGCCTCCAAATAAGGCCACATTCTGAGTTACTGGGGATTATGACTTCAACATATAAATTTTCAAACCGTAACAGGCACCCATGAGGTTCTACAGGGGAGAATCTAGAAATGGACTACAGACACTCACTGTGTCTGTAGCTTCTAGGGGTTCTATCCTTCAGGAGTTTGTTAAAAATTTTAACAGAAATATTTTTACCTGGTTCTATGGTGGCTTTGTCTTTGTCAAGTGCTGTGTCTTAGGTAAAGCAGTGCTGTGTTTTCGTCTCTCATCGGAGATATCTGTCTTTCCTTAGGCTACTTGGTTGCTGTGACCACAGCTCTCCAAAAGACTTGACAGAAGTTATAGTTTTGTTGATTATCCGGCTTTTCCTTATTGTTAGGTGGGAGTGATACTCTTTCCAGATTTACACATACTAAGGGAGAGAAGGCAACACTTTAAAAATCTGTTTACAATTTTTCATTACTATATGAAGAAATACAGTTGATTTTTATGTTGATCATTTTTAAACATTTAATTTAATTAATATATTTATTTTTGGCTGCATTGGGTCTTCGTTGCTGCACACGGGCTTTCTCTAGTTGCGGTGAGCGTGGACTACTCTTCGTTGTGGTGTGCCGGCTTCTCATTGCAGTGGCTTCTCTTGTTTTGGAGCATGGGCTCTAGGTGCACGAGCTTCAGTAGTTGCAGCACACGGGCTCAGTAGTTGTGGCTCGCGGGCTCTAGAGCACAGGGTCAGTAGTTGTGGTGCACGGGCTTAGTTGCTCCACGGCATGTGGGATCTTCCTGGACCAGAGCTTGAACCCATGTCCCCTGCATTGGCAGGCGGATTCTTAACCACTGCACCACCAGGGAAGTCCCTATGTTGATCTTGAGTTTTGTAACTCTGATAAATTCACTTATTAGTTCTAGAGGGGTTTTTGGGTAGACTTCCTTGGGTTTTCTATGAAGACAGTCTTATAATTTGAAAATAGAGATAGTTCTATTTCTTCTTTTTCAATATATATACTATTATTTATCTTTATACATTTATCTGTTTATCTATCTATCTATGTATCTTGACTAGTTGCACTGGCTAGGCCCTTCAGTATAATGTGGAATAGAAGTGGGGAGGGTGGATATCCTTGTCTTGTCCACTCTGCAGAAAAGTATTCAGCCTTCACCATGATGTATGATGTTAGCTGACCCGTGTTTTTTCCTAAATGCCCTTTATTAGCTTAAAGAAAATTCTCTTCTATTCCTAGTTTGTTGAGGGTTATTTACCATGAATGGATGTTGACTTTTGTCAAATGCTTTTTGACAAGGCATTTTCAACCTGGTTGATTCTTCTTACTTCTTGAGAAGAAATACTTGTACAAAAATTATTGAATGACTTGAGTAAAACATTTCAGTAATGGCTGTAATCCCAGATTACCAGGAGTTTAAAATGACTGTTACTTCAGTCTCACCTTGTGATTTATAAACAATTATTCAGTATCAGTCAGGTTAGTAGAGTTTTCTAGTCAAGTGAGAGCTTTAGCTATAGAATTACCAAAGGGCCGCACTATAAATAAACGTCACCTCCAAAGTAGTCCCAGATGGGTTATCACAAAAAGGATTTTAGTAACTCTGATTTTATTTTCTGCTATGTTTGGGGCATTGTGCTTGTTGTCTGGCATCCAGTATCTCATTTAGTCTTAACAAAAACTCTGAAAAATTGGTATTGACATCTTCAGGATATTACAAGGTTTAAGAGTATGAACACTGAAGACCAACTGCCAGGGTTCATATTTCAGCTCTACCACTTGCTGAATGAGCACAAGCAAGTCATTTAACCTCACTTAATTCATTGCTTCACGTGTAGAATAGCAATATGAGTAGTTGTTAAGAGATTTAAATGAAGCTATTCAATATTACACCTTAACATATTTTCTGGTGCATTGTAAACACTACATCAAAGTTAGATATACATCCTGCTATCTTACAGATGAGGAAATGGAGAGATATGGAAACAGATGCATATAACTAATGTAAGTCAGAGTTTAGATTCAAATCTAAGCCTAGCTGCTTCCAAAGCACACCCTCCCTCCCCCCATCATGCTGCTGTTTTCTTATATTCTGATTAGGAAGAGAATATTTTGCTAATATATAGTGTCATTATATATCCTAGTTTATGCCTGTTGTCTCAGTGCAATTATTAATTGTGCCCCCTTTAACTCTCATGATTGTCCATTTTAGATAATAATTTATATGATCACTCTACTAATAACCCACATTCTAATTTATGTTTCAGTGGCAAATTATTATTTTTATTTCTAAATTTTCCTGTGGTCCAGACTCTCCAACACACACACACACACACACACACACACACACACACACACACACACACACACAGAATCTAGCCTACAGTGGATTTTATAAGGATGTTGCAGATACTATGTGTGTTTTGCATCTAAGACATTAATCACAATTTAGCAACTTCATGGCTTTATGCAGAGTAAACATACACCCTTTCAAAAATCTTATATTTAAAAAATTATTTATTTGGTCACACTACACCTCAGTTGCGGCAGGCTGGCTCCTTAGTTGTGGCTTGTGGGCTCCTTATACTGACACAATTGCAAATCTATTCCTCATGTTGGGACCGCCATACCAATTCTACATGAATGGATACACATTGAAGTTGACTACTCTTGAAATGAATTTGGGTTATTAATAAAATGCTATTGGTTGTCCAAACCAGAAAAATACGGTGTAGTAGACGATTAGAGTCTATGAATGATTTCTAGGTGTGATTCTTTGGGAGACTTGTTCCAGAGAGAGGAAGATAAAGGCTATGAGGTATTTCCAACATAAGGTTTTGCCCCTTAATGGGAATTTAGCTCATATCTGACTTTTCTTAGTATTTTTTTAGTAGTTCTATAGGTGAATATTATTAGTCCTTTAAATAAACATTCTTATTGTGAGGAAAAGTATCTTCCTTTGTTGCTTTCACTTTTAAACATACAGTATAACTGAAGTGTCTGTGCATATGTCATAACTGAAATGTTTGCATTAGTGAGACTCAAAGTGAGAGCCAAGAATTTTATTTTCCATAGACACTAAACCTTTATAGAGACCAAAATTCAAACAATTTTGTTTTTATTCCTTTGAGGCTTGGTACTATTCACAACTTTATATTCCTTATAGCCAGTATTTTATTTTGCAATGTATATTTCAGTCTCAAGACAGTTAAATTAATTCCTTTTATACTACATTTTATGAACACCTTTTTTCAATTGTCATTGGAGGCCTACCATAAGCAATGTGTTTAGCCTTCTGCTCACCCAATCATATTCCGCAAAAAAAAATAGACTTTCATCTGAAGAAATCCCCTGTGGAGTAGGAAACACAGCTGTTTCATCGTACTAGACAGCCTGCAGAGAGATACTATTTTCCTTGGGGGAAAGGACACTCAAGTTTTGAGAATCTAGGTACTGCACCATTGGGGAAAAAGATGAAAAGAAAATAGACCATCCTTTTCAATTCTATTGTGCAGAATATAAAGAAGCTCTTTGTTCAGATTTCATGTCCTCCTCCTCCTTTTTCAATCTTTAGTCTTTTAAAATTCTACGCTTAACTAAATGGGTAAGCTGCAAAAAAGATTAAACTTAAAAATATACCAGGAATACAGAATGAAGAGAGGTGACTGGTCTTTGAGTAGGTACCCAACAGTGCAATGAAATTCTCAAGCAGGTTCCTTTTTATTTCAAAATGGGTTTGATTCAGAGAGATTTTATAGCTGCTAAATCATGCAGTTGGCAGAGATTGTGTGCCCTTCTTACAGTTACTTTGAAAGATGTCTAGAGTGTGGCTTTCTCAGCCAGTGTGTTGCAACTACATCTTTGGCAAAAGCTTATGTTAGTTGTTACAGAAGGCTCCTCTTTACCACTAGTGTACTTTCAGTGTCATTGCCATTGGCATCTGAAAGCTGCTTATTTCCAGCATGATAGTTCCTGAACAGCCTTACTTTGTTCATCCATAGAGGAGGTCTGAAGCAGCACTTCTGACCAGGTAGGCATACCTACACAAGACCACTACCCAATATTGGTGCAGTATTGATGATGAGCATGATGAGTCATGATGAGCATGGCTCTGGTTTGATGAATGCCTTGGTTTGATTATCAGTTCCACTGTTGACTTGCGTAACCTTTCCAAGCCCCAGCTGTACGAAGCGTAAATGGAGGCAACAGACAATTTTATTAGTCTGCTAGGAGATTAAGTGAGATACAAAGTGCTTAAGATAGATACATAAGTGTCAATAAATGCCATTGTAACTATTGTCGTTATGATGGTCAATGAATGGAATTTATTATTATTATTAGATTATCTCCAGTCCAGGAGAATAGATTATCATTCATAAAGTTCACATTTGTTTTCATGACACAAATGATGCAATTGTTACCACTAAACTTATAATACAATACCTCACTTCTATCTTGTCTGGAAGAAAGTGATACCCACTGTCTGTGAGTCCCTAAATGCTGTTCTGCTACCAATCAGATTCAGATTGCTATCTCTATTTGTACATTAAAAAATTAGCTTTTTAAAGCTAATTTTGTTCCTAAAGCCAAGCTCATGGCCCGTTTGATAGATAAAATGTGTATTAATATACAACAGTATATACAATATAATTGAAGGATGAACCCAACTGGTGTGGTCTAGGTAATATGCTAAGAAATTGCTCATTCCTAGCAGATCATATATAAATCCATTCCTAAAATCCATTGGCATCTTCAGCTCAAAGAAGCCTTGATTATAGGACAGGAAATCAGAGTAGTGCTATAATTCTAAGCACTTCACTTTATGATATCCAGAGGTCTATACATGTGGCTTTTTAAAATGTATCTGCTATGTACTAGTCAATGTGACAATTTAAAATTTTTTATCCTTAAAACAATCTTGTCGTCCCCATTTCCAGATGAAGACACTTTCTTGTTTTAGAGGAAAAATTTGTTAATTAATATGACCTTTGACCTTAACAGTTTGAGATGCATTTATTCTCTTTCACATAGGAATAGCCTGTCTTTCCAGTTACTATAACCCTAGTGGCCAAAACAGTGCCTGAAACATAGTACACGTTCCATAAATATTTTAAGTGTGTGCATAAATGCTAATATAGATATTCTGAAGAACTATAATGTCTTCATTTTCTATATCTCTTTTAAAACCTATCCCTAACTATAATAAAGTATACAAGCCCCTGGTTCCTTGAATGAATGGTAAGGATGGATTATGGTGCAAACCAAGACTGTTGAAGCTTCAGGGATTACTCCAAACTGTGACTAAGCCTCTATTGTAGGACTAATGGGATTAGGCAGAAATTAAACCATCAAGGCAAGTAAGATGATGGAAGCATTTAACTAAATCTCCCAACTGTGCCAACTGGAACAAATATAAACAAGCAGGTCCAATGTTATAGACGGTTGATAGATAATTGAAGGGCAGATATTGTAGGCCACATTCTCATTCTGTTTTCTTCATAAAAGTCCAAGGAATATGTTTTAAAATGTAAATTGGTTTGTCCCACATCCTCACTTAAAATGCACTCATGTATTGTGGCAGTTTTAATGTAACATAAGCACTACCATGACCTACCACATCCTATATGATCTAGACCTTTTGCCACCAAACTGTCCTCTCAATTGTATACTCCAATCACACTGCTCTTTGCATCTCAAAATCTTTTTCTTATTGTTCCCTTACCTAGAGTTTCTCACAGTTCTTTTCATTTCTGATCCTTCAGTTTCAGCTCAAATGTCACCCTCAGACCTTCCCAGGCTTTTGCATGTAAATTGCCCTCCATCTTCAGACTATCACAGTGCCTTGATGATTTCAGCTTGTGATAAATGCAATGAAAGGAGTCATTTCTGACTAGGTGTCCTCCAAAATAATGAAGTCAGCAAATAAGTTTTGTGTGAGTGGGGGGCTTCTTTATTTCCCCATATTTAAGACTGATAAAAGCCTAGAATTTGGTATGTTCTTAACAAATAATTGTGGTACATATTATTGTCTGAAGAATGCAATGCTGGGTACTATGGGTTTGTCTAAAATATGAAAGGTTTATGATTTTGATGATCTGATTGTTCTTGAAATGACTAGGGACATTATGCTGCTTGACAGTTAAGGATTGGTATCACAGCACAGAAAGCTGTGTGCCAAAACCTGTACAGAGGGGACCAGCAGCAAATGAAAACCTATGTTGGGGTTGAGGGCATTCAGATAATATAACCTGCCTGGACAACAGTCCTAAGAGAGGATTGTGATGGTTAATTTTGTTTTACTTTGCTGGGCCATGGTATTCAGATATTTGGTCAAACATTATTCTGGATTTTTCTGTGAGGGTGGTTTAAGATGAAATTAGCATTTACATTGGTGACCTGTTTTTTTTTTTTCTGGTACGCGGGCCTCTCACTGTTGTGGCCTCTCCCGTTGCAGAGCACAGGCTCTGGATGCGCAGGCTCAGAGGCCATGGTTCACGGGCCGAGCTGCTCCACAGCATGTGGGATCCTCCCAGACCGGGGCATGAACCTGCGTCCCCTGCATCGGCAGGCGGACTCTCAACCGTAAATCTCTATATACGTTCTTTTTCTCTGGAGAACCCAGAAAAATACAAGGATACTGGGGTGAAGGATCCAGAAGGCTCTGAGAGGTTAGAGATAATTGCATTAATCATAGCAGAAGGCTTATCACAGTTGGTGAGACATCGGCTGGGGTGTTTCCATTTTGAAGTCCAGTAGGATAGTGGCTATACCTGGGAATCTGTCCAAATAAAGTAGTATTTCCCTTAGTGGCTTGGAAGTGTGCCAAAAAGCTTCAACTTAGAGAATGGGCAGAAACAGTAAGCATCAAGCCATCAGATGGAGTTGATAGGACACCACAGATAACACTGTGCAACTTTTCTGAGGAAAGATGAAATGGGAATCTGTAGTAGCAAAGATAAGGCTATCATCAGGGGCTATCTCACATGCTTTATATGCATTATCTTACTTAATATCCTCAAGCAAGCCTTCAGGGTAGATGAGAATATTCCTGTATTATAAGTGAGAAAACTGAGCCTCAGAAGAGTGAAATTACTTTGCCAAATTCACATAGCTGGTAGGTGCTGGTGACAGGACTCATACCCAAGCATGCTGTTTCTAACATCTGTCTTGGCCTGCTGTGGTGTTTCCTTTAGCACATTGGCTTTGAAGGACACTTGAGGGTAGGAGTTGGTAGAACTTCAGAACTTAGAAGGTCGTATAGAAGCACTGGATCCTTGGATTAAAACAAAGTTTCATATTTTTAGTGCCTTCATTTTTGAAATTATTAGTATTATCAAGTGGATATAACATCTAGAATGATTTTTCACAGTTGAAATCTCTGACTGCATGAAATTTCATGTACTGTATTTCAGAGCAGTATATCCATTCCCTTCCACTGCCTTCTAGAAGATTGTGGGAAGTGTGCACATGAAGGGAAAAATGATACACACTATATCTCTTTAGGTATTAAAAGTACTTGAGTATAAGAAAATGTTTTCTTTTAAGAGGCCATGCATTCATATGAATCACCTCTCCCCATCTATTCTAATTAGACATTCTACTGTATTTTTTCACTGTGAAGAAGTTCAGGAAAAATATGGACAGATATGTGCAGACTCAAATTTATTTCGAAAGGAAAAGCTGTCTCTCAATTTCTAGTACCTTTATTTCCATCCTGTGTGGCCTGTGCCTTTGTCACTTTGTCACCAGCATGATTAGTAAGAAGTACAAGGAACATCGTTCAACTTTGTATTTGTCTCAGCTAGATTATAAGCAGAAACACAAAATAATATAGGTAGAAAAGTATTTTTAAATCTTGTGTTTCAGAAATAATACCTATCTCAATAGTAGCCATCTGAATGCATACCCACCATAAACTAGGCAGTGTCCTGGCAGAATTAAATATGTTGTCACACCTAATTCTCACAAGAATCATGCTTCCTCATTGACTTATTTATAAATTGAGATTTGGAGAAGTTAATATGTTACCAACGTCACAGGTTCGGATAGGAATCTAACCAGGATTCAAACTCAAGCTTGTCTGTTCCTCAAGCTCATGTTTTTTCGCTGTGAATATACCTCTAACTTCCTGAAATCTCTACAAAGACTTGTGCTGCCCAGCGAGCCATGAGACAAGGGGAAAACCCCACGCTATTTCTTAGAACAGCGGATCCTTAAGTAACATGCAGTGAAAGAATTTGGGTATCAGAAATTCCAGCTGGAAGTGTGGCCAACCAGATGAGCTGAAGCCTCAGGGAGGCTGCACAAGAATATGGACATTTTCTCATATTTTAGAAAGAAACAGCAAATTTTCACACACAAAGAAGTACCATTTGACACATGAAAGAAGCCTGTTGTTGGGTCAAAAATTCTTCCCTGGGCTCTTCAGGCATCTGTTTCCCAGCAACTCCTCGAGGTCAAAGACCATTTTCCCTTCTGGTTCCTAAATCTACAAGACCATCTCAAAGCTGTATCTAGCTGGCGCCTCTTTGCAATTGGAACATTAAACATATTTTCTCTCTTGTTGCATCCTCATGCAGTCAGCTTCCTTCTGTTGCTAGCTTGAGGGGTTATCTCTCTTTAGTCACAGCACAGGGCAATGTTTTTGTAGCCTTATTATGGAATTGTGTTCCACATTTTCTCTTTCATCCAACAAGTCTGTCTAATAGAATTATAATACACAAACCAGTCTTGCCATGCTGATGCTGTATTTCATGGTACATGAGACTGTGTGATGACTAGAATATCCTCCCAACCCGAAGACGTGATGGTTCTGTGACTAGGTTTGATTTGTGTAGAAAAAAACACTGGATTCCTCTTCCTGTCTTTCTCTCTCAAGATTTCTCAACTGTGGCACTATTGACATTTTGGGCTGGGAAATTCCTTGTCGTGAAGGGCTGCCCTGTGCCTTGTAGGGTGTTTAGCAGCATCCCTGGGCTATGATCCCAGTAGCACCCGCCCCCCTCAGTTGTGACAACCAGAAATATCTCCACATATTGTCAAGTGTTTCCTGGAAGGTAAAATAGTCCCTGGTTGAAATCATGGTTCCCTCTTTTTTCTCCCTCCTCTCTCTCTCTCTCTCTGTCTCTCTCTCACACACACACTCACGTGCACACATGCATGCACACACATGCTAGCACTTTGAAGGGACAGGTTTCATGCTAAAATTACCAGTTGTATGTGTGTTACTTACATGGTTTTGTGCATTTGACTATGGAAGAAATTCTTCTACATCCAAAAATACATGGCTAGCTGTTTCTTTAAAGGTAAAACTTGAGGTTGTGTAAATCCTTAGGCCTGTGCAAAAGTTTGAAACCATCTGGAGTTGAACCAGCCACAAAACCTAACTCACCTGCCCTGGAACTTGAAGATGGAAAGCTTAGAGGGAGGAGGGACTGGACGTGGGAATCATCTCAACTTTATAAACATGAAAGCTTAGGAATAAATTGCTTTTAGCTCCCAAACAATTCTGGCTTCTAGATTTCAATTCAAGGCAGTAATAAATGCTTCTTTCAGGTGCTCTCCACCCCACATAATGGCACAGGGTCAGAATACCAACAGGGAGGTCCAGGGTCCAGAAAGGCAGTTTACAGATTAGTTGTACTGATGCCAGACAGGAAGAAGGGCCCGGCTTCCCTTGGGGTCTGGTGTGAATGGCAACCCTCTTCCTTCTCTGGGTGGGATTTTTTTTTTTACACTTTAATGCAAATTATCATTTCAGAATGTGTGACTTTCCCAGAAGTTACAGAATTTCAGGTCCATCATGTGTACTCACTTACTGAAGAACACGTAGTGGTCCTCAAGGCTTGAGTATGGAAAAAGTTCTGATTCTTGAATTCAAGTGGCTTGCACACCATTTTAGAAGACAAAAACCTGATGTATTATATTCTCTGAAGATTTTATTTTCACTAACTCAGTTTCTCCTTCCTTGAGGTAATTCTGTACTGAATAACAGTTCTATTTTGCACTGTTCCCACTCTACTGTCACATATTTGTTTACCTGTCTGTGTCTCTGTGAAGGCTAGAGTGATGATGTATTCAGATTTATATTCTCAGTGTCTTGGAAAGGTCTTAACATGGGTTTAGTGCCACTCTCTGCTCCATTTAATGACAGACAGCAATAAAGGCTTTCTGAAACTCTACTCCTTGGAGTCAGTGTCACTCTTGCTTTCCTCTCTGGCCTTACTTTCCTTTTTTCTTTGTTTCCTTGGTCATTCCTACCCTATAAGACTCTTAGATACTGGACCTATAGAGATTTATCTTTGATTCTCCATTTTACTTATTTTGAATAATTCCCCTAAATGATCTAATCTGTTTTCATTGGTCTAACTGTAGAGACTGTTGATTCTCAAATCTACTACCATCTGTCCTAACTTCCTTCCCAAGCTTTAGGCTTGTGAGCGCTTTGCTGGGTATATCCACCTAGCATTCCAAAGAAATTTCAATTTAACACATTCAAAACTTGGTGGATATTATATTTTCATCAACTGTAGTTAACTTCTTTAGTATTAAATCTCAACTGATAGCCCTATCAGCTTCCTAGCCATTCAATCCAGAAACATGTGGGTCACCATTAATTCTTCCTTCTGAATTCTGCATTGGATTTTCCACCAAATTCTGCTGCTTTTACCTTCTAAATTTTGTTTTGTTTTGGTTTGGTTTTTTTTGTCAAGGCTATCCTCCCTTCTCTATTTGTATCATTACTGTCCTAGTAAATGTCCTCCTCATCTTTCAGTAGTCTTTTACCGTCTCCCTGACTCTGGTCTTGCCTGTCTTAAATTTAACCTTCTCACTGCAGCCAGTATCAGTTATCTAAAAAGTAAGTCCAACTCTGATGTGTTCCTCCCCACTCTAAAAACTGATTATCTATGGAATAAAGCTCAATGTTCTTCACATGGCACGACCTGGCCCCATTCTACTTCTCCAGCCTCACTTGTTATGACTTGTTCCAGTTACTATTGCTGTGTAACAAGGTACCCTATAATTTAACAGCTTAAAATAGCCCTCTTATTATGCTTACAGATTCTACGGGTCAGGAATTCAGATAGGACCCAACAGGGATTGCTTTTCTCTGATCCACATTCTGGGGATTCAGTTGGGAAGACTCACTGGCTAAGTTGACGAGAAGGCTGGTGGCTAGAAACTTCTAAAGACTCATATCTGTTAGAATGACTCAAATCAGAGTGCCTACATGTGGTTTGATTGGTTTATGGCATGGAGGCCTCGTGGAGTTAGGTTTCTTAGAGTATGGTTCAGGGCTCTGAGTATGAATGGTCCATTGAACAAGGTGGAAGCTGCATGGCCTTTTATGACACAGCTTTGTGCATCACACAGAATCACTTTAGCAGTTCTCTCTTTGTGAAAGCAATCACAAGGTCTGGTATAATAAAGAATATATCTGGTCTTTGTCCCTGGTTCCTGGCACAGAGTTTCAAGAATCCTTGGAATTTTCTGAGGGATTAGAGTGTCTTTTGTTATTCATAATGACCCCTCTTCAACCATATCTGAATTTACGCAGTGAGGTAACTCATAGTGGGGCCTCTAGATAGCTTTAGCATGGGGGCTGATTGACAGCAAAACCAACCATGTGATGAGAGGGTTGGAAATTTCAGTCCCATCCCCTGACCTCTCTAGTCCCTCTTGGAGGGTAGAGGGACTAGAGAGCTTCTTGGTTGGTGAGCATATTGATGTACTGGGAGGGTGACATACTCTGATTTCATGGGACCAGAAGCTCCAGTGCTTGGGACCTTTGCCCCATGTACCTGTTCAACTGGCTGTTCATTTATATCCTTTATAATAAAATGGTAATTTAAATATAGCACTTCCTTGAGTTTTGTGAGTTCTAGAAAATTATTGAAACTGTAGGGGATCGGGGAACCCCTGAATTTGTAGCCAAGCCTATTGGTCAAAAGTATAGTAGTCTCTAGCACCTGTAGCTGGGGCCCAAAGTAGGGGCCGTATCATAGCACTGAGCCTTTTAGCCTATGGCGTCTGTGCTATATCTGGGTAGTTAGTATCAGAATTCATTTGAATTGTAGGACACCTCACTGGTTTTAGAAAATTTATGTTGGAAAGTGCAACCCTATCCAGATTCACATTAGGGGACAAAGACTCCCACCTTTTGATAAGACGAGTATGAATACTCCTCATATGTTTTTCCAGCTTTATTGACAAATTGTATTACAATTTATAAAGTGTACAATGTGATAATTTGATATACGTATATATTGTAAAAGAATTCCTACCATCACATTAATTAACACATCTATCACCTCACATATTTATTCACTTTTTTTTCTTTTGGTGAGAACACTTAAATTCCACTCTCTTAGCAAATTTCAGTTATACAACACTGTGTTATCAACTCTAATCACAATGTTATACATTAGGTCCTCAGATCTTATTCATTTTATAACTGAAAGTTTGTACCCTTTTACCACCTATCCCTCTTTCTCCTATTCCCCATCTCCTGGCAACCACCATTCTACTCTCTGTTTTTATGAGTTCAACTTTTTTTTTTTTCCAGGTTCTACACATATGTGATACCATGCAGTGTTCATTTTTCTGTTATGGGTTATTTCATTTAGCATAATGACCTTCAGATTCATCCAAATGGCAGGATTCCCTTCTTTTTCAAGGCTGAAGAGTATTCCTCTGTGTGTGTGTGTGTGTGTGTGTGTGTGTGTGTGTGTGTATATCAATCACTTTTTCTGTATCCACTGATCTGCTGACAAACTTATGTTGTTTCCATACCTTGGCTATTGTGAGTAATGCTGCAATGAACATTGGAGTACAACTCTCTAAGATAGTAATTTTGTTTCCTTTGGATATATATCCGGGAGTGGGATTGCTGGATCATGTGGTAGTTTTATTTTTAATTTGAGGAACCTTTATACTGTTTTCCATAGTGGCTGTACCAGTTTACATTTCCATCAACAGTGTACAAGCGTTCCCTTTTCTCTACATTCTCACCGTGATTTCTCTCTTGTGTTTTTGATGATAGCCATCCTAAGAGGTATGAGGTGATACCATTTGTGGCTTTGATTTGCATTTCCCTGATATTAGTGATGTTGAGCACCTTTTTGTAGCTGTTGGTCATTTTCATGTCTTCCTTGGAAAAATGTCTATTCAGGTCCTTTGCCCATTTTTAAATTAGGTTATTTGTTTTTTCTTGCTGTTGAGTTGTGTGAGTTCCAGGTGTATTTTGGATATTAACTGCTTATCAGATATGTGGTTTGCATTTTTATCCCATTTCATAGGTTGCTTTTTCATTTTGTTGATAATTTCCTTTGCTGTGCAGAAGCTTTTTAGTTTGTTGTAGTCTCACTTGTTTATTTTTGCTTTTGTTGCCTTTGCTTTTAATGTCAAATCAAAATCATTGCTAAGACCAGTATCAAGGAGTATACCCATATGTTTTCTTCTAGTAGTTTTATGGTTTCAGGTCTTTTGTTCAAGTCTAATACATTTTGAGTTGGTTTCTGTATATGGTGTGAGACAGTAGTCCAGTTTCATTCTTTTGTATGTGGCTATCTAGTTTTCTCAACACTGTTTATTGCAGAGACTTTCCTTTCCCCATTGTATATTCTTGGCTC
Source organism: Neophocaena asiaeorientalis asiaeorientalis (assembly GCF_003031525.2). NCBI lineage: Eukaryota > Metazoa > Chordata > Mammalia > Artiodactyla > Phocoenidae > Neophocaena > Neophocaena asiaeorientalis. The sequence goes on along the minus strand of NW_020174716.1, from coordinate 37,336 downwards.
CTTTGTTGTAGATTAACTGACCATATGTGCATGGTTTATTTCTGGGCTGTCTATTCTGTTCTATTGATCTATGTGTCTGTTTTAATGCCAATACCATACTGTTTTGATTACTATCGCTCTGTAATATAGTTTGAAATCACAAAGCATGATAACCCCAGCTTTGTTCTTCTTCTCAAGGTTGCTTTGGCTATTTGGAGTCTTTTGTGGTTCCATACAAATTTTAGGAATGTTAGCTCTATTTCTGTGAAAAATGCCATTAAGAATTTGTTAGGGATTTCATTGCATCTGTAGATTGTTTTGGGCAGTATGGACATTTTAACAATATTAATTCTGCCAGTCCATGAGCATGGGATATCTTTCTACTTATTTGTGTCTTCTTCAGTTTCTTTCATCAGTGTCTTATAGTTTCCAGTGTACAGATCTTTTACCTCCTTGGTTAAATTTATTCCTAGGTCCTTTATTTATTTGATTGTAAATGTCATTTATTTCTGTAGAATATCTTTTCTATCCTTATTTACCTAGTTAATGGAGGACAAGGACTATGTCATCCCTCTTTATACTCCCAATAAAATTTAATAAGAGGCAAAAGTCAGTCATAATTTAGTTTCTATGTAGTTGGATATTTAGGACTTCGTGATTCAAATGCTGCAAATATCTCTAAGACATGTTAGCCGAGAGATCATAACTATATGGTATGCAAGTAACTACTGTCCCCTCCTCTGTCTGTGTAGATATTGTTAACCAATCAGAACACTCTACCCACTTAGGTCCTAACTTCACCTCAGAATATTTTCCAACACACATTTCCAAAAGATTTTCCCAACTTCTTTCCTCTTTTTAATCAGAAAATAATTTAAATTTTCTTAATGATCTGACTTTTATATCAACTGATGTACTGCTCTTAAATGTGGTATTGGAGGAAATAGAATTGGTAGGCAAAACAAAGAAGGAAACCATAATTGATTGGATATTTATTACATGCTACACCATTTACCTGCATCATCTTAAATTCTATCAACAGGTTTTTAACGTAAGTTTTGTCCCCATTATACAAATGAGGCGACTGGAATTCAGAGGATTAGAATCATTTGCCCAAAGTCACACAGCTGGCAAATATGATACAGGATTTAAACATGAGCAATTCTGTTTCAAGAGTTCCTCCATTTGTCTTTCTTTGGAACACCACCCTACTCAATCACTGTGCTTCTGAATAAAACAACTATCTCCCCTGCTTCTCACATGACTGCGGGGCACTGGTGCCTTCCTCAGGGTGCATTAGTGACAGTGAGGTTATTAAGAAGCATGTGGTTCCTTTTCTACCCATCTAACTTCCTCCTCTGACTTAGTCCAAGTAAGGACTAATTTTCTAATTTTCACAGCGGCAAAAGTAGAAGTAAGTGGAGCTAAGCTTTAATGCCATCCCCTGTCCTTTTCCTCTTCAGATCTCAGTAAGTTAAGAGATGTAGGAATTTAATGGTTACTTTCTCATCCCTTCAGGTAATGGCTAGCAAGGAACTGTCCTATCAGTAGCAGCATTGACCATCCAGGCTCTGTTGCTTTAGGATTCTCCAAAGAGCGAGAAGGTCATTGGGCTTTTGCTTCATGAAGTTCCCTGGATGTTATTCTGACTCTTGTTGGAAGGGCCAGGAAGCAATGACTAAGCTTCCTTACTATATTAAATGTAATTAGAGATTTAGGAGCTGCACCACTCAGGCACAAATCCTTTAAAAATTATGTATTTAAATAAATACATGTTTATATATTTTATATTGGCTAAGCTAACCCTCCCACTTCAAAAACAGTATTGTCACCTCAGCTCGCATTGCTCTATTATGATCAATGGCACTGAGCAGCTTTATATTCAAGGCTCACGAGTTTCAATTACTTCAGGAGACAGTCTGGTAACTGAAGATAGAAAGTCTCACTTCAGAGTGGCATTCACTAAGAATTTCATTGCATGGGGGATAGTCCAGAGGAATCTTACCAATATACTTTCCTTCTCCAAAATATGGGGTGCACATATAGTCAGTGTGTGTGCTTGTGTGTCTGTGCATGTGTTTAGTGACTAAATATTAAAAAGTGCAGGCATTGTACATTTAGACACTCTGCTGTGATCATAGAGCATCTTATACAAATATCTATCAGAGCACTTAACTGAGTTGTTACTCCCTATGTATCTACTCATTTTCTAGATCTTAAGCTTTTAAAGCATTTTTGAAGTAGTAGTATTAGTAATAATAAGAACAACAACTTATTGAGAACGGATCATGTGCCAGATACTACCCCATCTATACCTATTCATATATTTTGTCCTTACAACTGACCCTTTGATGTAGATACTATAAGATCCCAGCCATTGAGGAAACTATGAGGATAGTGGTAATTCTAATGGACAGAAACTGGGATGGGCATAGAGGAGTATGCCTATGGGAGATTGACTACCCTCCAGTTAAAAACACTCAGACCTAATTAGCTGTATATATAAGCCAAGGACTCAGGTGGCCAAGTCTAGAGCCGAGGTGTAAATAAAGAAGTAGCATGTATATCTGAAAGAGTATGATCATTTGGGTCAGGCAAATCTGGTTTTAAGTTTTCTTTTGAAGGCTAGGAATAAAACCAATGTGTAAAAGTGGCAAATATTAGAAGCAACTTGTAGAATTGTTGCAAGAATTAGAATACGTGCCATTACTAGTTGATGCTAATTATTAGTGGAATAAGAATTTTTTAAAGTTTCTAGGAATGAAGGTATAAGGGAACATGAGGCCAAGGACTCAGTTGTGTTATGGGGCTCTCCATGTGTGGAATAGTAGGAAGAAGAAGAGATGCTGATGGGGACAAAAGAGTAAAGAGGCAGAAAGAAAAGCAGAACAGGAATTTGTTCTGGGAATCTAATTCTTTGGTCAGGATTATCAAGATTGAGGAATATGCAAACCAAGGTCATTGTGAAGAATGAAGTCACCTCTGAGAGGGAGGACCATTCTGATATAATTGGGACCACAAATACAAACTCAGAAATATTATTCTGATTTTTCCACAGACCCAATAAAATAAAGACCAGGATTCCTAGGAACCAGGGCTCAGCAAAGTTAACTGAAATATGAAGTTACATAAGGAGTAAATGGCAAAGAGAGAGCTCGGGCCTAGGTTTGTCTGAATTCACGTCCATAAGAATGGGGACTTTCAAAGCAAAACCCAGTAGTGAGAGATGTGAAAATGATGATTTTTTTTTCCCCTTTTCTTTAGAAATCATGCCCCGCCATTGAGGTCAGCAGCTATTATGGAACTAACATTTTGGTAAACCCCTAGTTAGATTCTTCTGCATCTTTAAAAAGCCATAGATTAAACAAGGAAGAGATGCTATAGATCAGTAAATTTACATGTTTTATAATTCCTGGGTCCTGCTCAGCTGCAGTGTTCAGTGAATGCAAGTGCAGTAAATACTTGGTCACAGATCCCATTTACATGATAATGCAGGGAGTAAGAAAGTATCATTTTCTGTATCCTTTAGAATTACATGGAAATCAACAAGATCTTTGTTTCTTTTTTTTATAAATTTGTTTATATGTTTATTTATTTTATTTTTGGCTACATTGGGTCTTCATTGCTATGTGTGGACTCTCTCTAGCTGCATTGAGCTGGGGCTTCTCTTGTTGCAGAGCACGGGCTGAAGGCACGCGGGCTTTGGTCGTTGTAGCACGTGGGCTCAGTAGTTGTGGCTCGTGGGTTCTAGAGCACAGGCTCAGTAGTTGTGGCGCACAGGCTTAGTTGCTTCACGGCATGTGGGATCTTCCCAGATGAGGGCTTGAACCCGTGTCCCCTGCATTGGCAGGCAGACTCCTAACCACTGCACCACGAGTGAAGTCCCAGCAAGCTTTTCTTTTTTCCTCAACAGTGGTTATGTAAAAGAAATATTTGTGATAATTTTAAAAAGCTTGTTTCAGTGCAAATATAAAGCAATTTATAAGACAAAGGAGACAAATAGCTAAATTAAGACAGTTGAATGATTACTACAATGTACACACACATGAGCTCAAAAAGTGGGGTTAAATTGCACACTGAAATCGCAATAAAAGAGAATTTTATTGCCAAATAATTAAATCTCTTTTTAAGTGGACTTTTTTTTTCTATACAAGCAAATTTAAAATCTTAGTAAATCTTTTTTTTTCCTCAGAAAAATATTTGCCAGATTAAGTCTTTATCCTCAGCATGCAGGGTTTTCATAATTATTTGGCTATTTTTGTTTATAAAAATGTCCAGTAGAGGCCATGCCTGATTTTGCAGATCTATCATTTATATGCTGTGGGCAGGCAGGTAAAAGAGTGAAGTCATGAACTTCTGCCGCTTACTGAATAAGAGTCATAGTTAACATTTACTGAGCATGTACTAAGTGTCAGGGACTCTGTGAATTCTTTAAGTGGATTGTCTACTTCAGTTAACTCAATGAATTAAATATGAGAGAACTGAAATGTAGAGAGACTAATCTAATTTCCCAGAATCAAATAATAAGGAAGTGGGTAGGCTGAGATTCAAAGCAGCTATAGAGTCTGCACTCCTAATCAAGGGGTTACATTCTTCATTTTCTTATCAAATTGAAGACAAATTGTCAGTCCAGGCCTTCACACCCACTGGTTGCTTGACTAATGTAAACTTAACATTGAAAAAAATCTGGTAGCTCTTAAATTTACATCTATGACATTTCTCCCTGATATATTTGGTTTTTCTAACAGTGGAAGATATTTGTTAATGAACTTATATTGTCAGTAACTGACAGCTTTGTAACAAGATGGTTTATTATTATTAACCATCACGGCAACAACAACATTAAAGAACGAGGTAGTAATACCTAATATGTACTGAGCATTTACGGTATGCCAAGAGTGATATTTAAAGAACATCTGTGGTTTCTGCTTTTTCTTTGGGCATTTGCTACTCCAACCAGTCCATATTTAAAATGCCGGGAGGAGCTTCAAGTGGCAGAAGAGTAAGACACAGAGATCACGTGATCTTCCTCCACACAAATACATCAGAAATACATCTACATGTGGAACAACTCCTACAGAACACCTACTGAACGCTGGCAGAAGACCTCAGACTGTGACCAGTCTGGCATAGAACCTTCTTTTCTTCCTCCTCAATGTCTTCCATTCCATGTCCTCTAACCCACTGAACAAACGTGGAGCTCTGTGGCTCCTGATGTCACCTCTAGAGGTGGTCAAACAATTCCATTTCGAAAAGTCATTTCCAGAAGACATTTCTTTTCTACGGTTTTTTTAAAGAAACAAATGGGCATTTACAAGACATGTGACTTTAACTATCATACGTCGGCAATCTCTTCACATCTATAAGGCCTATATGTAGCGAAAAGTTTTCGAAAGGTTGGGGGGAAAGTTGAGAGCAGCTTTTTCATATTATATACACAGGCCTTCTATAAACGGCTGGTAAACCTTCCCAAAGGGTGGCGGGCACTTCCTATTGGCCACATGTGGTACGTTATTCTACCATTTCTATCTTCCAACATCTAGGTCTTGGTAGAACGAAGACCAACCGCCCGATGACCCGCTAACGTTCCACCCGTCATCGACCACGGCTCCGCTCACCTTCCGGGCCCGTTAAGGCCTTTGTCTGTCGTTGTCCGGACGAGGTGAGGTCTTGTCCAGCTGGGACAGAGAGGTCACCTCAGGTCCCAGATCGCGCGGGCTCCAAGGCCTAAGGGTGGCTGAGCTGGCGTACACGTAGACCCTCCTTCCCGGGCCCTCGAGGCTCTAACATCCCTCCGCAGCGTTCCAGTGGCCGCCATTCTTCTCGCCCTGCCACGCCCGACGCCCAAAGGCGCCACGTTCTCGGTGGCCTGCGGGAGGCCTCGCCTAACCCCTGCAGCGTGAGATCAAGAGACCCGTCGGTAGGTGGGATCTGGGCTCCGAGGGGCCGCCGCCATTAGGTCGCGGAGGTGGGGGTCGGGGAGCAGTTCGTTGCTGCTTCCGGGCTCGGGCACTGCCAGTGGGCAGCTGCGGCGAGGGCTCTGGGGCTCAGCAAGACACAGCCTGAGCCTGTCCCGGGGGCTCCCCAGTTCACCTGACGACCGGAAGTCGGAGGGCCTGGAGGGCCCCGGACTAGAAGGCCACAATCCCCTTCTCACCGCGTTCTCTGCCAGAACTGTGGCACAACTTTTTTGAGGGCAATTAAAACTTTATATCTAAATAGTCTTCACCCCAACAATCCCATTTCTAGATAACTATTCTATAGAAATTAATGACCAGGCTCACAAAAATGCATGTACAAGGATACTCATTGCAGCAATGCAAGTAACAAGAAAACTGGACATAATCTAAACATCCTTCAATAGGGTCATTATTAAACTGTGATACATTCATACTATGGAATATTATACAGGAGTTTAAATGAGGTAACCCTCTATGTACTGGGAAGGAAAGAAATCTAAGACATCATGAAATGAAGGGATCAAGTTGCAAGGATGTTACTTATGTAAAAAGAAGATAGGAAAAAGCACACAAACCTATTTGGCTCTCTGTAAATATGTATGTACTCAAACGTATGGAAAAGAATCTGGAAGGATTAATACTAAACTCAAAGTAGTGGGTGGGGGATTAGGGCACAAGGAGGGTTTTCACTATACCTGTAATTTCATTGTTATATGTTGAGAATATAATCATGTATTACTTATATAATAGAAAATAAGTTTAAATTGTCTCTTACTGGTTTTAAAGAGGTCCTGCCAAACTTGATTTTTAAAATAAACACAGAATTTCAATCATTAGCTTGCTTTGGGATATGGAAGGGGAAATACCTTTTCTCACAGGTATTGACCTCAAAATTCTGAACCAAGAAGGATCTTATAATGCAGTTAGCTTTTTTTTTTAACATCTTTATTGGAGTATAATTGCTTTACAATGGCATGTTAGTTTCTGCTTTATAACAAAGTGAATCAGTTATACATATACATATGTTCCCATATCTTTTCCCTCTTGCGTCTCCCTCCCTCCCACCTTCCCTATCCCACCCCTCTAGGTGGTCACAAACCACCGAGCTGATCTCCCTGTGCTTCATGGCTGCTTCCCACTAGCTATCTGTTTTACATTTGGTAGTGTATATATGTCCATGCGACTCTCTCACTTTGTCACTGCTTACCCTTCCCCCTCCCCATATCCTCAAGTCCATTCTCTAGTAGGTCTGTGCCTTTATTCCCATCTTACCCCTAGGTTCTTCATGACTTTTTTTTTTTCTTGGATTCCATATATATGTGTTAGCATACAGTATTTCTTTTTCTCTTTCTGACTTACTTCACTCTGTATGACAGACTCTAGGTCCATCCACCTCACTACAAATAGCTCAATTTTGTTTCTTTTTATGGCTGAGTAATATTCCATTGTATATATTTGCCACACCTTCTTTATCCGTTCATCTGTCAATGGACACTTAGATTGCTTCCATGTCCTGGCTATTGTAAATAGAGCTGCAATGAATATATTGGTACATGACTCTTTTTGAATTATGGTTTGCTCAGGTTATATGCCCAGTAGTGGGATTGCTGGGTTGTATCGTAGTTCTATTTGTAGTTTTTTATTTTTTGCGGTATGTGGCCCTCTCACTGTTGTGGTCTCTCCCGTTGCGGAGCACAGGCTCTGGAGGCACAGGCTCAGCGGCCATGGCTCACGGGCCTAGCCGCTCCGTGGCATGTGGGATTTTCCCAGACCGGGGCACGAACCCGTGTCCCCTGCATCGGCAGGCAGACTCTCAACCACTGCGCCACCAGGGAAGCCCCCCAATCTGTAGTTTGTGAAGGAACCTCCATACTGTTCTCCATAGTGGCTGTATCAACTTACATTCCCACCAACAATGCAAGAGTGTTCCCTTTTCTCCACACCCTCTCCAGCATTTATTGTTTCTAGATTTTTTGATGATGGCCATTCTGACCGGTATGAGATGATATCTCATTGTAGTTTTGATTTGCATTTCTCTAATGATTAATGATGTTGAGCATTCTTTCATGTGTTTGTTGGCAATCTGTATATCTTCTTTGGAGAAGTGTCTCTTTAGGTCTTCTGCCCATTTTTGGATTGGGTTGTTTGTTTTTTTGTTATTGAGCTGCATGAACTGCTTGTAAATTTTGGAGATTCATCCTTTGTCAGTTGCTCCATTTGCAAATATTTTCTGCCATTCTGAGGGTTGTCTTTTGGTCTTGTTTATGGTTTCCTTTGCTGTGCAAAAGCTTTTAAGTTTCATGAAGTCCCATTTGTTTATTTTTGTTTTTATTTCCATTTCTCTAGGAGGTGGGTCAAAAAGGATCTTGCTGTGATTTATGTCATAGAGTGTTCTGCCTACACATTGAAGTATAAAAACCATGTGATCATCTCAGTAGATGCAGAGAAAGCTTTCAACAAAATTCAACACCCATTTATGATAAAAACCCTGCAGAAAGTAGGCATAGAGGGAACTATCCTCAACATAATAAAGGCCATATATGACAAACCCACAGCCAACATCGTCCTCAATGGTGAAAAACTGAAACCATTTCCTCTAAGATAAGGAACAAGACAAGGTTGCCTACTCTCACCACTATTACATGCTAGAGTTACAGGCCCAAGAATGAAACAGCCCAAGTATCCCAGTTCTCAGGGGAATTACAAATATATGGAAATAAGTATGTAAGTATAATAAATAGATAGATATAATTTCAAGCATTGCTAAGTACTTTGGAGAGAAAGAAAGCAGGGAAAGGAGAGTAAATCAGTCCCAGAAAGGCCTATTGTTTGCATTATATATATAGTTAAATCAATAAAACAAACAAACAAACCCTGAGCCCTCTCAATTTCCTAGAAGTTACAGAGGTTGAGAGAAGGATAATTGTCAATAATACAGAATCAAGAATGAATGTGAAATTCAGAAGATTGCCTTAGACCAGAACCCTGGTCAGAAGTTAGACATGGATCATTCTTAAATGTTCATTCACGCCTGGTTTTGATATTTTCATGGTGTGAGAAAGTTTTAGATCTGGCTTTAACTCTGATTCCCCATATTTTTAAATTTTTTTCTTCAGTCAAAATGGATATTTGGAGTTCTACAGATTAATATATTTTATTTCAGTTATTCAGTTATTGCTTATCTGAAGCTCCTTTTTGGGTAATTTTCTGGTGACTGACTCATTCTCAGTCTAAACTTTACTTCTAGGCTGAACTTACCGTTGTTATTTTTAACATTTCTACTATCCTGTCATCCAAACAACTCCAGAGAAAGAAACCCCATTAATTTGAAATACATACTGTTTGGTTACCCCCTGTCCTACCATGATATTCAAACTGTAACCAGTCTGATATGGGCATCAGCCAGTCAGAGAAGACAGTGCCATATAGAGTTGAGGATCAGCCCCATTTCTTTGCTGTACTTACTGAATCCTTGTCAACGTTCAAAGTTATAGTTAGTATATATGAGTTCCACTTTTGTGTAGCTTTTTTCATATACCATCATTTCCTGTGACGTTTGTATATCGTTTATGGTATATACATACAGTTTTGTTACGCCATATGGGGAGGTAGAGTTTTTCCTACCTTGGAAAGTATGAAAAGGGTTAGCATACATGTCGTTGGACATATTGATTTGTTTTTTTTCTTTTTGGATCATTTGCATAGAAATATGAAACCAGTACTTAGAGGTGAGAAAACAATCTTAGCACCATCTGTTGACCATTCCCCCTAGCATTTATTCTGACAATCACTGCTATTCCTTCTAAAATGGTGAATTTCAAATTGAGGTCAGAGTCTTTGAAGCATGCTCAGGGCTCCAAGAGTTCTTTGTGGGAATTGAAGTCTTTTGTGTTTTTGTTTTAGTGATCTTATACAAATGTGTGTGACTATATTCTGTATAATGTGAACCACCTTAATAACTGAGTTGCAGAGTTTCCAGGTAGTAATATTTTAATTCTCATAAGCTATGAGTAAAGAATTAATTTTTGAGCTGGAATTAAGCTATGAGATGGAACTAATATAAATATGTGACCAAGAGACACTGTGAGTGAAAAGCAGAACGTTTTAAATGCAGAACTCAGTGGAAATAGCTTCACAAGGCAACATAGCTTGTGCTCAGATCCTCAAGGCTCCTGAAGGATGTACCACTGTTAGTATTACCTGCAAGGAAGGGGATTCTTCCAGGCAAGAGAAACCTACCTTTGACACCTTAGATACTTTCTTCTGTACTGGCTCTCTCTACCACTCCCTCACTCCACTCTTGGGTCACTGGCTATGTGCCTTCCTGCTTATCAGATTTAAGAAACGGGTGCAAAACACCACCCCCTCCTCCCCGCACTATGTTCCTAGTCTTTATTGTGAGACCAGTTGAAGCAAAGGGGTTAACATTCCTCGGGCAGACCCAGGGGTCAGGCTTGACTGTGAATCGTTTCTGCTCCCTTCATTCTGCATTCTGGAGAAGTATTTGGCTGGATCTCTCAGTTTCCTAATTTATTTTTTAACTGTCATTTCTGCTGCTCATATACTGAGTTTTTTAAATTGTTGCTAACACTTTTCATTTGTATATTCTTGATTAATGGAGGCACTATCTTCCTACATCTGTCTGAGGGTAATAATTGTGCTATCCTAAGATCCTCTTGTGCTTTGTTAACTCTGATTCATTGGCTATAAGCTCTTATGTTTGTTTTTGTTTTCTGTCCTTAATGGAGTTGGCTTTCTCACATTGTTTGGTCATTCCTGAGTGTAATTCATCTTTGTAGTTGAGATTCGACTGCGTTTCTTTCCCAGCTTTAGGGGAGAAGTGAAATGAGCTGTTGGGGCTTATTACTCCCAATGGGTTCCCCTGAGAATAAGGCAGAGGTGGGAGGTGCCTTCTTGTGGCTAGTCAGGGAGTGCATACCTTTCTTTCAGGGTTCTGGGACCTTGTCCCCTTTCTAACACCAATTGCTCCTGCCTAGAGGAAGACACCTTTTGCTGTCTTGATCAAGGAGGGAAGATGTGGGGTTGATGTGTGCTGTCGGCTGCTCCTGAAGGGCCCCAACTATATCCACACCCCTATTTCCCTATCAATACCCAAACCTTTCTGGACTTTCCAGCTGGTGAGTAAGATACTGAAATATCCCTTTGGGCAAAAACAGTTCCGAGAAAAAGGGGGCTCAAGAAATAATAGTTCCGAGAAATAGGCTTGAAATACAGGACATGCCCTAACCGCAAACTGATGAACAAACAAGTACAGCTGAGGCAAGAATGCATAAGCCAATAAGCTTAAAGGTCACCCCATTTACCCAATCATTATGAAATATACCCGCCCTATGAGTGAATAAACCTATAAAAAGTATGTGATTCCGCTTTTAGGGGTTCCCCATCGGCCTCCTGCGTGAGGTTCAGGGAACCCCGGTGCATCGGCTCCTAATAAACCTCTTGCGTGTTGCAACGGCTCTCGACTCTTGGCGGTTCTTGGGCGAGTTGGAATCCCTCGTAGACCGTTTGGGTCTAACACTCCTACCTCACTATTCCAACTGATCACCCTGTAGGCAGCTCCGGGACGTTTCTGGTAGGGGAGCTGCTCCCACACATTGAGCTAAGGTTGTGATTTTTAAGTTATATCTTTTCTATCATTCTTAGGGATTTTGGTGGAAGTTGAAGGGGTGGACACTTGACATGTTTCAATCTGCCAACTTGAAATAGCACAACTTCTTAGGAAACAATTTTGTATCCCTATTACATCCTAGACAAACTCAGGCAGATATGTATCAGGATACAAATATAAGAATGTTCAAAGCAGTATTGTTTTTAATAAATAAAAACTAGAAAAAATCTCAGTATATACCAACCGTTGAATAAATAAAGTGTGATATAATCATAATTAGAAGTCATAGACTTCATTAGACACATAATGCAAGCCACATAAGTAATCTTAAATTTTCTGGTAGCCACTTCAAAATAAAAGTAAAATGAAACAGATGAAATAAATGTTAATATCTTTTACTTAACCCTTATATCCCAAATATCATTTTGACCTGTAATCATTATATACATTATTAATAAGATATTCTATGTTTTTTTCATACTAAGGATTTAAAAATATCCAAAGTATTATCATATTTACATTTAATCAATATAAAAATTAATGAGAGAATCTACATTTTTTTTTCCCTACTATTTGAAATCACAATTTGGTTGCTAAATTTTATTACAAATACTTGATCAATATTTAGATTGCATAAAATTTACAGTCAAATAAGTAGTATCACATATGCAGATTGTTGCTAACATAAACATTTTCTGATAATTACATTGCGTATCTGTTTTTTAAATTTTAAAATAATTGAAATTAATTAAATTGAAAATTCAACTCCTTAGTGTCATTAGCCACTTTCAAGTACTCAGAAGCCTCATGTAGTTGGACATGCAACACTACATACTATAGGCAAAACTAAAATAATTTTACAAAATAATGTTGAATGAAAGAAGCAATGTGGAAAACAATACATATAATATGATTCCACTTATATAAAGTTCAAGAAGAAGGAAGACTAAACTATGTTGTTTATGGCTGATAGAGAAAAGGCAAAAGTAAATTTAAAAAGCAAGGAAATTATTCTTAAAGTTAGGATAGTGGTCCGCTCTAGGAAGTAAGAGAGAGGGTTGTGATTGGAAAAGGACACATGGGGGGCTTCTGGGATGCTGGCAGGATTCTTTCTTGACATGAGTGGTGTTACGTGGGGATCTGTTTTGTAATTATTAAACCGTTGAACAGTTGTTCAATTGAATTACTGAACAGTTATGTATATTTCATGCACATTTTAGTTTTCAAAAAATTTTTAATGGGGGAAAAAATCAGATGGCTTCATTTGCCCTGATACAGTTGAGTGGGGGACTTCCCAATAAGGTTTGGGGAAAGAGAGGAGGGAAGAGCAGCTCTGCAACGTTGGTGCCACCCAGAGCTGGGTTCTAACAGAGACATCGTGGTCTAGAGAGTAGGCTTTAACTATATGATTTGGTGGGAAGAGTGGGTGTTTGTGTGTGTGTGTGTGTGTGTGTGTGTGTATGTGTGTGTGTGTGTGTGTGTGTGTGAGATGTGAAAAGAAGGTTTAAATGGAAACAGAGCAGAAATCACCATCCCTAAATCAAATAAGAATTAGTTTGTTTAGGTGACACCATTACCCAGCTTTCCTCCACATATAGGAGTTACTCCTATGTAGTATATAGTTGTAGTTATTTTGCATTTTGATGCAGAAATAACCTTTTCATTTTTCAGAATTCTCAGTGAAAATGATTTGACTGAATTACATAAGGACTCATTTGAAGGCTTGCTATCCCTCCGATATTTGTAAGTTAATCATATTTATTTATGAGTTCTTACCTATAAAGTAGATTATCTATAAAGTAATTAAGGGGTTCAAGTTACATAATCTCTTCAATTTCTTCTAGCAGTACAATTCTACAATCCTGTGAGTCTGTGTAGGGCCCCAGCCCATCACTGGCACTAAATATCTCCTATTCATTTTTAATTTTTTAATTATACAGACAAGGTATAGATAGAAAAATACACTTTAGTTGTAGAGGAAAAGTGGTAATGATGTCTGAGCAATTATAGGCTCCCATATGAACCTTGTTATATAAGTGTTCATATAGTCTCCATCTGTATTTACATTTTGTTTATGACCTATGGATCAAATCTGGCCCACAGTCTGTTTTTATACAGCCCATATGTTAAAACTGATTTTTAAAGGGCTGTAAATGAGAAAAAAAAAGAAACGAAGAAAAATATGTGACAGAGACTGTATGTGGCCTGCAAAGCCTAAAATATTTACTTATCTGGCCTTTACGGAAAAGGTTTGAAAAAGTTGGTTTAGTGAAATGAGAGGAATTAAAGTTAACCTCAAATTGTCACCTACAAGACAAGAAAATATAGAACACTTAGATTAATATGAATGCCATTAACTCCTAACTTTGATAATTTAATCTAAATTAAATTAACATTTAAATATTAAATATTTAAGCAGGTGAATTATGTAAACTGTATTGCCAAGGGACTTTCCTGGTGGTGTAGTGGTTAAGACTTTGCCTTCCAATGCAGGGGGTGTGGGTTCGATCCCTGGTCAGGGAGCTAAGGTCCCACATGCCTCATGGCCAAAAATGAAAACATAAAAATAAAGAAGCAATACTGTAATAAATTCAATAAAGACTTTAAAAATGGTCCACATCAAAAAAAAATCTCTTAAAAAAATCAGTATTGTCAAGAACACATTAAGTTACTAAAATAACAAACACTTGTTAAGGATTTTAATGCAGGAAGTATGATATTCATATTAAGAATGTTTAAGATGATGGTTAAGTGGTATATTTAGAAATGCTCACACTAAATAAGCATCTCAGAAATGCCCCTAACAAAAATCTCTCCAGCCTTTTTATTTCTGTTTTTTGTGTTTGTTTGTTTTGTTTTTTGGGCACGCCACACAACTTGTGGGGTCTTATTTCCCTGACCAGGCATTGAACCCAGATCCCCAGCAGTGGAAGCGCCGAGTCCTAACCTCTGGATCGCCAGGGAATTCCCTCTCCAGCTTCCTTATCAAAGAGGAAATGCTTGCCTAGTATTTCTTTTAATTTAGGGATAAACAGATAACTGTGTTTTTTGCTATAAAACCTCAGTTTTTGTCCTTTGTCCATGGCATCCAAAGTTGTGTATGTCATTAATCTTTATTAAGCGAATGAATGATCCTCTTTAGCAAATAGATTCTTCTTGCAAATATAAAAGGCTTAAGGGAAATGGGTATAAAGAGCCTCAGATGACCCTATAAATAGTTCGTTTAATTATCAAACCTTCCAAGCCTTAAGGGGCAATCACCTTTATATTAGTCTCTTCTCTGCCATCTGGGCTCCAAACCTTAGAAACACAGTTTGGAGAAGAACAAATAAAATAACTGCTCGGTGGACTAAGCCCTTCATTACTTCTACTATGAAATACTTTATAATCTGATTATTTCATGTTAGCATAAGTATTCTCATTCTTAAAAAAAATGCCAATCAATAAAAAAGCGAAGACCGAATATGCTAATACGCACTATGCCTAGTGTTGTAAACATTAAGATGGGTAAGACAGGATTCCTTTTAGCAACTCATGATCTCACAGGGAAAAAAACATATAAGCTCAAACCATAATCACAAAATGCTATGGAGGCACAATGAAGTAATAAAACTACATTTATTTTAAAACAGTCATTTCCTCCTTCTCTCCACTCCCCAGCTATTTGTTGATTTTATAAATATTTGAGTTTGCTTTATGTGCACGCGTTGGCTTTAAACATGATATACAATTCACATAAGCAGGATCTAGTCCATACTTTGAAGGAGTTTATGCTCAGAGGACATGGGTTGCAAAAATAGCTATATTTAAAGGAAGAAATGAATATGTGCAATGAGTACTATAACTTGGTACTGGAGCACAAAATAGGGAAAAAATACTTCAAATTGGATCAGGGAATATATTACTAGAGCAATGCTGTTTAAACGGGACCTTGAAGGGCCATTTGGTATCAATGACAGACATCTTGGGAAGAATAAGCTTGCAGAAGGAAAGTGGGAGAAAGACAAAGCACAGGAGAAATACTCTGAGTACCTGTAGAGTACAAGTGGGAAGAGTAGAAGATTAGAGCCAGATCATCTAGAGTTTTGGAGGCCAAGCCAAGGATAACATGCCAAGCACCATGTTACCACGGCAGTGCTTTAGGACAACCTTTAGCCTGCAACAGAACTAGCCACTTGGAGGGCTTGTGAAAACACAAGCTCCACCCCCGTAGTTACTGATTCAAGAGGTCCAGAGTAGGGCTGAGTATTTGTATCTTCGATAATTCACAAGTGATGCTGGTATTTGAGAACCACTTACAGAGTGTTAATCTGGCGATTACGTGTAGGATGGCTTAGAAAGGGAGAGGGTAGAGATGGAAATATCATTAAGAAGACAGTTATACCCATCCAGGTGAAATGAGAGACGAAGCTGGAATCAATGGAAATAAGATAGTCAGCTATAGTCAAGAGTAGGTATTTTCGAATAAAAGTCCATATGATAGAAAGTATAATACTGAATTAAATTTACATATTAATGATAGGAGTAACTTCCTTTCAAGTTGTGTGAAAGGTTATCTTTTATTTCTTTTGGTAATGAATTGGGCTAGAAAAACAACTATACTGGGAAGTGTGTAAATTTAAGAATATTCCTTTTAATATTAGAAATTATAATGATATATAGAGATAAAATCTTTGAGCTCATAATCTAGAATTTGATCAGACCACAAAAGGTGGAATCTAATCAATGCTTCTGCTCTCAGGAAAGGTTACCTCCAAAATCTATTGATCTATAGTTGTATATTTAATTTATGAACATCCTGAAGGTGAGACTCTTAAGAGAGGTGAAGGCAGGGTTAGGGGCTCTGGAAGATTCAAATAGTAATTCCTAAGGTTTGGAGTTTAGACCAAAGCTTCTTATTTATTCTTATCATTCTAACCTCTACTAGTTATTCCTACTAATTAGATATCTAATAGCTAATTGAGGCAATAGTTTCCTTTTACATTTCCTAGAAATTTTTCCTGCAATAAAATACCGTCTATTGTACAACATACATTTGAACCACTACCTTTTCTGCAGTTTATGTAAGTTACAAATATAACTTCATTATATTTGAAATTTTTATAAAGTTTAATTATTTATAAAATTAATTTGTTACTCATTTTGATTAAAATTGCTGCTAAAATTTTGTAGCAAATCCTTTTTCTCTCTAGCAAAGATTAATGTGAGAAATATTACACAGATCAGAGTGAATAATTATAGAGCAGTGGTTCTCAACCAGGGTGATTTGGCACGTAGGTGACATTTGGTAGTGTCTGGAGACATTTTTGCTTGTCAGAACTGTATATGCTACTGGCATCTAGTGGACAGAGGCCAGAGATACTACAAACATCCAACAGTGTACAGGAAAGCCTCTGACAGCAAAGAATTATCCAGCCCAAAATGTTAAAAGTGCTGCCTTTCTAGAGATATAAAGATCACTTAACACAAGTATTTAATGAGCATTTACTAGTTTGTATCTAATGCACCCCATATATAATCATGAAAGTATAAATCATAATGTCTTCCACAGTGAGATTACTTTAGTGTATGGAGGGAGTACTGATGTTATGTTTCATCATATATAAATTAGAATATTTGCCAAAGGATAAATATTCTGAAAGAATACATATTTTTCTTCTTCTTTTGCTGGTGTCTTTTTTTGTAGAAATCTTGGTTGCAATTTACTCACAGAACTTAGATTTGGAAAGTTTTAGGCCTGGCATGGAATGCAGGTATTATACAAGTTGTAAGTGAAATAGAAGATGAATGCATGTAAAAAACACTGTGTAAAAAAATCATGCAGTTATTGGTTAGCTGGTGTAAGCTCAGTATGAATTCTGGAAAGTATGTCTTGAGAGCAATTTATTTTCCTTTAAAATTAGGAAACTAAGGTACAAAGAGGCCAAGAGACTTGTTTAACTCATATATATGAAACACCCTGCTTTCCATAGTACTGATCTTTGGTACAGGCAATAAAAGGCACCAGGCAAAAACACTCAAATTAGCATTGTCATGGAATCCCACTGATGCCTCTCCAATATGCGAATGGTCGATGAAGTTCCACTTTTGAATTTAACTTTGATTCCTGCTCATTTGCAAAATTCCTAACTGCTTCAAATGTATGCAACACAGAGCTGCAAAGAACTAACTATAGCACTGAATTCTTCAGGGAGCAGAAAGTGTGGGTGCTTCTCCAACCATTATTAGCTCTTTTAAATGGTAAAGCAGAAAGAATTCCTGAACACCCACCACAGGCTCTCCCCGGCCACCCAGAACATTATTTTTCAAAAAGCATATATCTCTGAAGTGAATTATCTGTGGTCAATAGGCACGTTTGTAGTATGGGAAAAGACATTGTTTGTGTTCAGCTATAGTGTGAAAAATATGAAGAAAAGACATTGCTGTAGCCTAATTCAATATACTTTCTTTGCTGACTACTCTTCAATAAGAAGTGTGGGTTTTACACCCCTTCATTTCAAAAATTCTGTGATTTCTCTTGACACAGGGAAATGATAGTGGGTACTTTCAATGGCCCGAAGTTGATTTTATTTTATTTTATTTTATTTTATTTTATTTTATTTTTTAACATCTTTATTGGGGTATAATTGCTTTACAATGGTGTGTTAGTTTCTGCTTTATAACAAAGTGAATCAGCTATACATATACATATGCTCCCATGTGTCTTCCCTCTTGCCCGAAGTTGATTTTAGACTCAAGGAAAAGAGCTCTTCTACACCTGACTTTGGAAAAGACTCTCTTACCCGTCTTGTGGGTCAGAAATCCAGTTTCACACAGTTCACACATTTTGGGTTAATGAAGGTGTTGAGGCTGTGTCTGGAGCTGGATTAGCAATTCCTGCAGATGCCTATCTTTAGCTCCCTCCTTCCTTTCCCTTGTTACTTTGCTGATACCTACCTTGGGGAGAGAGTACCAAGGGTCAGTTTTTCTTTTGGCAGCACACAGGGGAGCAGGCTGATGGGGTCCCTTCACCAGGAGGTTTTAGTAGCGTCAATATGTCATAACCTCACCACCTTTCCTAAACATCCTATAACATCAAGACTTCCTTATAAGAATCAGTTTCACTATAGTTAATGTAGGCAACACGGGAAAATACATTGTGGAAATAAAAAAATAAATCAATCAATCACAGTTTAAAAATTAATGAAATCATTCAGAAAACGTTCACTGAGTGCCATGCCCACTGTGTGTCAGCACTGTCCTAAGTGCTGCGGATACAAACATGCATACGCCAGGGACTTTGTTCCCAAGAAGCTTTCATACTGGGAGGAGAAAGAGGGATGTTGATGGGAAAACGTATATGAGAGCCATTCTAGCATCTATGCAGCAGGGTAACAAGGTGAGGGAGGGGGGTGGTGAAGTAGAAAATGGGTGGTAGTTTAGAAAAGATTTGTAATGGAAGAGGCAGGAACTTGTTCCTTTTGAATTTGTGTTCCTCTTAAATGACAGAAAAAAGTTAGTGAAAGAATCAGACCTATCTGGTGTTGGAAATAAATTAGTACTGTACTCCTAAAACTCGTTCACAGTTACTTTCAAAAGATTGTCACAGTATAGTAAGTCTCTGTTTTGGGCTAACTCTTTCTAATAGACAAAGGTAATTTGCTTCAGGAAATATTTGCCATAGTGATATATAAACTTTATTGCATCTCTTTCCAAAGGCAAGCCACCAAAGGAAGATGCCACACTCGAGTTAAGTCATTTTACTACCTATTATGACATATTACTGGGGTGTTTATAAGTTGCCTGTATTAAATAAGTTTGAAAAAGGGCCCCAGATGAGGTGGATTTATCATGAATACAGTGAGGCTTAGGCTTCAGGGCTCCTCACTTGCATAGGTTCCTTCCAAGATATTGAGCGGGGTCCTAGCAATTTTTGTATTCATAACTTTGCATGTTTTTATTAGATAGGATTTCCCGAAGTACATGAGGTACAGGCCTCACAAAACCTTGATTCGTCACCAGTTTTCAGGTAATTATAAGTCTGTAGGTTTCTAGAATCAAGCCTCTATGATATTGACAAACATCAGGTGAAGTAGTTAGCAGTATGGTAGTCTATTTTAAATCCGAAATCTACCTCAAAGATGAGCCAAGAGCTTATTAATTAATAAAGTACCACTTTTTGAATGGTGGTAGTAATCATATCTCTTTCCGATAAAATCAGGAATGAAATATATTATGGAAAACCAGCAGTGGTTGATAATCCTAAATGTTAACTTTACTTTTTTTTCTGACTATAAATTGTTTCTCCTTCATTCACCTATGCAGGTCCCGACTGATGACTTATTTTTAAAAATTCTTTTAGTCACTTCATTGGTTCTAACAATACAAGCTCCATGATTTTAGAAACTGAAGGACTCTACAATGTAGAAAGGCTATATAACTTAACCAGACAGAGCACATTCACATGCTTCCTTTTCTGTGGTACATCAATATTGTACCTAGAACATAAGCACTAAGAGAGAATAAGAGGAAAATCAAAGCCTTATCCCTATTAAATTATTTACCCCGTTGTTGAGAATATCAATGAGGGAGGTGTGGCCACACTATGAAGGCAAATTGAGCTGCGGTCACAGAGCCGCCCTAATGCTCCCCCCGACAACTAATATTGGTTTCCTTTAGATAGCTATGTACACACAAAAGCTTACACACTTCAGTGTGCTGTCATCACTTTTTGCTATATACTAGAATCCTGGCAGCTTCTCAGATTTAGAAAGGCATAAACATTAAAAACAGAAATAACTTGGGTCTGCCCTTTGCCGTGATTCAGGGTGGCTGTTTTATTTGTAATAGTTTCAAAATTTTGAGATTGTCACACCTAGAAACTACCATACTTTTCTTCTCCCAACTGCATCTTATTCTTCCCACCTGTAGTATTTTCTCCCATTGTATATGTTTATTCACTTTCCTGATAGTGTCCTTTGAAGGACAAACTTTTACATTTTTATAAAATCCCATTCATCTATATTTCCTTTGCTTGTTTGTGCTTCTGGTATCATATCTAAGAAACTATTGTGTAATTCAAGGTCATAAAGATTTAGCCCTCTGTTTTCTTCTAAGAGTTTTATAGCTTTAGCTCTTACATTTGGATATTTGATCCATATTCTGTTGATTTTCATATATGGTGTGAAGTGTAGGAGTCCAGCTTCATTATTTTGTGTGTGGATGTACTGTTGTCCCAGCATTATTTGAAAAGACTGTTCTTTCCACATTGAATTGTTTTGGCACACTTGTTGAAAATCAATAGACCATACATATGAGAGTTTATTTCTATACTGCCAATTGTGTTCCACTGATTTACATGTCTGTTCTTATTCCCGTACCACACTGTGATTGCAGTAGTTTTTTTTTTTTTAACATCTTTATTGGGGTACAATTGCTTTACAATGGTGTGTTAGTTTCTGCTCTATAACAAAGTGAATCAGTTATATATATACATATGTTCCCATATGTCCTCCCTCTTGCGTCTCCCTCCCTCCCACTCTCCCTCCAGGCTGTCACAAAGCACCGAGCTAATATTCCTGTGGATTGCAGTAGTTTTGAACTGAGTTTTGAAACCAGGATGTGTGAGTCCTCCCACTTGTTCTTTACCAACATTGTTTTGGTTATTCTGTTTCCTTGAATTGCCATATGAATTTTAGAATTAGCTTGGCAGTTTCTGTAAAGAAGTCAGCTGGGATTTTGATAGGAATTGCAATGGAACCATAGGTCAATTTGGGAAACAGTGACATTTTAATAAGATTATCTTCCAGTCCATGAATCCAGTATGCCTTTATATTTATTTAGATCTTCTTCAATTTCTTTCAACAGTTCTGTACATTTCAGAGTGAATCTAGCCCTTACTTGGTTAAATTTTACCCTAAGTATTTTACTTGTTTTGATGCTGTTACACATGGAATTGTTTTCTTAATTTCATTTTTGGATTACTGATTGCTGGTGTGTAGAAATAATATTGATCTTATATCCTACAACCTTGCTGAACTCATTTATGAATGCTAACAGTTATTTTCCTAGATTCCCAGGAATATGTCTTGTGGTCTTCCAGTTTCCCAGGAATACATTGGAACATTTCAAAGTCTCCATGGACATCTCATTCCTCAGCTTTTCTCTTTAAGCTTCTCGGTTGGGCTGTTTTTTGCCCCAAACTGTTATCCATTGCCTCATGCAACCGCCATGTTAAAATATTTGCTTGAAAATGTTTTCCAGAAATGCCACCTGAGGAGCAGCTTTTCTCACCAGACAGCTCTCCGTCAGGTCAAAGGAAAGCCTTGCTATGAATCCAGTATGCCTTTATATTTATTTAGATCTTCTTCAATTTCTTTCAACAGTTCTGTACATTTCAGAGTGAATCTAGCCCTTACTTGGTTAAATTTTACCCTAAGTATTTTACTTGTTTTGATGCTGTTACACATGGAATTGTTTTCTTAATTTCATTTTTGGATTACTGATTGCTGGTGTGTAGAAATAATATTGATCTTATATCCTACAACCTTGCTGAACTCATTTATGAATGCTAACAGTTATTTTCCTAGATTCCCAGGAATATGTCTTGTGGTCTTCCAGTTTCCCAGGAATACATTGGAACATTTCAAAGTCTCCATGGACATCTCATTCCTCAGCTTTTCTCTTTAAGCTTCTCGGTTGGGCCGTTTTTTGCCCCAAACTGTTATCCATTGCCTCATGCAACCGCCATGTTAAAATATTTGCTTGAAAATGTTTTCCAGAAATGCCACCTGAGGAGCAGCTTTTCTCACCAGACAGCTCTCCGTCAGGTCAAAGGAAAGCCTTGCAAGTGAGGTCTTCCAGGGGACCACCAGACATGTAAAACAATAACAGTTCTTTGGGAATGAGGCTTTGAAGGCCCTGCCAGTCCATGCTGCTCCTTCTGGTACCAGGGATGTGGGCTGTTTTTCCAAGGCTACCACTGGTATGGAGAGCAAAGGTCAAGAACAAGTTAAAGCAACACAGATCTCATTGTTTTTACCGAAATTAATTTGTTTTCCTTGAAGAAATTGCTCCATGTGCTGCAAGCCTGTTGGTTAAATTTCCAGAGTTCAGAAGAAGTTGATTCTGATTTTTGCCACTTTTGTTGTTGTTTTTGTTGTTATTGGTATTCTGGCTTCTATGGAGGGATGAATTTTCCGATGTCTTTCCTCCATCATTTTTACTGATTTTAGTGCAATATTTTTAAAAATCTCTGAAGTCTCAATGACCATAGGCTAATTAAATATTTATGATGGGAGATGATTAAGGAAAAAATAAATTAAAGGAGAAATAATAAATAAAAAGAGAAAATATAATTCTCATAGAGGCTTTCCCAGATGGGTAGATGAAGTTTGAAATGGTATTTATATATTTAGTGCTCTCAAAGTTAAGGTTCAAGTAACAGATGTATTAACACCCCCCCTTTTTTTTTCATTCAGGTTAAACACAGGCTTTAGCGTCAGAACTGAGTTCAAATTCCAGCTCTGCTTCTTACTAGCTTGATGACTTAGGACAAGTTATGTAACTTCTCTGTGCCTCAGTTTCCTCATTTGTTCAATGGGGTAATATATCTATCACATAAAGTTACTGTGAGGATTAACTGTTAAATGCTGATCACAGTTGCCTGGCAACCCAAAATATATTAGTTTTGATAATTATCTTTATAATATTGTACACAAATATGCTAATAATTCTTGAGTAATGTTAACCTAAAGTCAGATATTCTTTTCTTTCTTCCTGTTTCTGTTTTCTTTTCCCCCCCATATTTGTTGTAAAGAACTACGAAGAAAAAAAAAAGAAAGAAAGAAAGAACTAAGAAGAAAATGCATTCCAGCATTTTGGAATACAATTTTGTTCCCCAAAATTAATTTGTTTAATTTATTGATATATAAACAAAATGTTATTTATTTATTCAGCAAACATTTATTAAATACCTGGTAAATATTAGCCACTATGTCAGGCACAGGAATAATAATGAGAATAATGTGTGGTCCCTGCTTTCAAGTTGCTGACAATCTAGGAGACTGACAAGTAAACAGGTGATTACATACACGGTAACAAAGGGTATGGTACAAGGATACACATGGAACTATGTGATGGGAGTATGGCTTTTACCAGTTTCTCCTGGATTTATCTCTGCTTCTTTGGCTCCAGAACCAAGGAAGTAGTCCTATTTTTGTCTTTAACTGGGTAGTTTAAATCATGACATTTTTAAAAATTTGTAAGGATGAAAGAAAAACCCCTTGAATTATAGAGGACACTAGAAATAGTACTTTTTTACAGAGCAAGAGCTTCCTACCAGCATAGTCACTTCGAGGGTTTTGAACCTGAAATGTTCTTTGGCATATTTTTTCTTTGCTAGCCACTTTTTTTCTAATTTTTGTTTGTTTGTTTCTCTTTTCCACTTTATTATCTGGAGACCTGGGTCCTTCCCAATGAAAGAGTGTTTTACAGATTCTAAGGGTGATTTATAGGTAAAGACAGAAAATGATTTTTTTAACCTTCAAGTTCCATACCAAAAAAAATGAATATAAACTTTCATGGAAGTAAATGAAAATGCAGATAATTTTAATTCCATTCCATTTTTCAGAATTCTCAATCGTAATCCTTTGACAACAGTTGAAGATTCTTATCTTTTTAAATTGCCAGCATTAAAATATTTGTAAGTATTGCAACAGTTTCATGGCTCATGAAATAATTTCTGCTCTTTTTTGCTTTCGTCAAAGACTGAGTACTTTGGCTGTAATGTCATAATTTAGATTTTAACTGGGTTATTGAAAATAAGAGTTTTTGGCAAAGAAAAGGATTAAGAAAGAATATATATGGGTAAGACATCCAGCAGAGAATGAGAACAGTGTTGAAGAACACATATAGTTATGGAAGATGTAGATGCATGTAGGAATATTATTTATCCCAGAAAGCAAAAAGGAATAAGGGGTACATTATTTTTTAAAAAGAGTGATCAAAGAGGTAGATGCAATTGAAAATGAGAAGTTTGGATAATAAAAAATGATTCTGCTGTTCAGCACCAAGGTCATTAATTTGATGATGCAAATTTAAATTTCTTGAATAAGAGCTCTTTGGAATTATCATCTATGGCAAGTCAGAAGCCAGAATTGAAGTAATCACATGTTAAGTATCTTTTTAAGTTTAGAATTTTTGTCTTTGGGTTTTATATCAAGCATGTTTGGGCTTCTCCTTCAGAGACATGGGAACAACACAAGTGTCACAACAATTGAAAGCATCCTCATGATGACCCTTGAATTGGAAAAACTGTAAGTTGATTTTTCTGACATTTATTTTCACTCAATTGTTTCTTTTTAGTTTTCTTTTATTATTTTCTTAAGTCAGATTTATTTATGTATAATTTTCATTTAACAAAATTCACTATTTTTAAATATACAGTGTGATGTGTTTTGACAAACGTACAGTTCTGTAGCCACCACCGCATTTGAGGTAAAGAAAACTTCCGCACTCTCAAAAGACCCCTTATGTCCCTTTGTAGTCAATCCATCCTCCTCCCACTACCACCCCTTGGCAACCACCAATCTGATTTTTGTCTGTATAATGTTGCCTTTTCCAGAATATCTAATAAATGAAATCATGTGGAATGTAGCTTTTTGATTTTGGCTTTTTCACTTAGCCAGTCTCTTTGGAAATTCATCTGTTTTGTTGCACCTGTCAGTATTTCATTCCTTTTTATTGCTGAGTAGTATTCTAGTTGTGTGGATACACATTTGTTTATGCATTCATTATTTGATGAACATTTGAGTTGTTTCTCGTTTTTTGGCTATTATAAAGAAAGCCTCTGAAAACACTCACATGTGTGTGTGAGCATATATTCTGTGCGAGCATATGTTTTCATTTCTTTGGGGTAAAATACCTAAGTGTAGGATTGCTTCACCATATGCTAAGTATGTATTTAACTTTTTAAGAAACTGCTAAACTTTTTTCTAAAGTGCCTGTGCCATTTTGCTTTCCCACTAGCAGTCTATGAGAGTTGCAGTTTCTCCGCATTGTCACCTGATCATTATATTTGTTTTTTAAAAAAATTTAGCCTTTCTAGTAGGTGTATAGTTCCATCTCGTGGTTTGTGCCACATTTTGCATTTCTGTAATAGCTGATGATGTTGAGTGTCTATTCATGTGCAAACATCTTTTTAAATGAAGTGTCTGTTAAAATACCTTTTTTTAATTGGATATTTATATGGAGTTTTAAGAGTGCTTTATATAAAAAGCAATGGAAAAAGTCCTTTCTCTCAGATGTGTTTAGTAAATATCTTCTCCCAGATTATGACTTATCTTCATTTTATTAAAATGTCTCTGAAGACTAGAAGTTTTAAATGTTTGATGAACTCTAATTTAGCAATTTTTTTCATATTTAATTTATTTATTTGGTTGTGCTGGGTCTTAGTTGCAGCAGATGGACTCCTTAGTTGCAGCTCATGGACTTCTTAGTTGTGGCATGCGAACTCTTAGTTGCAGCACGCATGTGGGATCTAGTTCCCTGACCAGGGATCGAACCCGGGCTCCCTGCTTTGGGAACTTGGAGTCTTAACCACGAGGGAAGTCCCTTAGCAATTTTTCTTAGATGGTTTGTGCTTTTTTGTGTCTTATCTAAGAAATCTTTGTCTGAGACCCCATTGTGTAACCCAAAATCACAAAGATTTTCTCCTATGTTTTCTTCCGGAAGTTGTATAGTTCCATTTAGGTCTATGATTCATTTTGAGTTAATTTTCATATATGTTTTGAGGGAAGGGTCAAGTTTCTTTTTTTTGCCATTTAAAAAAAACTATTTATGTAGAACCCTATTGTGACAGTTTATTACACAACTTACTGCACCTTAAACTGTGCCATCCCCCCTCCAGTATGGCAAGCTAATAGAAAGTTTCTGTTATGCCAAGGCTAGGTGAGGGGATTGCATGAGATTAGTATGCAGAAAGAACCCTGCATTTAGCAGTCTGTTCCAACCGTCTTTGTCAGGTCAGCTGACAAATCAGTGTCTTCACCACGCCATCACACATTGGTCACTGCTCTAGCCTCATCTTCTTCAGCCTCCAACAGCATCTGCCACAATTGTGATCCCTCTCTTGTCACCTAGATGTCCTCCTCTCTGGATATTAAAAATTATTTCCCGGGGCTTCCCTGGTGGCGCAGTGGTTGAGAGTCCACCTGCCGATGCAGGAGACGTGGGTTCGTGCCCTGGTCCGGGAAGATCCCACATGCCGCGGAATGGCTGGGCCCGTGAATCATGGCCGCTGGGCCTGTGCGTCCGGAACCTGTGCTCTGCAACGGGAGGGGCCACAACAGTGAGAGGCCTGTGTACCACAAAAAAAAAAAAAAAAATTTTTTCCCTATGTAACTACAATACTGTTAACACACAGTATTGAAGAAATTAAATTCCTGCACAATAATATTACCTAATAAAGAGTTGCTGTTCAATTTTCCCCAAGTGTCTCTCTCATATAATATCATGTCTTTTAACAGCTTTTTGAGGTATCATTGACATACAGTAATCTGTGTTCACACACACACATACATACACACCATGAAGACATCACCAAAATCAAAATGTCCATCACCTCAGAAAGTTTCTTAACGTTTCTTCGTAATTATTGCTTCCCATTTTTCCTTGCCCGTTCCAATCGCCATGCAACCATTGATGTGCTTTCTGTTTTAATTTTCTAGAATTTTATGTAAATGAAATCATGCAGTGTACACTTTTTTCTAACTGGCTTCTAAGCTCAGCATGATTATTTTAATCTTCATCCATATTTTTGTATTTATCAGTAATTCATTTCTGTTTGTTGTTGAATATTATTCCATTATACGGATGTACCCCAATTTATCTATTCACCATTGATGGACATGTGAGTTGTTTCAGTCTTTTTGTATTACAGATAAAGTTGCTATGAATATTTGTGTACAAGTCTTTGTATGGATGTATACTTCCATTTCTCTTGTGTAAATACCTGCAAGTAGATTGGCTGGATCACTGGTAAGTGTATGTTTAAGTTTTTAAAAAATACCTATTTTCCATAGTGGTTTGATCATTTTACGTCTCTTACCAGCAGTGTATGAGAGTTGCATCTTCTTCACGTTGCGGCCAACACTTGCTATGCCCAGTATTTTTAATTTTAGATAGTTTAATAGGTGTGTAATTTTTTCTCACTCTAGCATCCCTAATGATTAATCTTGTCAAACATCTTTTCATATGCTTATTTTCCATATGTATATCTTTGAATCTTTTATCTATATTTTTCTGGAGTTTTGAGAGTTCTTTATATATTCTGGAAATTAGTCCTTATCCAGTATATAAGTTGCTAAGTATTTTCTCCCATTCTGTGACTCATCTTTTCATTCTCTCTGTAGTGTCTTTTGCAAGGCAGAAATTCTTAATTTTGATGGTGGCTAATTTATCTATTTTTTTCTTTTATGGATTATGCTTTTGGTGTTGTATCTAAGAAATCATGCGTAAGTCAAGGTCATAACATTTTTCACTTGTTTTTGTCTAGAAGTTTTATAGTTTTATGTTTTACATTTAGATCTTTGAACCAATTTCAGTTCATTTCTGTATATGGTTTGGATGGAAGTTCTGTGTTTTTTTTTGTTTTTTTTGTTTTTTTTGTTTTTTGCACCTGGATATTCAATTGTTCCAGCATCATTTGCTGAAAAGACTATCGTTTCTCCTCTCAAATGCCTTTGAACGTGAAAGTCAGTTGTCCACGTCTCTGAACTTTCTATTTTGTTCTTTTGATTTTTTGTGTATCTTTATGCTACTATCACAATGTCTTGAAAGTGTAGCTTCATAAGCCTTGAAATCAGTTACAAAGTTCTTCAACTTTGTTCTTTTTCAATGTTGTTTTAGTTATTCTAAATTTTATTTCCATATAAAATTTAGAATTAGCTTGTCTATTTCTATAGAAAAGCCTACTGGTACAAACTTGATAAACTCATTTATTAGTTCCAGTAGCAAATTTATAGATTCTGTCAGGTTTTCTACATAATCATGTTATCTGCAAATAAAGATCATTTTACTTCTTCCTTTCCATTCTGAATATCTCTTTTTTTTGTTGCCCCATGGCACTGGCTAGAACCTTCAGTGCAATGTCAAATAGAAGTAATGGGAGCAGACATCCTTGCTTTTATCGTGATTCTGGAGAGAAAGTTCTTTGTCCTTCAGCATTAAATATGATGTTAAGTTTTTTGTAGAAGTCATTTATCAAGTTGAGGAAGTCTCCTTCCATTCCTAGTGTACTGAGGGCTGTTATTTTCTTTAATCAGGAATGAATGTTAGATTATTTCATTCTTTTCCTGCATCTATTGCAATGATTATGTGATTTTTCCCTTCTTTTCTTTTCTTAATGTGTTTATTTATTTTTGGCTGCTTTGGGTCTTCATTGCTGCACGCAGGCTTTCTCTAGTTGTGGCGAGCAGGGACTAAACTTCGTTGCAGTATGCAGGCTTCTCATTGCGGTGGCTTCCCTTGTTGCAGGGCACAGTCTCTAGGTGAACGGGCTTCACTAGTTGTGACACATGGGCTCAGTAGTTGTGGCTCACAGGCTCTAGAGCGCAGGTTCATTAGTTGTGGTGCATGGGCTTAGTTGCTCCGTGGCATGTGGGATCTTCCCGGACCAGGGCTGAAACCCATGTCCCCTGCACTGGCAGGTGGATTCTTAACCACTACCCCAGCAGAGATGTCCTGATTTTTCTTTTTTAGTGTACTAAGTTGGGTAAATTGATTTTCAAATATTAAACCAACCTTTCATTCTTGAGATAAACCTAGTTGGTCATGATGTATCATCTTTTTATACAATACTGGATTTGATATGTTAAAATTTTGTTAAAACTTTTTGCCTCTGTGTTCATGAGAGATATTGGTCTATAGTTTTCTTGTAATGTTATTGTCTATTTTTGATACGGTGAAAGTTGGCCTTATAAATAAGTTGGGAAATATTCCCTTCTCTTCAACTTTCTGGTAGAGTTTGTGTAGAATTGACATTATTTTATTCCTTAAATGTTCGGTAGAATTTATCAGTTAAGCCACCTGGATTTGAAGCTTTCTTTGTTGGAAGGTTTTAAACTGCACATCCAATTTATTTAATAGCTGTATTCTATTTTTTTTTT
This sequence comes from Neophocaena asiaeorientalis asiaeorientalis, assembly GCF_003031525.2. Classification (NCBI taxonomy): domain Eukaryota; kingdom Metazoa; phylum Chordata; class Mammalia; order Artiodactyla; family Phocoenidae; genus Neophocaena; species Neophocaena asiaeorientalis. The sequence goes on along the minus strand of NW_020174716.1, from coordinate 7,622 downwards.
TTTTGTGGGCCTCTCCCGTTGTAGAGCACAGGCTCCGGACGCGCAGGCTCATCGGCCATGGCTCACGGGCCTAGCCACTGTGCGGCATGTGGGATCTTCACAGACCGGAGCACGAACCCGTGTCCCCTGCATCGGCAGGCGGACTCTCAAACACTGTGCCACCAGGGAAGCCCTAATATTTATATTCTTGAATAAACTTTAGTAGTGCTTGCCTTTCAAGGGATTTGTCCATTTCATCTTGAATTTATTGGTTTATTCTATATATTCTCTTATTATCCTTTTAATATCTATAGTATTTTTCTGTTTTCCATTTTATTTATTTCTACTTTGATCTTTATTGTGTTCTTCCTTCTCTTACTCTGTGATTAATTTGCTCTCGTTTTCCCAGATTAAGGTGGAAGTTGAGGAAGCTGAGTACAGATTTAGCAATATCCCACATGTTGACATATTATATTTTCAGTTTCAGTGAGTTCAAAATAGTTTCTGATTTCCCTTTTGATTTCTTCTTTGACCACAATTTACTCAGAAGTGTGTTGTTTAGTTTCCAAATATTTGGAGCTTTTTCAGATTTGTTAATTTCTAATTTATTTCCATTGTGTTCAGAGACATATATTGAATGACTAAAATCCTTTTAAAAATTTTTTAAGTATTTTTTTAATTTATTTTTTTGCTGCATTGGGTCTTTTTTGCTTTGCCGGGGCTTTCTCCAGTTGCAGCGAGCAGGTCCTACTCTTCGTTGCAGTGCACTGGCTTCTCACTCGATGTCTTCTCTTGTTGCAGAGCACAGACTCTAGGTGCATGGGCTTCAGTAATTGTGGCACACAAGCTCTAGAGTGCAGGCTCAGTAGTTGTGACGTACTGGCTTATTTGCTCCACGGCATGTGGGATATTCCCGGAACAGGGATTGAACCCTTGATCCCTGCATTGGCAGGCAGATTTTTAAGCACTGAACAACCAGTGAAGTCCCTATTCCTGTATTCTTAATCTTTTGTGTAGATCCATATTCCAATCTGGTGTTATTTTCCTTCTGCTTGAAAATACTTCTTTTAACATTTCTTAAAGTGAAAGTCTACCAGTAATGAAATCTATCAGCTTTTGTATGTCTGAGATAGTCTTTATTTTGCTTTTGTTTTGACAGATTTGGGTATAGAATTCTAGCTTTATAGAATTCAATTCACTACTTTAAAGATGTTATTTCACTGTGTTCTCATTTACATTGTTTCCAACAAAAATTCTGCTGTCATTGTTTTCTTTCTTCCTCTGTATGTAGTGCATAGTTTTTTCCTCTGGCTGCTTTTAAAGTTTTCTATTTATTGCTGGTTTTGAGCAATTTGATTATTTTTTGTGCCTTGGTGTAGTTTTGTCCATGTTTCTTATGCTTAAAGTTCACTGATCTTCTTGACTTTGAGGCTTTATAGTGTTTACCAATTTGGAAAAATTTTGGCTATTATTTCTTCAAATTTTTGCATTTCTCCTCTCCTTCATGGACTCTAAGTACACATGTATTAGGCCACTTGAAGTTGTTCCACAGCTCACTGATGCTTTATTCAGTTTTGTTGTTGTTTAGTTTTGTTACTCTTTTTGTTTCATTTTGGATAGTTTCTGTTGCTATGCCTTAATGTTCAGTGACCCTTTCTTCTGCAGTGTCTAATCAGCCATCAACCTCGTTCAATATATTTTTAATTTAGACATTGTTTTTAATCGCTAGAAGCTCAATTTTGGTATCTTTTACCTTTTCCATGCCTGTACTTAACATTTTCAGTTTTTAGTCTACGTTTTTTAACATATGAAATACGGTTATAATAACTTTACTTCGGGTATGATAACTTTTTAAATGTTCTTTTCTGCCGATTGTAACATCTGTATAGATTATGGGTTAGCTTTGATTGATTGCCTTTTCTCCTCACTATGGGGCATATTTTCCTACTTCTTTGCAGGCTTGGCAATATTTCATATGATCCCAGATGTTGTGAGTTTTACTTTCTTGTGTGCTATACATATTTATATTCTTGTAAAATGCTTGGGCTTTGTTTTGGGTGGAATTAAGTTACTCAAAACAATTTTATTCTTTTAGGTCTAGCTTTTAAGATTCGTTGGGTAGGAGTCCAAGTAGCCTTTAGTCTGGAGCACATTATTTGCAGCTACTGAGACAAGTCCTTTCTGAGTATCATGAGGTTTTCCAGTCTGACTTGTAAGAACAGGTACTATTCCTACAACCCTGTGTGATATCCAGATATTCTTATTATTAATCCTTTCATGTGGTTCTTTTCCTGGCATCAAGTAATTCCTCACACAAATGTACTGACCAATACTTTTTTGAATTCTCAAGAGATCCCTCTGCATATCTTCAGAGTTCTTTGTCTGTGCACTTCTTTTGTCACTGATACTCTGCTTTTTGAACTCTAGTTACCTTGGTTTTCCCAGACTCGCAGCTCCATTTCCTCAGTCAGGGAGTCCACCAGTCTCTGCCTGGACTTCTCTTCCCTGTACGATGACCAGGACACTCTCTGAGAGAAGTAAGTTACGGCAGTTATAGGGAGCACTTCATTTATTTCCCATTTCCTGGGGATCACTGAACTTTACTGCCTGATGTCCAGTTTCTTGAAAACTGTTGTTTCATATGTTCTGTCTGATGTTTTCATTGTTTCAGGTGGGAGGTTAAATTGGTCCTTGTAACTTCATCTTGACCAGAAGCCAATAATATTCTTTAAGTCTGTTTTGTTTTGATACAGGTTCCAATTAAAGACTAGGCATTGAATGTCATGTCTTTGTTTCCTTTAATATGGAATATTTCCCTACTATTTTTTTTTTGGTCTTTTATGACATTGGCGTTTTTGAAGAATCTAAGCCAGTTGTCATGAAATTACCCCACGATCAGTATTTGTCTGTTTTGTCATTAGATTCAAAGTAAATATTTTGGGGAAGAATACTATATAGGTGATGTATTCTTCATACTTCATCACTTCAGGTGTCCCAGTGCTAAGTTTAATCACTTGATTAAGGTGGTATCTTCCATATCTCTCCATTGTAAAGTTACTTTTCCACTTGGTAATTGATAAGTCATATGTGGGGTGATACTTTGGGATCAGTGAAGATCCTACTTTCAAACAACTCTTCACCCAACTGTGCATCAATGATAATCCTAGTCTGAATCGATTATTACATTGATAGATGCAAAATGACACTTTCCTAATTCTATCTTTCCTTTTGCATTTATTAGCTGACATTATTCTATAAAGAAGAACTCCCCCACTTTTCATTTTGAGTATCATTATGAACTCATGTGCTTTTTTGTCAATTAACTATTCTATACCTTATTATAATGATAAAGTTATTCTTTCGAATGTTCCTTTTTTCCAGATTTGGCCAATGCGATCTCTGTTATAGTTTAACCACATGATGCTTTTTTATTACTAGAATAACTTCTAATATATTACTACTCACAAATAGGAACTGAGAAAGGGATTCTCAGAAGGAGCAGTCTTATTCAGACTCTTCTTAGAAGTCTGCCTTCTTCCTGTGTACTCTCAACCCAAAGTACAGATTTCGGGTTGGAAGGAGATAATTCTGAATTAAATTACAGATCAATGTCACCCAATTCTAATCCCTATTCCCTTTTATCTAGGCATGCAATACCTACTGCCATTCTAATCCTTCTGTTGGGCACCTCTCTCCTCCTCTATATTTATTTACAACAGTCAAAAGCAGCAATTGGCCAACCGGCCCCTATCCAGTTCTGCAGTCCATGTGTCCCAAGAACTCCTTTTTGCACTGGTCTGTGGTGGCCTTGGCTTACCTCTTCTACCTACTCAAATAACTCTTTTACCACGAATTTAATTACCTGTGTTTCCATTTATAGGATCTTACCTAGCCGTATGGCCTGCTGCCTCTGCCAATTTAAAAATATTATTGAGGTTGTCTGAAAGACAGTCAAGCTGTGTTGTGACAGTGAATGCCTGACAGACGTCACATGTTGTGGTGAGTCTCAATTGCGGGACAGTAAATTTTTAATTTAATATTTTAATTTTTAATCTGACGATAAATTTTAAAATTAATGATGTAGTTGCATTATTTCAATTCATACATTCAGAGTTCCAGCTCCCTAAGTTTCTAAAAATTACCCTCTTGCTAAAAATCAGATTATTGTTTACATTATTAAGCTAATAATATCTCAGTTACATTGTTAGGTTAATAATGTACCTGATCCGCATACATAAAGGAACAAGAGAAAGGAATGGAAGGGGGAAGGGAATTAACATTAATGGCCTCATATCCTATGCTGTGCTCTCTGCAAACGAGAACTTATTGATATAGTGCCTCACAGTTTGTAAACTGATTTTATATACATTAGGTCTCAAGTACCCTTTGTCTTATAGGCCAAGTGTAAATATATTTTTGTTTATTTTGTTTGTGTCTGCAATTTTATAAAGAGTACAATTGATGTTGTTTTATGTTCTATTTGGAGCCTGAGAGTGTCTGGTTCCATAACAAGAAGCTGCTACCTAGCCCTTCTAATGGAATGGAAAGCTAGTTTATTCTTAGAATGTCAAGCTCTGAACTTGCTCTGAATCTCAAGCTTTTCTATCCACAAAACACTCAGGGGCTTTCAACTATTTTTCTATATATTAGATTTATTGGCACTAACTTTTTAAAAAGCGCGGGCACGCGTTCTCTGGCGCAGTCTGCTTGCGCCCTGAGCCGCGCACGCGCTGTGACGATAGGATGGTGCACTTGGTAGCTCTTGCGGTTCCCATCGGGGGTGACAAAACCTTGCTGGTGTGGGAGTTGAGCCCTGGATAAAAGGGCTGAGCCCTTGCAAGTGAGATGAGCCGGAGGGGAGGGAGGGGTGGAGGAGGCCGCCCCGCGCCCCAGTAACTGGGCGCTCCGGGGTACTGCTGCAGTACCTCATCTGCCTGTGGTCTCCGCTGAGAGGAATCTTAGTTCTAGAGATGACCTGAGCAGTCAGCTCTCCCCCATAGATTTTTGAGAGTTAGTTCCCAACAGAAGTCATTGACTCCTAATGCTTCTCGAAGCTTAGGATTTCAGAGGGAACCTTGTTTATGAAATGAGAAGTGTTTGGAGTTCCAGACTCACCATAGTTACCTGTGGCGAAAGGCTGGGGGAATATAAGGGAATGGGCGGTTTTGTTTCCTGGGCCTGAAATTTACTGCACTTACTTAAGCGTGCAGCATTCTTTCTTCACAGTCTTCTCCCGGTTTGGCCTTCTGTATTCTGTCTGAGTCTTCCCAAACGCAGCAGTGGCCTGTCCTGCGTTTTATGCCATTATTAAGTTTTATTCAGCAATGGATGCCCACAGAGCCCAAAAGGCATGCAAGCAGAAACAGCTTTTTCACACATCTCCAGTGAAGGTGGGTCCAACTGTGGAATTCCTTGCTCCACTGGGATGGTGTGCTGAATTCAAAACTAATAGGCCATCGGGAATTCCCTGGCTGTCCAGTGGATAGGACTCTGCACTTTCACTGCTGAGGGCCCAGGTTCAACCCCTGGTCTTGGAACTAAGATACCAGGGGGAAAAAAAAAAAAAGGCCACCGTTTCAACAGCACTGTGGTGTACAGAATGCTCTCAGATGCACTGCTCCACTGATCCCCCAGTTCCCTAGTGGTTTCTACCTGTTTTTTAGATGAAGAAACTCAAACTCAGGATGGTTAAGTGACTTACTTAAGGTTCATGACAGTAAACGTGGAAACTAGAGGCCAAACCCAAATTTGACTGATGTTAAACCCCATGTCATTTTCTGCTGCCCCTTAATTTAAGAAATCTTCACAAGAGTCTTCCTTATATTTACTTTTATGTGGATTTTAAATGTGTGAGGTTGACAATTTTTAATTAATTAATTTATTTATTTATTTATTTATTTATTTTTGGCTGTGTTGGGTCTTGTAGCTGTGCGCCGGCTATCTCTAGTTGCGGCGAGCGGGTGTTGCTCTTCGTTGCCGTGCATGGGCTTCTCATCTCGACGGTTTCTCTTGTTGCGGAGCATGGGTTCTAGGCACGCGGGCTTCAGTAGTTGTGTCTCACAGGCTCAAAGCACAGGCTCAGTCGTTGTGGCTCACGGGCTTAGTTGCTCTGCGGCATGTGGGATCTTCCTGAACCAGAGATCGAACCCGTGTCCCCTGCACTGGCAGGCGGACTCTTAACAACTGTGCCACCAGGGAAGTCCCGAGCTTGACAAACTTTTGTCAGATGTAACATAAAGGAGGCTTCATCATCATCATTACTGTCAAACTGCCTATTTAGAACTCCCTTCAGATTCCAGAAAATGGTTAAAATATTCTTTAATGCATTGTAGAAACCTTATCCCATATCAACATGCCATCCAATTTTACTTCCCCAGAATTAACATTTCATTATGTGCCTCCATTCAGCCACCATTCCTTTTTCAAGGACCTTTTCAATTCCTCTGAATAAGGGAGTGAGGCTTAGATTTCCCAGACCTTTCCCTTTATAATTGTGTGTCTTCTCTAATTGGCTTCTTGCTCTGGCTACTTCCTACTAACCTTGCTGCCTATTCTCACCCATATTTCTTTTCTCACTGATTTCACCTATATTGAATCTGAGAACTCTCCTCAGATGGGACTCCAGGTACACTACCTCCCACTTCTGTAACCTGTTTAACACCTACTTCAATCCTGGATGTACTCCCTGGGGTTGAAATGATTTTGTGTCACACATTTTTAATTTGCGGACCCTGCTACCATTTCACATACCACTCATATATTACAGATGGTCCTGGAAAGATTATGAAACAGTTACTTCGTATCAGTTGTGAGTAATGAGTTCTTTTCTTATATTGGACATTAAGACCATTCCATAAGCGTAGGTTGTGAGATTTTCACAGCATAAAACCCGTCACCGATAGAGTAATGAAGAAAATGTTCTACAAGTCACTATAGAGTTGAGAGGAAAGGACATTCGTATTAGTTTTCTTTATTTAATGCAGAGCCTTAGTTTACTACCCACATCCCCGAAATTGTTTCCTTCTTTACTTAGACGTTCTTTTTCAATTTTATTTATTTATTTATTTATTTGGTTGCACCGGGTCTCAGTTGCAGCAGGCGGGGTCCTTACTTGTGCCTCAAGGGCTCCGCACTTGTGGCATGTGGGCTCCCCAGTTGCAGCAGGCAGGCTCCTTTAGTTATGGCTTGCAGGCTTCTTAAATGTGGCGTGCGAACTCTTAGTTGCAGCATGCATGTGAGACCTAGTTCCCTGACCAGAGTTCGAACCTGGGCCACCTGCATTGGGACCAAGGAGTCTTAAACACTGCACCAGCACGGAAGTTCCAATTATGTGTTCTTTTATTCACTGGCAGGTATACATACTTCTTAGCTTTTTTCCCCTGTGTTTTTTATAAATACAGAAAAGAGAGTAACAACTTAAAATAGAATGAAGGAAAGGCCTAATGTATCTGAGTTTTTCTCAGCACGAAAGGAAATGTTTGCCAGCAAGAACTGTGGCAAGGTTATCCCAGATGTGAACTGTCTTTACTACCCAGGGGCTCAGAACCCTTCTGAAGCTTCCTATTTGTCCAGGACAGCTCCGTTATGACTCACCGCACAGGACCATGTGACACTCAACATTTAAAAATTAGTCTTCATTTCTC
>NW_020174715.1:1906-2068 GCF_003031525.2 Neophocaena asiaeorientalis asiaeorientalis | reverse complement strand
AAGACTACTCTACCCAGCAAGGTTCTCATTCAGATTTGATGCAGAAATTAAAACATTTACACAAAAGCAAAAGCAGAGAGAGTTCAGCACCACCAAACCAGCTTTACAACAAATGCTAAAGGAACTTCTCTAGACAAGAAACACAAGAGAAGGAAAAGACCT
>NW_020174715.1:1545-1882 GCF_003031525.2 Neophocaena asiaeorientalis asiaeorientalis | reverse complement strand
AATAGGAACATACATATCGATAATTACCTTAAATGTAAATGGACTAAATGCTCCCACCAAAAGACACAGATTGGCTGAATGGATACAAAAACAAGACCCTTATATATGCTGTCTACAAGAGACCCACTTCAGACCTAGAGACACATACAGACTGAAAGTAAGGGGATGGAAAAAGATATACCATGTAAATGGAAACCAAAAGAAAGCTCGAGTGTCAATTCCCATATCAGATAAAGTAGACTTTAAAATAAGGACTATTAGAAGAGACAAAGAAGGACACTACATAATGATCAAGGGATCGATCCAAGAAGAAGATATAACAATTTTAAATATATAT
>NW_020174715.1:821-1289 GCF_003031525.2 Neophocaena asiaeorientalis asiaeorientalis | reverse complement strand
TCATGGAACAATCTCCAGGATAGATCATATCTTGGGTCACAAATCAAGCCTTGGTAAATTGAAGAAAATTGAAATTGTATCAAGCATCTTTTTGGACAACAACGCCATGAGACTAGATATCAATTACAAGAAAAGATCTGTAAAATATACAAACACATGGAGGCTAAACAATACACTACTTAATAATGAAGTGATCACTGAAGATATCAAAGAAGAAATTTTAGAAAACCTAGAAACAAATGACAATGGAGCACAATGACCCAAAACCTATGGGGTGCAGCAAAAGCAGTTCTAAGGGGAAAGTTTATAGAAATACAAGCCCACCTTAAGAAGCAGGAAACATCTCGAATAAACAACCTAACTTTGCACCTCAAGCAATTAGAGAAAGAGGAACAAAAAAACCCCAAAGCTAGCAGAAGGAAAGAAATCATAAAAATCAGATCAGAAATAAATGAAAAAGAAATGAAG
>NW_020174715.1:0-204 GCF_003031525.2 Neophocaena asiaeorientalis asiaeorientalis | reverse complement strand
TATTCCAGGAATGCAAGGATTCTTCAATATACGCAAATCTATCAATGTGATAAACCATATTAACAAATTGAAGGAGAAAAACCATATGATCATCTCAATAGATGCAGAGAAAGCTTTTGACAAAATTCAACACTCATTTATGATATAAACCCTGCAGAAAGTGTGCATAGAGGGAACTTTCCTCAACATAATAAAGGCCATATA
>NW_020174714.1:0-444 GCF_003031525.2 Neophocaena asiaeorientalis asiaeorientalis | reverse complement strand
TAATTATTTTTGATTTTAATAACTTTATTTTATCTTACTTTCTTTTATTTTATCCTCTTTCTTTCCTTCTTTCTTCCTCCTTCTTTTCTTCCTTCCTTTCTCCCTCCCTCCCTCCCTCCCTTCCTCTCTCTCTCTCTCTCTCTCTCTCTCTCCTTCTTCTTTTTCTCCCTTTTATTCTCAGCAGTGTGGATGAAAGGCTCTTGGTGTTGCAGCCAGGTGTCAGTGCTGTGCCTCTGAGGTGGGAGAGCCAACTTCAGGACGCTGGTCCACAAGAGACCTCCCAGCTCCACATAACATCAAACGGCGAAAATCTCCCAGAGATCTCCATCTCAACACCAGCACCCACCTTCATTCAACGACCAGCAAACTACAGTGGTGGACACCCCATGCCAAACAACTAGCGAGGCAGGAACACAACCCCACCCATTAGCAGAGAGGCTGCCT
>NW_020174713.1:135211-299554 GCF_003031525.2 Neophocaena asiaeorientalis asiaeorientalis | reverse complement strand
GTTTTTTATTTCTCCATCAAATCTGAATGAGATCCTTGCTGATTAGCGTAATCTTGGTTGTAGGTTTTTCTCCTTCATCACTTTAAATATGTCCTGCCAGTCCCTTCCGGCTTGCAGAATATCTGCTGAAAGATCAGCTGTCAACCTTATGGGGATTCCCTTGTGTGTTATTTGTTGTTTTTCCCTTGCTGCTTCTAATATGTTTTCTTTGTATTTAATTTTTGAGAGTTTGGTTAATATGTGTCTTGGCATGTTTCTCATTGGATTCATCCTGTATGGGATTCTCTGTGCTTCCTGGACTTGATTAACTATTTCCTTTCCCATATTAGGGAAGTTTTCAACTATAATCTCTTCAAATATTTTCTCAGTCCATTTCTTTTTTTCTTCTTCTTCCAGAACCCCTTTAATTCGAATGTTGGTGCATTTAATGTTGTCCCAGAGCTCTCTGAGACTGTCCTCAGTTCTTTTCATTCTTTTTCTTTTTTATTCTCTGCAGCAGTTTTTTCCACTATTTTATCTTCCAGGTCCCTTATCCGTTCTTCTGCCTCAGTTATTCTGCTATTGATCCCATCTAGAGTATTTTTAATTTCATTTATTGTGTTGCTCATCATTGCTTGTTTATTCTTTATTTCTTCTAGGTCCTTGTTAAATGTTTCTTGCATTTCCTCTATTCTATTTCCAAGATTTTGGATCATCTTTACTATCATTATTCTGAATTCTTTTTCAGGTAGACTGCCTATTTCCTCTTCATTTGTTAGGTCTAGTGGGTTTTAATCTTGCTCCTTCATTTGCTGTGTCTTTTTCTGTCTTCTTATTTTTCTTATCTTACTGTGTTTGGGGTCTCCTTTTTGCAAGTTTCAGGTTCGTAGTTCCCATTGTTTTTGGTGTCTGTCCCCAGTGGCTAAAGTTGGTTCAGTGGGTTCTGTAGGCTTTCTGGTGGATGAGGCTGGATCTTGTCTTTCTGGTGGGCAGGTCCACGTCTGGTGGTGTGTTTTGGGGTGTCTGTGGACTTATTATGATTTTAGGTAGCCTGACTGCTAATGAATGGGTTTGTGTTCCTATCTTGCTAGTTGTTTGGTGTAGGGTGTTCAGCACTGTAGCTTGCTGGTGGTTGAGTTAAGCTGGGTGCTCGTGGCGAGATGGAGATCTCTGGGAGATTTTCACTGTTTGATATTATGTGCACCTGGGAAGTCACTTGTGGATCAGTGTCCTGAAGTTGGCTCTCCTACCTCAGAGGCACAGCACTTACTACTGGCTGCAGCACCAAGATCCTTTCATCCACACAGCTCAGAATTAAAGGGAGAAGAAGTAGAAAGAAAGAGAGTAAAATAAAATAATATAAAAGAAGATAAATTAAAATATAGTTATTAAAATAAAAAGTAATTATTAAGAAAAAAAATTTTTTAAAGTAAGAAAAAAACAGAGGGATAGAACCATAGGACAAATGGTGAAAGCAAAGCTATAGAGACAAAATCTCACACAGAAGCATACACATACACACTAACAAAAAGAGGAAAAGGGGATAAAATAATATATCTTCCTCTCAAAGTCCACCTCCTCAATTTGGGATGAATTATTGTCTATTCATGTATTCCACAGATGTAGGGCACATCAAGTTGATTGTGGAGATTTAATCTGCTGCTCCTGAGGCTGCTGGGAGAGATTTCCTTTTCTCTTCTTTGTTCGCACAGCTCCCGGGGTTCAGCTTTGGATTTTTCCCCACCTCTGCATGTAGGTCGCCAGAGGGTGTCTGTTCTTCACTAAGACAGGACGGGTTTAAAGGAGCAAGTGACTCAGGGGCTCTGGCTCACTCAACCTGGGCGGAGGGAGGGGTGCAGATGCGGGGCGAGCCTGTGACAGCCAAGCCCAGTGTGACGTTGCACCAGCCTGAGGTGCACTGTGCGTTCTGGGAAATTTGTCCCTGGATCCTGGCACCCTGGCAGTGGCAGGCTGCACTGGCTCTCCAGAAGGGAGGTGTGGATAGTGACCTGTGCTCGCACACTGGCTTCTTGGTGGCAGCAGCAGCAGCCTTAGCGTCTCATGCCCGTATCTGTGGTCCGTGCTGTTAGCATGGCTCGCGCCTGTCTCTGTCCTTTGTGTATTCTTGTCTCCTTTGCCATAGATTAATTGACCATAAGTAGGTGAGTTTATTTCTGGGCTCTCTGTTCTGTGCCACTGATCTATGTGTCTGTTTTTGTGCCAATACCACACTGTTTTACTTACTGTGTTTTTGTAATGTAGTCTGAAGTCTAGGAGCATTATTCCTTCAGCTCCGTTCTTCCTTCTCAAGATTGTTTTAGCTATTCAGGTCCTTTTGTGTTTTCATAAAAATATAAAATTTTTTTCTAGTTCTGTGAAAAATGCCATTGGCAATTTGATAGGGATTGCATTGAATCTGTAGATTGCCTTGGGTAGTATGGTCATTTTAACAATATTGATTCTTCCAATCCAACAACATGGTATATCATTCCATATATTTGTGTCATCTTCACTTTCTTTCATCAGTATCTTGTAGTTTTGGGAGTACAGGTTTTTGCCTCCTTAGGTAAGTTTATTCCTAAGTATTTTATTCTTTTTGATGTGATGGTAAATGGGATTGTTTCTTTAATTTCTCTTTCTCTTCTTTCATTGTTAGTGTATAGGAATGCAACAGATTTCTGTGTGTTAATTTTGTATCCTACAACATTACCAAATTCATTGATGAGTTCTAGTAGTTTTCTGGTAGCATCTTTAGGATTTTCTATGTATAGCATCATGTTATCTGCAAACTGACAGTTTTTCTTCTTTTCCAATTTGGATTCTTTTCCTTTTTCTTCTCTGATTGCCATGGCTAGGCCTGCCATAACTATGCTGAATGAAAGTGGCAAGAGTGGACATCCCTGTCTTGTTCATGATCTTAGAGGAAATGCTTTCAGCTTTTTGCTGTTGAGTGTGATGTTAGCTGTGGGTTTGTCATATGTCACCTTTATTATATTGAGGTAGGTTTCTTCTCTGCCCACTTTCTGAAGAGTGTTTATCCAAAATGGATGCTGAATTTTATCAAAAGCTTTTTATGCATCTTTTGAGATGATCATAAGGCTTTTATCCTTCAATTTGTTGATGTGGTATATCACACTGATTGATTTGAAGATATTGAAAAATCCTTGCATCCCTGGGATAAATCCCACTTGATCATAGTGTATGATCCTTTTAATGTATTGTTGGAATAGGTTTGCTAGTGTTTTGTTGAGGATTTTTGCATCTATGTTTATGAGTGATTTTGGCCTGTAATTTTCCTTTCATGTGTGTGATATCTTTGGCTCTGTATCAGGGTGACGGTGGCATCAAAGAATGAGTTCAGAGGTGTTCCTTCCTCTGCAATTTTTTGGAGTAGTTTCAGAAGGATATGTGTTAACTCTTCCCTAATTGTTTGATAGAATTCAACTATGAAGCTATCTAGTCCTGGACTTCTGCTTGTTGTAAGTTTTTAAATTACTAATTCAATTTAAGCACTGGTAATTTTTGTGTTCATATTTTCTATTTCTTCCTGGTTTAGTCTTGGGAGATTGTACCATTCTAAGAATTTGTCCATTTCTTCTAGGTTGTCCATTTTGTTGGCATATAGTTGCTTGTAGTCGTCTCTTACGATCCTTTGTGTTTCTGTGGTGTTGGCTGTAACTTCTCCATTTTCATTTCTAATTTTATTGATTTGGGCCCTCTCCCTTTTTTTCTTGATGAGTTTGGCTAAAGGTTTATCAATTCTGTTTATCTTCTCAAAGAACCAGCTTTTAGTTTCATTGATCTTTGCTATTGTTTCTTCGTCTCTATTTCATTTATTTTTGCTCTGATCTTTATGATTTCTTTCATCCTACTAACTTTGGGTTTTGTTTGTTCTTTTTTCTCTAGTTGCTTTAGGTATAAGGTCAGGTTGTTTATTTGAGATTTTTCTTGTTTCCTGAGGTAAGATTGTATTGCTATAAACTTTCCTCTTAGAATTGCTTTTGTTGCATACCATAGGTTTTGGATCATCACGCTTTCATTTTCATTTGTCTCTAGGTATTTTGAAATTTTCTCTTTGCTTTCTTCAGTGATCCATTGGCTGTTTAGTAGCATTTTGTTTAGCCTCCACGTGTTTGCTTTTTATAGTTTTTTTCTTGTGGTTAATTTCTAATCTCATAGAAAAGATGGTCAGAAAAGGTGCTTGATGTGATTTCAATTTTCTTAAATTTACCAAGCCTCACTTTATGGCCCAGCATGTGATCAATCCTGGAGAGTGTTCCGTGTGTACTTCAATGTGTTTTCTGCTGCTTTTGGGTGGAATGCTCTATAAATGTCTATTTAGTCCATCTGGTCTAATATGTCATTTAAGGCCAGGGTTTCCTTATTGATTTTCTGTCTGGATGATCTATCCATTGGTAAAAGTGGGGTGTTAAAGTCCCCCACTATTATTGTGTTTACTGTGGATTTCTCATTTTATGGATGTTAGTTTTTGACATATATATTAAGGTGCTTCTATGGTGGGGATATATATATTTACAATTGTTATATCTTCATCTTGGATTAACCCCTTGATCATTATGTAGTGTCCTTCTTTGTCTCTGTAACCATCTTTAAAGTCTATTTTGTCTGATATGAGTATTGCTACTCTAGCTTTCTTTTGATTTCTGTTTACATGGAATACCTTTTGCCACCCCCCTCACTTTCAGTCTGTATGTGTCCCTAGATCTGAAGTGGGTCTCTTACAGCCAGTATATACACAGGTCTTATTTTTTGATTCCATTTGGGCAGTGTATGTATTTTGGTTGAAGCATTTAATCTGTTTACATTTAAGGTAATTATTGATATATATGTTTTTATTTCCATTTTGTTAATTGTTTTGTATTTGTTTTTGTAGGTCTTTTTTCTCCCCTTCCTCTTTTGTTCTCTTCTCTTGTCATTTGATAACTTATTTTAGTGTTGTGTTTGGATTCCTTTTTCTTTTGTGTGTGTGTATCTATTGTAGGTTTTTGATTTGTGGTTACTATGAGGTTTTGATATGGTAGTCTATATATAAAAAAGACTATTTTAAGTTGCTGGTCTTTTAATTTCAAAAGCATTTCCAATATCCTGCATTTGTACTCTCCTCATGATTGCTAGTTTTGATATCATATTTGTGTGCGGATGATTTCCTACCTTTACTGGCAAGCTTTTCCATTCATAATTTTCTTGTTTCTAGTTGTGGCCTTTTATTTTCTTCTGCCTAGAGAAGTTCCTTTAGCATTTGTTGCAAAGCTGGTCTGGTGATGCTGAATTCTCTTAGCTTCTGCTTGTCTGTAAATCTTCTGATTTCTCCATTTAATCTTAATGAGAGCTCTGCTGGGTAGAGTATTCTTGGTTGTAGGTTCTTCCCTTTCATCAGTTTAAATATATCATGCCACTCCCTTCTGGCCTGTAGAGTTTCTGCTGAAAAATCAGATGATAACCTTATGGCAAATCCCTTGTATGTTATTTGTTGCTTTTCCCTTGTTGCTTTCAATACTTTGTCTTTAACTTTTGTCAGTTTGATTACTATGTATCTTGGCATGTTCCTCCTTGGCTTTATCCTGCCTGGGACTCTCTGCACTTCCTGGACTTGGGTGTCTGTTTCCTTTCCCATGTTAGGGAAGTTTTCATCTATTATCTCTTCAAATATTTTCCCAGGTCCTTTCTCTCTCTTCTCCATCTGGGATCCTTATAATGTGAATGTTGGTGTGTTTAATTTCATCCCAGAGGCCTCTTAGACTGCCCTCATTTCTTTTCATTCTATTCCATGGCAGTGATTTCCATCATGCTGCCTTATGGTTCACTTATCTGTTCTTCTGCCTCATTTTTTCTGCTATTGATTCCGTCTAGTATATTTTTCAGTTCTGTTATTGTATTGCTCACTTCTTTCTGTTTGTTCTTTAGTTTGTCTAGGTCTTTGTTAAACACTTCTTGTATCTTCTTGTGTGTGCCTCCATTCTTTTTCTGAGATCTTGGATCATCTTTACTGTCATTACTCTGAATTCTATTTTGGGTAGATTGCCTACCTCCACTTCATTTAGTTGTTCTTCTTGGGTTTCTTCTTGTTCCTTTGTCTGGGACGTATTCCTCTGGCATCTCATTCTGTGTAATGTTTTTGTGATTGTGGTTTCCATCCTGCAGGCTGCAGGGTTGTAATTCTTCTTGCTTCTGCTGTCTGCCTCCTGGTGGATGAGGCTGGCCTAATAGGCTTGTGCAGGCTTCCTGGTGGTAGGGACTGGTCCCTGCCCACTGGTGTGTGGAGCTGGGTCTTGTCCCTCTGGTCCGCAGGACCATGTCAAGAGGTGGGTTTAGTGGGAAGCTTTGGGCTCAGGAATACTTTAGGCATCCAGTCTGCTGATGGGTTGGGCTGTGTTTCTGCCCTGTTGGTTATTTGGCCTGAGGCATCCCAGCACTGGAGCCTACAGGCTATTGGGTGGGGCCAGGTCTTGGTGAGAAAATGGCGGCCTCCAGGAGGGCTCACACCAATGCTACTCCTCAGAACTACCACTGCCAGTGTCTTTGTCCCCTCAGTGAGCCACAGCCAGCCTGCGCCTCCACAGGAGACTCTCCAATACCAACAGTTAAGTCTGGCCCTGTCTCCTATGAGGTCACTGCTCTTTACCCTGGGTGCTTGTGTGCACAAGACGTTGTATGCACCCTCCAAGAGGGGAATTTCTGTTTCCCTCAGTCCTGTGGAATTCCTGAGAACAAAGCCTGCAGCTCTTCAAAACCAGATGCTCTGGGGGCTCCTCCTCCCATTGCCAGACCTCCAGGCTGGGGAGCCTGACGTGGGGCTCAAAACTTTCACTCCTGTGGGAGAACTTCTGTGATATAATTATTTCCAGTTTGTGGGTTGCCCACCTGGCAGGTATGGGATTTGTTTTTATCACTATTGCACCCCTCCTGTCTCACTGTGGCTTCTTCTTTGTCTTTGGATGTAGGCTATCTTTTTGGGTAGGTTCCAGTGGGTTTTTTTTTTTTCAGCAGTTAGTTATGATTTTGTTGTTTTTGTGAGAAGAGGTGAGCTCACGTCCTTCTACTCCATCATCTTGTCTCCACCCATTTTGTTTTGAATTTGTTTTTGTAGGTCTCTTTTTCACCTTTCTTCTTTTGCTCTGTCTCTCTTGTGATTTGATGACTATCTTTAGTGTTATGTTTGGATTCTTTTTCTTTTTAGTGTGTATATCTTTTATAGATTTTCATTTTGCAGTTACCATGAGGTTTTTGTTTAGGAGTCTGTATTTATACATGCTTGTTTTCAGTTGCTTTTCTCTTAATTTCAAGTATATTTTATAGACTCTGCATTTGTGCTCTCCTCCCCTCACGGTTACTGTTTTTGATATTACATTTTACATCTAATTGTTTTATGTATCCCTTAACTGCTGATTGTGGATACAAATGATTTTACTCCTTTTGTCTTTTAACCTCCCTATTAGCTGTGCATGGCTGATTTCCCACCTTTTTTTTTTTTTTGCGGTACGCGGGCCATTCACTGTTCTGGCCTCTCATGTTGCGGAGCACGGGCTCCGGACACACAGGCTCAGTGGCCATGGCTCACAGGCCCAGCCGCTCCGTGGCATGTGGGATCTTCCCGGACCGGGGCACGAACCCATGTCCCCTGCATCGGCAAGAAGACTCTCAACCACTGCGCCACCAGGGAAGCCCGTTCCCACCTTTATTGTATGTTTGCCTTTACCAGTGAGCTTTTCCATTTTGTAATTTTCTTGTTTCCAGTTGTGGCCTTTCCTTTTCCACCTAGAGAAGTTCTTTTAGCATTTGTTGTAAAGCTGGTTTGGTGGCGCTGAAATCTTTTAGCTTTTGCTTGTCTGTAAAGTTTTTGATTTCTCCATCAAATCTGAATGAGAGCCTTGCTGGGTAGAGTATTCTTGGTTGTAGGTTTTTCTCTTTCATCATTTTAAGTATATCACGCCATTCCCTTCTGGCCTGCAGAGTTTCTGCTGAAAAATCAGCTGATGGCCTTAGGGAAATTCCCTAAGGAATATTATTTGTTGCTTTTCCCTTGTTGCTTTTAATATTCTCTTTATCTTTTAAAAAAATTTTTATTGTAGTATAGTTGACTTACAATGTGTTAGTTTCAGGTGTATAGCAAAGTGAATCAGGTGTGTGTATGTGTGTGTGTGTGTGTGTGTGTGTATATATGTGTGTGTGTGTGTATATATAATCTCCATTCTTTTTCAGATTCTTTTCCCATATAGGTTATTATAGAATATTGAGTAGAGTTCCCTGTTCTGTACAGTAGGGCCTTATTAGTTATCTATTTTATATATAGTACTGTGTATATGTTAATCCCAAGCTCCTAATTTATCACTTCCCCACATGTTTCTCCTATGGTAACCATAAGTTTAATTTTGAGATCTGTGAGTCTGTTTCTGTTTTGTAAATAGGTTCATCTGTGTCATTTTTTATTAGATTCCACATATAAGTGATATCTTATGATGTTTGTCTTTCTCTGACTTATTTCACTTAGTATGATAATCTCCATGTCCACACATGTTGCTGCAAATGGCATTATTTTGTTCTTTTTTATGGCCGAGTAATATTCCATTGTATATATATACCACATCTTCTTTATCCATTCCTCTGTCAATGGACATTTAGGTTGCTTCCATGTTTTGGCTATTGTAAATAGTGCTATAATAAACACTGGGACTCATGTATCTTTCTCTAATTTGTTTTCATCTTTTCTGGATGTATGCCTAGGAGTGGGATTGTTGGATCATGTGGTAACTCTATTTTTAGTTTCTTAAGGAACCTCCATACTGTTCTCCATAGTAGTTGCACCAATTTATTATTCCCACCAACAATGTAGGAGGGTTCCCTTTGCTCCACACCCTTTATCTTTAACTTTTGACATTTTGATTACAATGTGTTGTGGTTTATTCTTCTGTGGCTTAATTCTGCATTGAACTCTCTGTGCTTCCTGGACTTGGGTGACTATTTCCTTCCCCAGGTTAGGGAATTTTTCAGCTATTTTTCAGCTATTATCTCCTCAAATATTTTCTCAGGCCCTTTCTCTCTCTCTTCTTCTGGGACTCCTATAATGCAAATATTGGCATACTTGATGTTGTCCCAGTAGTCTCTTAAACTCTCATTTATTTTCATTCCTTTTTTTTTCTGTTTGGCAGCAGTGATGTCCACTACTCTGTCTTCCAGTTAATGATCCTTTCTTCTGCCTCCCTTAGTCGACTCTTGATTCCTTCTAGTGTATTTTTTCATTTCAGTTATTCTTTAATTGTTTGGTTGTCCTTTATATTTTTAAATTCTTTGTTAAAAAAGTTCTCATTTCTAGCTCTGTGCATCCATTTTCCTCCCGTGTTCTTTGATCATCTTTACAGTCATTACTCTGAAGTCTTTCTCAGGTAGATTGCCTGTCTCTATGTCACTTAGTTCTTCTGGGGTTTCATCTTGTTCCTTCGTGTGATACATAGTCCTCTGTCACCTCATTTTGTCTAAATTGCTATTTGTATTTTTATGTATGTGGTAGACTGGTTACATTTCTTGACCTTGGAGAAGTGGCCCTCTGTAGGAGATGTCCTCTGTGTCCCAGCAGTGCACTCCCCTCTTGTCACCCAAGGACCAGGGGCCAGGTGGTCCCTGGGTGGTGTCTGGCCTGCATTTGCAGACTTGATCTGCAGGCTGAGGCACTGTAGTTTTCTTGCTTCTGGTGCCTGCCCCCTGGTGGGTGAGGCTTGTCTAGAGGTTTGTGCAGGCTTCCTGATGGGAGGGGCCGGTGCCTGCTCCCCTGGTGGGTAGAGCTGAATCTCAGTTCTCTGGTGTGCAGGGTCATGTCTAGGGGCCTGTCTAGTGGTGGCTGTGAGCTCAGGAAATCTTTAGGCAGCCTGTCTTCTGATGGGTGGGTCTCTGTCCCTGCTCAGTTTGTTTGACCTGAGGCATCCCAGCACTGCAGTCTCCAGGCTGTTGGGTGGGACCAGGTCTTGGTGCCAAAATGTCAGCCTCCAGGACAGACCATGTAGATGAATGCTCAATGATATATCCGCCACCAGTGTCTATGTCCCCAGACTGGGCGACACCTGCTCTTTGCCTCCCCAGGAGACGCTCCAAGACCAGCAGGTAGGTCTGGCCCAGCTGCCTATCAAATTACTGCTTTTGTCCTTGGTCAGTGTGCATGAGATTTTGTGTGCTCCCTTTAAGAGTGAAGCCTCTATTTCCCCTAATCCTGTGACCTCCTGCGATCAAGCCCTGCTGGCCTTCGAAGCCAAATGCTCTGCTGGGCCCCTGGGCTAGGGCACCTGACGTGGGGCTCAGAACTCTCACTCCTGTGGGAAAACCTCTGTAATAAAACTATTTTCCAGTTTGCCCACCCAGTGGTTTGCCCACCCTGGGGGGTATGGGATTTGATTCTATCACAAGTCTACCTCTCCTACCAGTCTCCCTATGGCTCTGTCTTTATGTGTTTAGTTGTAGAGGATCTTTTCTGATAGGGTTCAGTCTTTTTCAATGATGGTTGTCGTGCAGATTATTTTGGTGTGCTCATGAGAGTAGGTGAGCTTAGGGTCCTCTACTCTGCCATCTTGGCCACTCCCAATCATGCAATTTTTATCCTTTATTCTTATGATGTGATATATCACATTAATTTAGATCTTCATATATTGAATCATCCTTGCAACTCACAGATAAATCCCACTTGGTTATGGCGTAAGATCCTTTTAATGTGCTGTTGGATTAACTTTGCTAGTATTTTGTTGAGGATTTTTGCATGTATATTCACCAGAGATATAGGCCTATAGTTTTCATTTCTTATAAAGTTTTCATCTAGCTTTGTTATTAGGGTAATGCTGGCCTCATAAGATGAATTTGGAAGGGTTCTCCCCTTTCCAATTTTTGGGAGGAGTTTGAGATGATTGGCACTAATTCCTCTTCACATGTTTGGTAGAATTTACCAGGGAAGCCGTCTGATCCTGGACTTTCTTTGGGAGATTTTCTATTACTGAGTCAGTCTCCGTAGTAGTTATGGGTCTGTTTAGGCTTTATTTCTTCATGATTAATTTTGCTAGGTCCTATATTACCAGAAATTTATTCATTTCTTCTAGGTTATCCAGTTTGCTGGTGGATAATTGTTCATAGTAGTCTCTTGTGATCCTTTTTATTTCTGTGTCATCAGTTATAATGTCTCTTCTTTCATTTCTGATTTTTTATTTGAATTTTCTTTCTTTCTTAGTCCAGCTTAAGAGTTTGTAAAGTTTTTCATCTTTTCAAAAAACCAACTCGTTTGTTTCCTATTTTTAAAAATTTTCTATTTTATTTCTGCTCTTTACTTCCTTCCTTCTAATTTTGAGCTCAATTAGTTCTCTAATTCTTTGAGGTGTAAAATTAGGTTGTTTGAGATCTTTCTTTTTCTTAATGTATGCACTTAACATTATGAATTTCTTAGTGT
Source organism: Neophocaena asiaeorientalis asiaeorientalis (assembly GCF_003031525.2). Lineage (NCBI taxonomy): Eukaryota > Metazoa > Chordata > Mammalia > Artiodactyla > Phocoenidae > Neophocaena > Neophocaena asiaeorientalis. Next base: position 288,138 of record NW_020174713.1, on the reverse strand, counting down.
ATGAATTTTGATATGTTGTAATTTCATTTTTATTTGCCCTGAGGTATTGTCTAATTTCCTTTTTAATTTCCCCTTTGACCCAGTGGTTGCTCAAGAGTGTGCTGTTGAAGTTCCACATTTTTTTGGTGAAATTTCCAGTTCCCCTTATGTTGTTATTTCCTAGTTTTATTCCATTATGGCAGGCAGAGATACTTAGCATAATATCAGTCTCTTAAATATCTTGAGACTTGTTTTGTGACATGACATATGATCAACTTTTAATCTAATTTCATCATCTCCCATGGGAAAAATAGGCAGAGAGATGAAGCCACTTGCCTGAGCTCACACAATTAATTAGAGGTCACACAATTAACAGAAAGTAACACCTAACTCAATGCTCTTCCCACTGACCACACTGGCTTTGTTTTTTAATTTCAGTCATGCTGATTCAGACTCAATTCATCATTGAAACCTTCATTTTCTAAAGCAGATTTCATCCTAAAGATTTAGAAATATAAGCAGACTATCATTAAAAACTCAAAGTACAATCAATTGGTTCAGATAAATAAGGAGTTCTCATTCAATGGAAATGTTGATGGGCTGCAGGGACTTGAAATTTGGGTAGTTTATTGGATTTAATAGTATAGGTTGTAGTGTTTAAAATGAATTTTTACTCTTACTCTACAAGAAACTAACAGGAGAACCAATCAAATATCCTAATGTAACATAGGGAGGTAATCCAGCTTGCTGTCCATCAAATTCATGAGGTTCAATGTTCCAAGTGAATAAACTAATTCTAATAAACAGAATGGGACTTTGAGACTATCAAAAATAAATGCATTTAATATTAAGAAATATCTACCAACTGAAAGAGTGGTGCATAATTGTCAATAGTCATATTCTCAAGTATATAGTCACAAGTATATTTGCTATTCTTTTCATAAAATAATATCATTACATGGTCACCAGCATAAAACCTATTAAAATGTTTTAAGTCAGAGCTGTGCATAAGCAAAAACCGTACATTTGTTTAAAGATTAGGGTTTAGAACTACATGAATAACAATGGCCAGTATTGGGCTTATGCTCGTTTGTTTCATTGAAAATAAGTAATCTTGAGAATGTGGGGCAATAGGTCCATAATGGCTAAAGCCTAACAATTAAAGCTCTCCTCAAGAATTTAAACTACACTATATGAGAAAAAAAGGGGCTCTGCTGTCAAATAAATATGGGATGTACTAGATTATTTCTCAAGGTTATAAGACCTTCCCTTTTTTATTTTTTTATATCTTTATTGCAGTATAATTGCTTTACAATGGTGTGTTACTTTCTGCTGTATAACAAAGTGAATCAGTTATACATATACATGTGTTCCCATATCTCTTCCCTCTTGTGTCTCCCTCCCTCCCACCCTCCCTATCCCACCCCCCTAGGTGGTCCAAAAGCACTGAGCTGATCTCCCTGTGCTGTGAGGCTGCTTCCCACTAGCTATCTATTTTAAGTTTGGGAGTGTATATATGTCCATGCCACTCTCTGACTTTGTCACAGCTTACCCTTCTCCCTCCCCATATCCTCAAGTCCATTCTCTAGTAGGTCTGTGTCTTTATTACCATCTTAACCCTAGGTTCTTCATGACATTTTGTTTTTCTTAACTTCCATATATATGTGTTAGCATACGGTATTTGTCTTTCTCTTTCTGACTTCCTTCACTCTGTATGACAGACTCTAGGTCCATCCACCTCTTTAAAAGCTTTCTCTGCATCTATTGAGATGACCATATGGTTTTTCTCCTTCAATTTGTTAATATGGTGTATCACATTGATTGATTTGCGTGTATTGAAGAGTCGTTGCATTCCTGCAATAAACCCAACTTAATCATGTTGTATGATCCATTTAATGTGCTGTTGGATTCTGTTTGCTAGTATTTTGTTGAGGATTTTTGCATCTATGTTCGTAAGTGATATTGGCCTGTAGTTTTTTTTCTATCCTTCATTTCTTTTTCATTTATTTCTGATCTGATTTTTATGATTTCTTTCCTTCTGCTAACTTCGGAGTTTTTTTGTTCTTTCTCTAATTGCATTAGGTGCAAGTGTGGTTGTTTATTCGAGATGTTTCCTGTTTTTTAAGGTAAGATTGTGTTGCTGTAAACTTCTCTCTTAGAACTGCTTTTGCACCCATAGGTTTTGGGTCGTCGTGTCTCCATTGTCATTTGTTTTTTTCATTTTGGATGATCTGTCCATTGGTGAAAGTGGGGTGTTAAAGTGCCCTACTATGAATATGTCACTGTCAATTTCCCCTTTTATGGCTGTTAGTATTTGCCTTATTTATTAGGGTGCTCCTATGTTGGGTACATAAATGTTTTCAATTGTTATATCTTCTTGGATTGATCCCTTGATCATTATGTAGTGTCCTTTTTGTTTCTAATAGTCTTTACTTTAAAGTCTATTTTGACTGATATGAGAATTGCTACTCCAGCTTTCTTTTGGTTTCCATTTGCATGGAATATCTTTTTCCATCCCCTTACTTTCAGTCTGTATGTGTCTCTAGGTCTGAAGTGGGTCTCTTGTAGACAGCATATATAAGGGTCTTGTTTTTGTATCCATTCAGCCAGTGTGTGTCTTTTGGTGGGAGCATTTAGTCCATTTACATTTAAGGTAATTATCAATATGTATGTTCCTATTCCCATTTTCTTAATTATTTTCGGTTTGTTATTGTAGGTCTTCTCTTTCTCGTGTTTCTTGCCTAGAGAAGATCCTTTAGCATTGGTTGTAAAGCTGGTTTGGTGGTGCTGAACTCTCTCAGCTTTTGCTTGTCTGTAAAGGTTTTAATTTCTCCATCAAATCTGAATGAGATCCTTGCTGGGTAGAGTAGTCTTGGTTGCAGGTATTCTCCTTCATCACTTTCAGTATGTCCTGCCACTCCCTTCTGGCTTGTAGGGTTTCTGCTGAGAGATCAGCTGTTAACCTTATGGGGATTCCCTTGTGTGTTATTTGTTGTTTTTCCCTTGCTGCTTTTAATATGTTTTCTTTGTATTTAATTTTTGACAGTTTGATTGATATGTGTCTTGGTGTATTTCTCCTTGAATTTATCCTGTATGCGACTCTCTGTGCTTCCTGGACTTGATTAACTATTTCCTTTCCCATATTAGGGAAGTTTTCAACTATTATCTCTTCAAGTATTTTCTCAGTCCCTTTCTTTTGCTCTTCTTCTTCTGGGACCCCTATAATTCAAATGTTGGTTTGTTTAATGTTGTCCCAGAGGTCTCTGAGACTGTCCTCAGTTCTTTTCATTCTTTTTTCTTTATTCTGCTCTGCAGTAGTTATTTCCAATATTTTACCTTCCTGGTCACTTATCCGTTCTTCTGCCTCATTTATTCTGCTATTGTTCCCTTGTAGAGTATTTTAAATTTCATTTATTGTATTGTTCATCGTTGCTCGTTTCATCTTTAGTTCTTCTAGGTCCTTGTTAAATGTTTCTTGCATTTTCTCTATTCTATTTCCAAGATTTTGGATCATCTTTTTATTATCATATTTCTTAATTCTTTTTCAGGTAGACTACCTATTTCCTCTTCATTTTTTAGGTCTGGGGGGTTTTTATCTTGCTCCTTCATCTGCTGTGTCTTTTTTTGTCTTCTCATTTTGCTTATCTTTTTGTGTTTGGGGTCTCCTTTTTGCAGGCTGCAGGTTTGTAGTTCCCGTTGTTTTTGGTGTCTGTCCCCAGTGGCTAAGGTTGGTTCAGTGGGTTGTGTAGGCTTCCTGGTGCAGGGGACTAGTGCCTGTGTTCTGGTGGATGAGGCTGGATCTTGTCTTTCTGGTCGGCAGGTCCATGTCTGGTGGTGTGTTTTGGGGTGTCTGTGGCCTTATTATGATTTTAGGCAGCCTCTCTGCTAATGGGTGGGGTTGTGTTCCTGTCTTGCTAGTTGTTTGGCATAGGGTGTCTACCACTCTAGCTTGCTGGTCGTTGAGTGAAGCTGGGTGTTGCTGTTGAGATGGAGATCTCTGGGAGATTTCTGCCGTTTGATATTACGTGGAGCTGGGAGGTCTCTTGTGGACCAGTGTCCTGAAGTTGGCTGTCCCACCTCAGAGGCACAGCACTGACTCCTGGCTGCAGCGCCAAGAGCATTTCGTCCACACGGCTCAGAATAAAAGGTAGAAAAGGTAGGAAGAAAGGAAGAAAGGAAGGAAGGAAGGATGAAAGAAAGAAAGGAAGGAGGATAAAAGAAAATAAAATAAAGTACGATAAAATAAAGTTATTAAAATAAAAAATAATTATGAAGAAAAAATTTTTTTGAAAAGTAAAAAAAAAAACAAAAAACGGACAGATAGAACCCTAAGACAAATGGTGAAATCAAAGCTATACAGACAAAATCTCACACAGAAGCATACACATACACACTCACAAAAAGTGGAAAAGTGGAAAAAATAATAAATCTTGCTCTCAAAGTCCACCTCCTCTATTTGGGATGATTCGTTGTCTATTCAGTTATTCCACAGATGCAGGGTACATCAAGTTGATTGTGGAGCTTTAATCCGCTGCTTCTGAGGCTGCTGGGAGAGATTTCCCTTTCTCTTCTTTGTTCTCACAGCTCCCGGGGCTCAGCTTTGGATTTGGCCCCGTCTGTGCGTGTAGGTTGCTAGAGTGCGTGTGTTCTTTGCTCAGACAGGACGGGGTTAAAGGAGCAGCTGATTCGGGGGCTCTGGCTCACTCAGGCTTGGGGGAGGGAGGGGTACGGAGTGCGGGGCGAGCCTGCGGCAGCAGAGGCCGGCATGACATTGCACCAGTCTGAGGCGCACCGTGCGTTCTCCCAGGGAAGTTGTCCCTGGATCACGGGACCCTGGCAGTGGCGGGGTGCACAGGCTCCCCGGAAGGGGGGTGTGGATAGTGACCTGTGCTCGCACACAGGCTTCTTGGTGGCGGCAGCAGCAGCCTTACTGTCTCATGCCTGTCTCTGGTGTCTGTGCTGTTAGCCACGGCTCGCGCCTGTCTCTGGAGCTCCTTTAAGCAGCGCTCTTAATCCCCTCTCCTTGCGCACTAGGAAACAAAAAGGGAAGAAAAAGTCTTTTGCCTCTTCGGTAGGTCCAGACTTTTCTCCGGACTCCCTCCCGGCTAGCTGTGGTGCACTAATCCCCTGCAGGCTGTGTTCATACCGCCAGCCAACCCCAGTCCTCTCCCGGCATCCGACTGAAGCCTGAGCCTCAGCTCCCAGCCCCCGCCCGCCCCGGCGGGTGAGCAGAGAAGCCTCTTGGGCTAGTGAGTGCCGGTCGGCCCCGATCCTCTGTGCGGGAATCTGTCCGCTCTGCCTTCTGCACCCCTGTTGCTGTGCTCTCCTCCGCGGCTCCGAAGCTCCCCGCTTCTGCCACCTGCAGTCTCTGCCTGCGAAGGGGCTTCTAGTGTGTGGAAATCTTTCCTCCTTCACAGCTCCCTCCCACTGGTGCAGGTCCCGTCCCTATTCTTTTGTCTCTGTTTATTCTTTTTTCTTTTGCCCTACCCAGGTACGTGGGGAGCTTCTTGCCTTTTGGGAGGTCTGAGGTCTTCTGCCAGCATTCAGTAGGTGTTCTGTAGGAGTTGTTCCATGTGTAGATGTATTTCTGATGTATCTGTGGGGAGGAAGGTGGTCTCTGTGTCTTACTCTTCCGCCATCTTCCCCGTCTCTCCTATAAGGCCTTCTTTTTGCAGAACATTTTCTGTTGCAGAACATTTTCTGAGACTTAAGTTCTAAAGATGACACTTTGGGAAGTACCTTATATTACCAAACTCAGGTTTGGCTGCTCACTGCTGGAAGGCCAGTACTTGAGAGACAAGTGTTGGTTGGAAAGGAAAGGTTGCTTTATTCAGGAGGTTGGCAACCTGGGGAGAAGGTGGACTTGTGTCCAAAAACCAGCTCCAAAGATTCTGTTTGACCATCAAAGTCTTAAAAGGAGAAAAGGGAAGTTAATTACCATTAACTATTTAGGGAGGGGATCAGAGTCTTTGTTATCTTTCACTGTGTGCAGACTTTCCTCTGATTGGTTGGTGGTGAGGTAACTGGATGGTGTTCAAGGAATCTTGTGCTCAGCCTGAAGTTATCATCCTCCACCTGGGTGGGGGGCCTTAGTTCCTACAGAAGAACTCAAAGATGTTGTTATGTATAGCTTTTGAGGAGGAACCAGGACGCTGCCCCATCGCTGCACTATTGTTCCTTTTAAAAAAATTTTTTTTTTATTTAGGACTTCCCTGGCAGTCCAGTTGTTAAGATTCTGCACTTCCAATGCAGGGGGTGTGGGTTTGATCCCTGGTTGGGGAACTAAGATCCCACATGTCTGCCACGGGGCATGGCCAAAAATTTTATTTTATTGAAGTATAGTTGATTTACAATATTGTGTTAATTTCTGCTGTACAGCAAAGTGATTCAGTTATACATATATATATTATATAAATTCTGTTTCATATTATTTTCCATTATGGTTTATCCCAGGATATTGAATATAGTTCCCTGTGCCATACAGTAGGACCTTGTTGTTTATCCATTCTATCTGCAATAGTTTGCGTCTGCTAATCGCAAACTCCCAATCCATCCCTTCCCACCACCCTCCCACTTGGCAACCACAAGTCTGTTCTCTGTGAATCTGTTTTTGTTTCATAGATAAGTTCATTTGTGTCATTTTAGATTCCACATATAAGTGATATGATATGGTATTTGTCTTTCTCTTTCTGACTTACTTCACTTACTATGATAATCTCTAGTTGCATCCATGTATTATTGTTTCTTGATTGTCACTCCTTTGATTCTGCATTCTCTCACTTCCCTGATTAGCAACTGTTTGAATCTGCCTTTTAGAACTCAGGAAAGGTCAAGGAGGCTGAATGAAGCCTATTTCCTACAAAAAAGAAAGAGAGGACATGGAAAGTATTTGTACCTGGGAGGGCCCCACAGGGTCCTGCTTAGTTTCACTTGCAAGGGAACACTATATAAACCACTATTGTTTATTGAGCAATTATGTACCTTAGTTCCTATGTTACCTTCACATCTGTAAGGAATTAAAGCATTATTACCACTCTGTTTTAAAGATAAGGAAATACCTGCCCATCCATTTAACCCAATGGATCTAAATAGCAGAACGTTTCCAGAATGTATGCAGAAATCAAACCCTGGGATTAAAAAATGTTCCCTTCCAAGTTTTCTCAGAAATATATAACTATGTAATAGGAACCCCAAATCTGTGAACTGTGCTGTGATGATACCCAGTTTACTGATCCATAGCAAGTTTCCATCATGTTAAATAACAATTTTGAGAACTCAGCAAGTTCCCAGAATTATGTATAAATCTCATCTTTAACCCTGAACTCCCTCAAACTAATCTGAGAATTTTTGGAGATATTTTTTCCCTGTAAGGTGGAAATGGTTAAAAATATGTACTAAAGAAATCAACCCTAAAGGATAGGGAATGGAAGATTAGAAAAGATGCAGTGGAGTCGAGTCAGGTCTAGTCACAGAAGAGAAGATGGAAGCCAGAATCACAGGGCAGAAAGAACACTTGAGTGGTTAGGCCATCCATTCCCATCTCCATGTGGGGCCATATACCTCAAGTTCCAAGGGAACTATGTTGGGAGAACCAAAACCAATGAGCACAATGTGGAATTAGTTACTTGTACCACAGAGGCATACAATCAATACAATCATTTAGTTGAAGGATTTCTCAAGGCATGGAACATGGATCACCTGCAGAGTCATCTAGGTTGTCCATCAAGTGTAAATTCCTGGAGAGACCTAGAACTAGAACATCAGCCTCTGTTGATGTGACTAAGGATCTGCATTATAAGCGAACACCTCAGGGCACTCTGATGTTAGCTCAAGTTTGAACCTGGAATTAGGCAAAAATGTCCATTATACTTCTTTAATAAGAATAGCCTTGATATTCAGCTAGAGCCTGTTTAGAAGATAAAAGAAGGAAGCAATGCTTAAGAATAGTCCCTTTGGGCATTCCAACACATGTCCCACAATTGGCAATGGACATTCAAGGGGCCACAACAGGTTGAACATAATTTTCTTAGGCTTATAGCTTTGGCAGCCATAACCACTGTGGTCTCATTTTGCCACCCTTGGGCACATTTTGTGTCGCTGGGAGAGAAAACTTGCTTCTGCAGCTGTTTACTGAGAAACCCACTACAGATATACAAGTCGTCATTTTTCCCTCTGTTCCCAAAGCCACATTTCCTAATTTACATTAAAAAGTCCTTGTAATTAAATAACTAAAAGTAAGACCCGAATGAAATTGAAGTCATGGTTAAAAACTCATTTAAGTTTGGAAAAGATAAACCTCCACATGTTAAGTGTTTCTCTCTGGGTGGTGGGATTATGAATTTCTTACTTACCAGGTTTTAAGTTTTTTACAATGGAATTCTACTGGCTTTTACTTTGGTTATAAAAGTTTTTGTTTTCAAAAATACTTTTTAAAGCAAGTAGATTTTGAGATCTTATAATAGCATTCTATTCTTTAAAATAGCATTCTATGCTTTCAGAAAGTGTGTTCTATTTTTTCATCCTCATAGCAAAAATAGACAATCCTTAAGAATATGATGCTGTCTTGTAATCTTTTTAGTACGCTTATGTGTATGTTCTCTTTATCTAATGACAAGGGGAAGTGTGATTGAAAGAAATGACCTATGTTGTAAGACTTTGGAAAACATCTCAAGGTAGGCAAAAATTTGAGGATCCTGATTTTTATCTCAGTGACTAAGAAAATGTATAGTACTGTATTTTTCATTTTATTTTAGTGAGGTATAGTTGACTTACAGTGTTGTATTAATTACTGCTGTACAGCAAAGTGATTCAGATATATATATACACACATTCTTTTTCATATTCTTTTCCATTACGGTTTATCACAGGATATTGAATAGAGTTCCCTGTGCTATACAGTAGGACCTTCTTGTTTATCTATTCTATATATAATAGTTTGCATCTGCTAATCTCAAACTCCCAATCTATCCCTCCCCATCCCCTCCCCCTTGACAACCACAAGTCTGTTCTCTATGTCTGTGAGTCTGTTTTGTTTCGTAGATAAGTTCATTTGTGTCATATTTTAGATTCTACATATGAGTGATATCATATATTTGTCTTTCTCTTTCTGACTTACTTCACTTAGTATGATAATCTCTAGGTCCATCCATGTTGCTGCAAATGGCGTTCTTTTTTTAAAAATATGGCTGAGCCGTATTCCATTGTATATATGTACTGTATCTTCTTTATCCATTCATCTGTCAATGGACATTTAGGTTGTTTCCATGTCTTGGCTATTGTGAATAGTGCTGCTAGGAACATAGGGGTGCATGTATCTTTTTGAATTAGAGTTTGGTCTGGGTATATGCCCAAGAGTGGGATTGCTGGGTCATATGGCAACTCTATTTTTAGTTTTCTTGAGGAACCTCTATACTGTTCTCCATAGTGGCTGCACCAGTCTACATTCCCACCAACAGTGTAGGAAGGTTCCCTTTTCTCTACACCCTCTCCAGCATTTATTTGTAGATTTTACAAATTTTGACCTGTGTGAGGTGGTATTTCATCATAGTTTTCATTTGTAGTTCTCTGATAATTAGTAATGTTGAACATCTTTTCATGTGCCTGTTGGCCATCTGAATGTCTTCTTTGGAGAAATGTCTATTTAGGTCTTCTGCCCATTTTTCAGTTAGGTTGTTTGTTTTTTGTTGTTGAGTTGTATGAGCTGTTTGTATATTTTGGAAATTCCTTTTCAGTCGCATCATTTGTAAATATTTTCTCCTAGTCTGTAGGTTGTCTTTACGTTTTGTTTACAGTTTCCTTTGCTGTATGGTACTGTAGTTCAATTCTAGGAATCACATTTTTCATAATCTAACATCTCTGAATTTAGTATGTATCTTTTAAAAATTAGTTTTGACATATAATTCACATACCATAAAAGTCACCCCTTCAAAGTATAAAACTCAGTTGCTTTTAGCACATTCAGAGTTGTGCAACCATTACTACTGTTACCGCAGGTTCATGTGCCCGATGCACAGTGAACCCAAACAAACCAAAGTGTTGGAGTTTGGAGCAGAGAAAATCTTATTGCAGGGTCAGGCAAGAACGGTGGCTCATGCTCAGAAAAACCTGAATTCCCTGATGGTTTTCAGGGACGTGTTTTTATAAGCAAAATTTGGGATGAGGGCTGCAGGGTGTGTGACTTTCTTCTGATTGGTTGGTGGTAAGGTAACAGGGTGGTGCTCCAGGAACCTTGCACTCAGCCTGAAGTTACCATCCTCCATCTGGCTGGGGCCTTAGTTCCTGCAGAAGTCAAAGATGTATTGTTATAGTCCTTGAGGAGGAACCAGGATCCTGCCCTGTTGCTACACTTTTGTTTCTTGACTGCTTCTCCTTTGTTTTTGCATTCTCTCCCTTTCCTGATTTGCAGCTGTTTGAATCTGCCCTTTGGAACTCAGGGCAGGCTGAATGAAGCCTATTTGCTACAAACTAGAAGCTCAGTTTCACAACCTTCTTTGGTATATAGCTGGGAGTGAAAATGCTGGCTCATGTGGTAACTGTATATTTTACATTTGAGGAGTTGTAAACTGCTGCTCAAAAGTGGTTGCACCGTTTTACAGTTCTACCAACAGTGTATGAGGGTTCCAGTTTTTCAACACATTCTCAACACTTGTTACTGTCTTTTTGATTTTAGCTATCACAGTGGGTATAAAGTGGTATTCTGTGGTTTTTAACTTTCATTTCTCTGATGCCTAATGACGTTGGGAATCTTTATGTGCTTATTGGTCATTTGTGTATCTTCTTTGGAAAAGTATTCAAATCTTTTGACCATTTTTTAACTGGGTTATCTGTCCTTTTCTTGATGAGTTATGAGTTCTCCATGTATTCTGGATACAATTGCCTTATTAGTTATATGATGTCCAAATATCTTCTCCCATTGTATGGGTTGCCTTTTTTCCTTTTTTTTTTTTTTTACTTTTGAGAGTGTCTTTTGATGCACAAAATATTTTAATTTTGAAGTCCAGTTTATCTTCTTTCTTATGTTTGTGTTTTTTGGTGTTTAAGAAATCACTGACTAATCCAAGGTCACAAAGGTTTTACTCTGTTCTATAGTTTTTGCTCTCTGTCCATTTTGAGTTAATTTTTGTATATTGTGTCAGATAGGGGTCTAACTTCATTCTTTTGCATGTGGATATCTAGTTATCTCAGCTCCATTTGTTAAATACTCTTCTTTCCCCATTGAATAGTTGGGGCATCCTTGTAAAACCGAATGCATCCCACAATTGTAACTGGCTATGTTTTTCTATAATAACGCATCTTACAAATCATGGCATCTTAGATTTGTTAAAGTGTTAGAATACTTAATCCTGAAATAAAAGCCTATATAAATTTATATTTTGGGGGGGGGATGAAAAATCTATTTCCCTCAACAATACTAAGACTCCTTAAATATCAATGTGATGAGAAAAAAACTGTCAAATACCTTTTCTTATGAAAGACATACTAGTTTAAGGCTTGGAGGCGTACACATAATGCTATGTTGTTAAAAATGAATGAAGATTGTCACAAAGGTAGCAGTATGACTATAATGGCCATGCAGAAAATCCATTAATTCTACAAGCCAGGTTAAATTCTCCTAGAAGTGAGATTTATTTGACAGTGATGTAATGTCACAAATATAAACACCAATGGAATTTTTCAGATAAAAAAATTGAGGGCTTCCCTGGTGGCGCAGTGGTTGAGAGTCTGCCTGCCGATGCAGGGGACACGGGTTCGTGCCCTGGTCCGGGAAGATCCCACATGCTGCGGAGCGGCTGGGCCCGTGAGCCATGGCCGCTGAGCCTGCGCGTCCGGAGCCTGTGCTCCGCAACGGGAGAGGCCACAACAGTGAGAGGCCTGCGTACCGCAAAAAAAAAAAAAAAAAAAAAAAAAAATTGAGATTTTTCAGAATCTAGGTTTAAATAGGTATTGTGCAGAATATAAAACAATGATCAGCTCAACTGTCTGAGATCGAATTATAAGTTTGAAAAATGCAAAAGTCACGTCTACTTTTACATCCACTTCCTATCTAATGTCCTGATGAAGACAACGACTCACAAACATACTGAGATCCGTTTAATAGTTTCTGAAGATTTTTCCTGTAAAATGGCTTGTATTTCCACAGATATAACAGTGAAGAAATAAACTTTTCAATTTGACATGAAATATAAAAGAACAGTTTTACAAATATATCCATAAAATTTAACTGCTCATAACACTATACATGGTAAATATGACCAACCTCTTAGCTTCTAGACTATTTAAAACAGAGAAACAATATGTCATCTCAGCTAAAAAGAAACAACTTCCCTTTCATCGAGTTTATTTTTGTTTAGAAACAGTTAAGTAGAACTGGAAAAATACTTGCTTTTCCCTATCTTCCTCTAGGGATTCTGCATGAGGGTGAAAACTTGAGAGGATATTAGTTTTACTAAGAAGAAATACTGAACCTTCTTCTGTTTTACTGATTCAGTAATGCTTACATTCTTTTAAAAAGATCCTGGAGTTGTCTCATTGGTCTTTGACTGGGTCATAAAGAAATGATGACAGAGCTGTGCTCTCCTTCTAGCATTAAAGGAGGAACTTCATACCCTCAGCCTATGAAGGTTAAACTCTGGGGTTGTAAGAGCTACAGCCAAAAGAACAGCGCTAGATCCAGCTTAAAATCAAGGTTCTGTGGTTTGTCTATTAGAAATTCCACTGTTACAAGGCAGGATTGCATGAAGATAAGTTTTTTAGCCAGCATTGACAATGTTGTGATCATATATCCTTTCATGCAAATCCAAAGAACAGAATGGCTGTAAAAAGAAAAGTTGATCAAAATCATAGAACTGCAGGTAACAATTCTATAATCTATGTGAGACTTAAATTTAAGAAAGAGAAAACATGCTCCTTTTTAAACTCTCAAAAAGTGCCCAAATAACAATACTGAGCTCCCAAATGACAGGGGTTTGAATTTTTTTTTTTTTTTATGTAAGCAAAAATAAAGCATGGAAGCTTTATGAAGAAAAGAGTTCTCCTCAACTTTGCTAATATAGTAGATGTAATAACTTAAAATAATTTCCCTACTGCTACTGGAAATAAATTCTACTACAATCATGTGTATGCCAGTTCCTGGCATATTTCTGCATCCAGATTCATTCGTCTCCTTAAAGGAGCCCATCATTTTTCCAATGGCTTTCTCCTTTCTTTAAACCCTAACCCTGAAATTCTGTAACCAGTTATGTCACGTGGCTTCCCTGAGGCACAAAGGTACCAAACTCTATAATTAACTATCGAGGAATGATAAATACGCTCTCTATTTATATTAAAAGATTTTAATTCTTTTGGGCTACAGTTAGGGAAGAAACCCCAGAAAGCTTAATACTTACTCTGCAGTGTGAACTGTAGCCCTTCTTGCAAAAAGCAAAACCAAATAAGGGAAATGTGTTGCAGCATGCATGACCTGGCAGCACCGATTAGTAATAATAAAAACAATTCCAGACTAGAAAAATATTCAGAGTTGTATCCCATTCACTCTGAATCTTTTTTTTTTTTTTTTTTTTTTGTAATAAACTGGCGTAAACAACTGGAAAAAAACCCTATGGGAATACATCATTGGAGCTCTTCTGGAAACCTAGTCACAGAAGGCATTTCAGTCAGGCTGAGATCAGGATAACTGGTCTGCAATTTCCTATGTGTACACCTGGGGAGTGGAATTTGCCCTTGAATGTATGTCAAGCAAGACATAAAAACAGACATAACCTCTGAGAAGTTACCTTTTCTGAACTGTATTACTGTACTCTGAGCTAGAGTTCTTTATTCTCATTTTTTCCAGAGAAAAAAAATGTCTCATTAACCAAAGTTAGCAGATCTTACTAGCAGTGGCCAAGATGAGCCTGGCTTCCTTCTGCAAACAGACCACCTTGCTGTGGTTCTTTAGACAGGGGAGAGGGGACCTCACTTGGAAGTCAAAGGAAAAGGTGTGGTGCTAACAGAGGCGCGGGGGTCACTGTTGCCCCTTCCAAGAGCTTGGAATTTCTACCCAAATTTACTAAAAAGTCAGACTTCTCAGGTTGGAAGATAACTATTTTGGGGTATATGTTGCATGTGGCACTACCAGACCTTGAACTACTATAGTCCTTGAAATAGAAAGTTATATCAGATGGTAACTTTCTGGAAAAAAAAAAAGTTTGATAGGTAAAATCCAGTCTTTCTAGATGCAAGACTATTTATTTACCTTACAAGATGCTTTTTAGGGTTATCAAGACTCCTCAAACCACTTTCAAACCACATCGCAAGAAAAGGGACTGTGTGCTTCCTGTAATATTTTGTGGAGCCTAAAGCGGCACAGACTGAAAAAACATATTCCATCAGTAAAAGCTAACCACGGGAGACTCTGGCGACATCAAAAGGCATTGGATATATTCTGGGCAATTTCATTGTTCTCTTTCATTCTCTGTCTGCAGGTCAAACAAGCTATACAGAATTGAGTAAGCTATCAATGAGAGCACTGTGGTTGGATTTTCACAGCACTTAAAAATCACCAAAACAAAAACACCTCATAAACAATAATCTCCACTGAAGAGTAAAGCTATTTGAAAACTGAGAGGATGAAATTTTTATATATTAAGTCAATTTAAGCAGCAGCCATCAAGACTAATAAATCTTATCACGTTAAGGAAAAGGGCTTTCAAAATGGGTTAGGACAATTGAAAATAGACAAAATATTTGCTAGTAGGCAAACCATGGAAAAACCAACTCAAACAGGAATGCAGTAGGTTAGAATCATATAAATCATATATCTTTACAAAGGTTAAAAAAATGCAGCATGAATCTGCAATGGTCAATTTAAGAGGATGTTAATTTAAACATACTTGCTCCATGTGGCAGGAATCTATTTCATCCCAGCCAGCTCTGGTAGTCGCATGTCCTAAGGGATCTTTACCTCACGGGAACAGTGATACACTGGTACTGAGCACAGAGAATAAACATCCAAGAAGTATTATTCAAAATGAAATGAAACTAACAGAGAGGGCTGGTGGAGCTCATATGAAATTCTGATTTAATTATTCCTCAGTAAACACTCATTTGCTCTCTTGAAATCAGTAATTTCAAATGCTCTCTGCAGATGTACCACTTGGTGTTGTGTATATCTAATGATCACATTTAAATTTAGTTTGGTTTGCAAACATTTTCAAAACTTATAGGGCTCTGTAAGCTGCAAGGGAAGGTGACAGATGGCAGAAAGGGGGTGAACAAAACTGACTGTATTGTTGTAATATGTTGCTTTTTAAGTTCACGGAATTTTGGCTTTCTTAAGAAAAACAGGAAATTCCAATGAGTAGTTTTAAAAAGTAAAATCTTATTTTTAATCACTCTTAAATTATTCAGTGAGCAAGTAAACTTGATATTATATTACCTGGGCCATGTTTTCTGCTGCAATAATCACTCTCAGTTAATGAATTTTTAAGAGCAGCTACATTTGAATCAACCAAACAGTTCTGGCTATGCAAGATGAGAATCAGGGATAGACCACGTCAGACCAAAAATAACAAAAGGCAGACTAAAAAGTTACGGGAAACTCTTTGTTTGAAATGCCAAGGTATTTGATGAATGTGTGTATAAAGTAATTAAATTCCACTGAACTTTAAAAAAAAAAAAAAAGAAAACATGACAACATATGAATATTCCCTCCCCTCAAAAGAAAAATCAGAGAAAAGCCCCAGATTTCAAAACAATCACCTGTGCCTAAGGTCTCCTGTCCCCCAACATCATCTTATAGAGCTGCCCCTTTGGTATCTGGTCAGATTCTAACCTGTATCAAGTATTTCCAGATACGGCATGTCTAACACCTATACCACACAGCACCAAAGTTTGCAGTTAAGAGCCAACAACTTTTGAGTAAATTTCTTCTACAGTTTTAAAATGGGATTTAAAGTCCTGTCCAAATTTAACAAAGAAAACTTGTTTTAAAAACCCCAAGGTTAAAACAAAAGTATGGCATTTTAAATCCAATTGTTACAGATATTATGGTTTAATTAAGCAGCATGCAACACACCACTGTTATCATCGATGCCTGGCATGTTTCATCACCACGCCCTTCTTTTTTCCCAGCCTCAAGACCCCCTCTCCCCTTAATGAACGGTATTATAAAAAGGTAAAATCTAGAGTTAGTGGCAAAATCTTCACAGTAACTTGTAATAAAGTCGTCGTCGATGGCTGTAAAGGGCATCAGTCAACTGGACCTTGAAAAATCAATTTGATGCAGTTCTGTTCCCCAAGCAGCTGCGTGGCACAGAAAGGGCAGGCAGCATGAAATGCGTGAGTCCCGTGAGGCAGCGGGATCTGAGACCAATATTTCGCAGACTTCTCTGAGCACACATGTCCACAAGGGGTGAAAGCATGAGTGGGTGGTCCCGCGTCTACATAAAAGCCCGCCTCGCAGCCGAGCCAGAGCGGCACGTAGGGGCCCACAGTCCTACACATGGGACACTCCCTCTCGTTGGCCTCTGTGTCGCTCCGATGGCCCCAGTTGTGGTAGCCGTGCACGTGGCCACAGCTGAGGTACGCCCAGGGCTGCTTCTCCTCCACCACCTCTTTCCTGTTGATGCTGGGGAAGGCCAAGGTGTTGAGCCCCACGGGACACTGTGGCCGGGCAGCGTTGATCTCCTGCCGCAGGGCTTCAATGTGCTTCTGGGTTGGGGTGTGAAAGAGGCCATCTGCTGTCCTCCAGAGCAGGGTGGCCCCGCACAGGTCGATGAGGGAGCCGTCCTGCAGGACGTTGGTCTCACTTTCCACCTACAAGTTTGACAGACATGCCTTTTAAAAGCAAAATTTGACAAACCATGCTAACGTTTTTGTCCTCTTAAAGATCATCTCTGTAGTCAACACAGGGGGGCAGTTTATCCCATGGCCTTCCTGCAAAACAGAACTAGGTGGGTAACTCACCCTCCCTGAGCTTCCCTTTCCTCATCTGAACACTGGATATAAATCATGTATGTGAAACACACAAAGCCCTAAGCATGGATACATTTACTTTACATGTTCAATTAATGTAGTGGTTATTTTAACAAACGTCACAAATCTTAGATTTTTAGTTTTCCTCCTCAAGTCAACAACACAACTCCTTGGTCTCAAGGGACAGGAGATGTCCAGCCAGTCCATCTGGTGAAGACTCATGCTCATTTAGACCAGAACCAATCCAGAAGACCCCTAGGGGGGCCCTGCAGTAAATACTCTAGTGGTGCCAACGACTCTTGGTGACCTTCGGCTTCACACAATCTATCATCTATCCTGCATTCCTAAGGTCTGGAGCAGAAGCGCTCACTGTGAGCTTTGGAACATCTTTAATCCCAGCTTACCCTTCCCCCTCCCTGTGTCCTCAAGTCTTTTCTCTACATCTGCGTCTTTATTTCTGTCCTGCCCCTAGAGACTGGCTGTGCTACGTACCAAGTGCTCACAAGATGGATTAACAGCTGACAAGCAGCACAGTTAGACGTGATCCGCAGGAGCCTGACCCCTGTCTCCGTGGGCCACCTGTGCTCTATGGATGCACTTAGGTGCACTGCCCTCTGGCACGTGCCATGAGTGACCTCTGCCGAGAATTCTCTATCCCAGCTCACCCCACCCCCTAGTCTACCCCTGGGCCTGGCAAACTCCCACTCATCATTCAGGGCTCACTTGGATGGCACTTTGCCTGGAAGTTGTCCTTTAATGACAACAGCGGTCCTTCCCCAAAAAAGTATCCAATACTGGTAGTTAGAAAAAGCTAAAATCCCAACAAAATGATAAATCTCAATACTTTACAGGAAAAACACGGTGACTGCTTTTTGAATAGTGTTTAAGTCGCTGAAGCGCTCTCCTCGCCCCACTCCCACCCTGAACACCTCCTAGTCTCCTCCCTTCTCGCCGGGTGTCAGGAGCCTCCCTTCTCTTCCCGACCACAGGTAATTCTCGGGAGGTCTCAGCTCTGCATAAACTTTGTAAGAACAAGAACACTGCTGTGGTAATAAGCTGGAGTTTAGGCTATGTTTTTCTTTGTTTTCCTTATGATTATTTTTATTCATTGCTTTTTCTTTATATTTTATTAAAATATACACAGGGCTTCCCTGGTGGTGCAGTGGTTATATATATATATATATATACACATACACACACACAGATGCTCTTTTTATCTTATCCATGACTTCTAGATTGATTATATCATGGTTGGAGAATATAGTTCATATGATTTCAATCTTCTGAAATTTATTTTTGAATTTTTATTTTCTATTGGAGTATAGTTGATTAACAATGTTGTGTTAGTTTCAGGTGTATGGCAGAATGATTCAGTTATACATATGTATATATTCTTTTTCAAATTCTTTTCCCATTAAGGTTATTACAGAATATTGAGAAGAGTTCCCTATGCTATACAGTAGGTCCTTGTTGGTTATCTATTTTAAATATAATAGTGTGTATATGTCAATCCCAAACTCCCAATTTTTCCCTCTCTCTCACCTTTCCCCTTTGGTGACCATAAGTTTGTTTTCTAAGTCTGTGAGTCTGTTTCTGTTTTGGAAATATGTTCATTTGTATTATTATTTTTTTTGGATTCTTCACATAAGTGATATCATATGATATTTGTCTTTCTCTGACTTACTTCACTCAGTGTGAAAATCTCCAGGTTCATCCATGTTGCTGAATATGGCATTATTTCATTCTTTTTAATGGCTGAGTACTATTCCATTCTATATCTGTACCACATCTTCTTTATCAATTCATCTGTTGAAGGACATGAGCTGTTTGTAACTTTTGGGGATTAATCCCTTGTGGGTCGCATTGTTTGCAAATATCTTTTTCCCATTCTGTGGGTTGTCTTTTCATTTTGTTTATGGTTTCCTTTGCCGTGCAAAAGCTTTTGAGTTTAATTAGGTCCTGTTTGTTTATTTTTGTTTTTATTTTCATTACTCTAGGAGATGGGTCAAAAAAGATATTGCTGCGATTTATGTCAAAGAGTGTTCTACCTATGCTTTCCTCTAAGAGTTTTATACTATCAGGTCTTACATTTAGGTCTTTAATCCATTTTGAGTTTATTTTTGTGTGTGTTGTTAAAGAATGTTCTAATTTCATTATTTTACATGCAGCTCTCAGTTTTCCCAACACCATTTATTGAAGAGACTGTCTTTCCTCCATTGTATAGTTTTGTCTTCTTTGTCATAGATTGACCATTGGTGCGTGGGATTATTTCTGGGCTTTCTATCCTCTTCCATTGATCTATATTTGTTTTCGTGCCTGTACCACACAGTTCTGAGGACTGTAGCTTTGTAGTATAGTCTGAAGTCAGGGAGCCTGAATTATTACTCTAGGAGATGGGTCAAAAAAGATATTGCTGCGATTTATGTCAAAGAGTGTTCTACCTATGCTTTCCTCTAAGAGTTTTATACTATCAGGTCTTACATTTAGGTCTTTAATCCATTTTGAGTTTATTTTTGTGTGTGTTGTTAAAGAATGTTCTAATTTCATTATTTTACATGCAGCTCTCAGTTTTCCCAACACCATTTATTGAAGAGACTGTCTTTCCTCCATTGTATAGTTTTGTCTTCTTTGTCATAGATTGACCATTGGTGCGTGGGATTATTTCTGGGCTTTCTATCCTCTTCCATTGATCTATATTTGTTTTCGTGCCTGTACCACACAGTTCTGAGGACTGTAGCTTTGTAGTATAGTCTGAAGTCAGGGAGCCTGAATCCTTGAGCTCCGTTTTTCTTTCTCAAGATTGCTTTGGTTTTCGGGGTCTTTTGTGTCTCCATACAATTAAAATTCTTTTGTTCTAATTCTGTGAAAAATGCCATTGGTAATTTGCTAGGGATTGCACTGAATCTGTAGATTGCCTTGGGTAGTACAGTCATTTTCACAATATTGATTCTTCCAATCCAAGAACACGGTATAGTTTTCCATCTGTTTGTGTCATCTTTGTTTTCTTTCATCAGAGTCTTATAGTTTTCTGAGTAAAGTTCTTTTGCTTCCTAGGTAAGTTTATTCCTAGGTATTTTATTTTTTGTTGTGATGGTACATGGGATTGTTTCTGTAATTTCTCTTTCTGATCTTTCATCATTAGTGTATAGAAATGCAACAGATTTCTGTGTTCTAATTTTGTATCCAGCAACTTCACCGAATTCATTGATGACTTCTATTAGTTTTCTGGTAGCATCTTTAGGATTTTCCATGTACAGCATCATGTCATTTGCAAACAGTGACAGTTTTACTACTTCTTTTCCAATTTGGATTCCTTCTGTTTTTTTTTTTTCCTCTGATTGCCATGGCTATGAGTGCCAAAACTATGTTGAATAAAAGTGGCAAGGGTGGACATTGTGGACATCCCTGTCTTGTTCATGATCTTAGAGGAAATGCTTTCAGCTTTCACTGCTGAGTATGTTAGCTGTAGGTTTGTCACATATCACTTTTATTTTGTTGAGGTATGTTCCTTCTGTGCCCACTCTCTAAAGAGTTTTTATCTGAAATGGACGTTGAATTTTATCAAAAGTTTTTTCCGCATATATTGATATCATCATGTGGTTTTTATTCTCCAATTTGTTGATGTGGTGTATCACACTGATTGATTTGCAGATACTGAAAAATCCTTGCACCCCTGGATAAATCCCACTTGATCATAGCTGTATGATCCTTTTAGTATATTGTTGGCGTGGGTCTGTTAGTATTTTGTTGAGGATTTTTGCATCTAAGTTGATGAGTGATATTGGTCTATAATTTTCTTTCTTTGTGTGTGATATCTCTGTCTGGTTCTGTATCAGGGTGATGGTGGCCTCAGAGAATGACTTTGGGAGTGTTCCTTCCTCTGCAATTTTTTGGAATAGTTTCAGAAGGGTAGGTGTTAACTCTTCCCTGAATTGTTTTGTAGAATTCACCTGTGAAGCCATCTGGTCCTGGAATTTTGCTTGTTGTAAGTTTCTAAATGACAGATTCAATTTCAGCACTGGTAATTTGGTCTGTTCATATTTTCTATTTCTTCCTGGTTCAGTCTTGGGAGAGTATACCTTTCTAAGAATTTGTCCATTTCTTCTAGGTTGTCCATTTGGTTGGCGTATAGTTGCTTGTAGTAGTCTTTTATGATCCTTGTGTTTCTGTGGTGTTGGCTGTAACTTCTCCATTTTGATTTCTAATTTTGATTTGTGCCCTCTCCCTTTTTTTCTTGATGAGTTTGGCTAAAAAAGTGTATCAGTTTTGTTTATCTTCTCCAAGAACCAGCTTTTAGTTTCACTGCTCTTTTCTATTGTTTACATCATCTCTATTTCATTTATTTCTGCTCTGATCTTTATTTCTTTCATTCTACTAACTTTGGGTTTTGTTTTTTTTCCTCTTCTTGCTTTAGGTGTGAGGTTCAGTTATTTGCGACTTTTCTTGTTTCCTGAGGCAAGAGTGTATCGCTATAAACTTCCCTCTTAGAACTGCTTTTGCTGCATCCCATAGGTTTTGGGTTGTGGTGCTTTCATTTTCATTTGTCTCCAGGTATTTTTTGATTTCCTCTTTGAGTTCTTCAGTGATCCATTGTCTGTTTAGTAGCATATTGTTTAAGCTCCACGTGTTTTTTTTTTTTTTTTTTTTTTTTTTACAGGTTTTTTTTTTTTTAGATGATTTCTAATCTCATAGTGTCATGGTCAGAAAACATGCTTGATATGATTTCAATTTTCTTAAATTTACCAAGGCTCACTTTGTGGTCCAGCATGTGTCAATCCTGGAGAATGTTCCATGTGCACTTGAAAAGAATGTGTATTCTGCTGCTTTTGGATGGAATGCTCCATAAATATCAATTTCGTCCATCTGGTCTAATGTGTCATTTAAGGCCTGTGTTTCCTTATTGATTTTCTGTCTGGATGATCTGTCCATTGGTGAAAGTGGGGTGTTAAAGTCCCCCACTATTATTGTTACTGTCAATTTCTCCTTTTATGGCTATTAGTGTTTGCCTTATATATTGAGGTGCTCCTATGTTGGGTGCATGCATATTTACAGTTGTTATACTACTTCTCGGATTGTTCCCTTGATCATTATGTAGTGTCCTTCTTTGCCTCTTGTAACAGTCTTTATTTTAAAGTCTATTTTGTCTGATATGAGTGTTGCCACTATAGCTTTCTTTTGATTTCCATTTGCATGGAATAACCTTTTTCTGTCCCCTCACTTTCAGTCTGTATGTGTCCCTAGATCCGAAGTGGGTCTCTTGTAGACAGCATATATACGGGTCTTGTTTTTTGTATCCATTCAGCCAGTCTATGTCTTTTGGTTGAAGCATTTAATCTGTTTATGTTTAAGGTACTTATTGATATGTATGTTCCTACTGCCATTTTGTTAATTGCTTTGGATTTGTTTTTGTAGGTCTTTTTTCCCCCCTTCCTCTTTTGTACTCTTGTGATTTGATGACTAACTTTAGTACTCTGTTTGGATTCCTTTTTCTTTTTTGTGTATCTATTGTAGATTTTTGGTTTGTGGTTACCATGATGGCAGTCTATAAACAAGAGTGTTTTTAATTTCAAATACAGCTTATATACAAATAAGATTCTTTTAATTTCAAACGCATTTCCAGTGTCCTGCATTTGTACATTCCTCTTCTCACGATTGCTGGGTTTGATATCGTATTTTGAGCGGATGATTTCCTACCTTTATCAGTGAGCTTTTCCATTCATAATTTTTTTTGTTTCTGGTTGTGGCCTTTTATTTTTTTCTGCCTAGAGAAGTTCCTTTAGCATTTGTTGCAAAGCCGGTCTGCTGATGTTGAATTCTCTTAGCTTCTGCTTGTCTGTAAATCTTCTGATTTCTCCATTTAATCTTAATGAGAGCTCTGCTGGGTAGAGTATTCTTGGTTGTAGTTTCTTCCCTTTCATCAGTTTAAATATATCATGTCACTCCCTTCTGGCCTGTAGAGTTTCTGCTGAAAAATCAGATGATAACCTTATGGCAAATCCCTTGTATGTTATTTGTTGCTTTTCCCTTGTTGCTTTCAATACTTTGTCTTTGTCTTTAACTGTTGTCAGTTTGATTACTATGTGTCTTGGCATGTTCCTCCTTGGCTTTATCCTGCCTGGGACTCTCTGCACTTCCTGGACTTGGGTGTCTGTTTCCTTTCCCATTTAGGGAAGTTTTCAGCTATTATCTCTTCAAATATTTTCTCAGGTCCTTTCTCTCCCTTCTCCATCTGGGATCCTTATAATGTGAATGTTGGTGTGTTTTAATTTCGTCCCAGAGGCCTCTTAGATTGTCCTCATTTCTTTTCATTCTATTCCATGGCAGTCATTTCCACCATTTTGTCTTCCGGTTCACTTATCTGTTCTTCTGCCTCATTTTTTCTGCTATTGATTCCGTCTAGTATATTTTTGAGTTCTGTTATTGTATTGCTCACCTCTTTTTGTTTGTTCTTTAGTTCTTCTAGGTCTTTGTTGAACATTCTTGTATCTTCTCAGTGTGTGCCTCCATTCTTTTTCTGAGATCTTGGATCATCTTTACTGTCATTACTCTGAATTCTATTTTGGGTAGATTGCCTACCTCCACTTCATTTAGTTGTTCTTCTTGGGTTTCTTCTTGTTCCTTTGGGACATATTCCTCTGGCATCTCATTCTGTGTAATTTTTTTTGTGATTGCGGTTTCCATTCTGCAGGGTTGTAATTCTCCTTCTGCTGTCTGCCTCCTGGTGGATGAGGCTGGCCTAAGAGGCTTGTGCAGGCTTCCTGGTGGTAGGGACTGGTTTCTGCCCACTGATGGATGGAGCTGGGTCTTGTACGTCTGGTGGGCAGGGCTGTGTCAGGGGGTGTGTTTAGCACGCAGCTGTGTGCTCAGGAAGACTTTCAGCAGCCTGTTTGCTGATGGCTGGGGCTGTGTTCCTGCTCTATTGGTTGTTTGACCTGAGGCATCCCAGCACTGGAGCTTCCAAGGCTGTTGGGTGGGGCCAGGTCTTGGTGAATAAATGGTGGCCTCCAGGAGGGCTCACGCTAATGAGTACTCCTCAGGACTACCACTGCCAGTGTCTGTCACTGCAGTGAGCCACAGCTGCCCCTGCCTACACAGGAAATCCTCCAATACCAGCAGGTAGGTCTGGTCAGGCTCTTATGAGGTCACTGCTTTTTCCCCTGGTTCCTGGTGTGCACGAGAAACGTGTGTGTGCCCTCCAAGAGTGAAGTTTCTGTTTCCCCCAGTCCTTTGGAAGTCCTGAAATCAAACCCCTTCAAAACCAGATGCTCCGGGGGCTCCTCCTCCCATTTCCAGATCCCCAGGCTGGGGGCTCAGAACTTTCACTCCCATGGGAGAACCTCTGCAATGTAATTATTTTCTAGTTTGTGGGTCATCCATATGGTGGGTACGGGATTTGATTTTATCGTTATTGCTCCCCTCCTACCATCCCACTGTGGCTTCTTCTTTGTCTTTGGATGTAGGATATCTTTTTTGGTAGGTTCCAGTGATTTTTTTGTTGATGGTTGTTCAACAGTTAGTTAGTTGTGATTTTTGTGTTTTCATGAGAAGAGGTGAGCTCACATTCTTCTACTCTGCCATCTTATCTCTGCCCTCTGGGCCATGTTGTTAAACAACCTTCCTTTTCCTTCCTGTAGGGCAGCTCTTGGTAAACAACATCTTATAAAATTTCAGTCTGTGGTCTTCTATAGTCCACATACTCTTGACTCCCATGTCTAGGACAGGTGTCCCTCTGAGGGACTCCTGTGCCTTTCAGTACTTTATGACTGTGCTTATCACACAATATCCTAATGATTTGAGGTCTTGCCTATAACTGTTTCCAGACTCCACAATTCGAGGGCAGAGCCCTGGACATCCTGGTCACTGCCAGATTTCCAGTTCCTAGCTCCTGCTTAATCATGGCAACCAATTATGGACTATTCCTGGGTACAGCACTGCTCCAATCTTACTTGTTCTCACAGTAATCCTAAAGGATATATACTAGCATTATTCTGGTTACCTGAATGTGAGGCCAGGTACAGACAGGTCAAGCCACTTACTCAAGACTGCAGATCTACTAAGTGGTAGACCAGGACTTGGACCTATGGCCTGACCTCAGAACCACTAATACACAGTGGCTGCTCAAACAGTAGCCTGTTTTCCCTCTTAGCTGTTATTTTTATGTGTTCTTTCTATCTGTGAATAAAATACATGAACCAGAGTAGACAAGAAACTCATCCTGTGATGTGCCGTCCTGGACCCAGTGTATGCTTTCTATCTGCCCAGGGAGGCAATGCTCTGGTGATGGTGAGAGCCAGGTGTAACTCCCCACATGATGGTACTGAGTAGAAGCCAGGAGTTCAGGCTTTAAAGCAGGACCTGTGTTTCAATCCCATCTGCTGCTACCTTCTAACTCTGTGACTGGGCATTATTTAACCTCTATGCTACGCCTTCCTCATCCATAAGATGGGGATAATTCCACTTCTCTGACAAGGCGGATGTGCAGATTAAATGAGCTAATGTCTCTGAAATGTTAATGCAGTGTCTGCACTCAGCAAACATACACCGACTTCTTACTATTGCTGTTATAATGATGCCCTACTTAGGGCAACCTAGCTCAGTTTTGTGATGAACAGAAACACAAAGTTATTTGGAAAAACAGCCTTCACATTCTCTTCCCTATTTACAATCTCTTGGAAAGTGTTTAAACAAAGTTTATTGAATTTGTTTGGCATTCTTAGAAAATGCTTTTCATATTTACTCAGCCATGATGCTCAAGACTGGGCCTTATCATAAAAGGCAGAAGCTATACCTGCAGCTGAATAATGGTGTAAACTAGGAATAAAAATAACAATTCCTGAAAAACAAACATCCAGTAAAGAATAGCAAACCAGGTTAGTAAAATAGTCCCCCACCTTCGTTTTCCATCTCAGGAATATTCAGTTATCATGCTGCTCTCTGAAAAAATGCTAGATCACATCTTGTATTCCCTATATTTTTTCTCTCGTGGTTTGGAAGAAAATATTTGTTCTCTCTTGTTCTAGCTTCTACCTAACGATTAATAAAATTTCCACTCCAGTACTTTTAATTAAGAATGTTTTAGTGCTGTGCCCCATGCCTATGGCAAGATCAGAAACCCAAAGCCTCCTAGTTTTCTTTTTTTAAAATCTTTATGGAGTATAATTGCTTTACAATGTTGTGTTAGTTTCTGCTGTATAATGAAGTGAATCAGCTATACCTATACTTATATCCCCATATCACTTCCCTCTTGCGTCTCCCTCCCACCTTCCCTATCCCACCCCTCTAGGTGGTCACAAAGCACTGAGCTGATCTCCCTGTTTAATGCACCTGCTTCCCACTAGCTAGCTATTTTACATTGGATAGTGTATATATGTCAATGCTACTCTCTCACTTCATCCCAGCTTACCCCTTTCCCCTCCCCATGCCCTCAAGTCCATTCTCTCCTTCTGTGTGTTTATTCCTGTCCTGTCCCTAGGTTCGTCACAACCACTTTTTTTAGATTCCATATATCCGTGTTGGCATACAGTATTTGTCCTTCTCTTTCTGACTTACTTCACTCTGTATGACAGACTCTAGGTCCATCCACCTCACTACAAATAACTCAATTTCATTTCTTTTTATGGCTGAGTAATATTCCATTGTATATATGTGCCATATCTTCTTTACCCATTCATCTGTTGATGGACAGTTAGGTTGCAAAGTCTCCTATTTAAGTTATTAAAATTATTCTCGGGGCGGAGGGGAAGGTGGTGGAAGAGTAAGACGCGGAGATCACCTTCCTCCCCACAGATACACAAGAAATACATCTACACGTGGAGCAACTCCTACAGAACACCTACTGAACGCTGGCAGAAGACCTCAGACCTCCCAAAAGGCAAGAAACTCCTGGTGTACCTGGGTAGGGCAAAAGAAAAAACAGAGACAAAAGAATAGGGACGGGACCTGCACCAGTGGGAGGGAGCTGTGAAGGAGGAAAGGTTTCCACAAACTAGGAAGGCCCTTTGCAGGCAGAGACTAAGGCGGGGGGAGCTTCGGTGCCGCAGAGGAGAGGACAGCAACAGGGGTGCGGAGTGCAAAGTGGGGAGATTCCCGCACAGAGGATTGGTGCTGACTGGCACTCACCAGCCCGAGAGGCTTGTCTGCTCACCTGCTGGGGTGGGCGGGGCTGCGAGCTGAGGCTCAGGCTTTGGTCGGAGCACAGGGAGAGGACTGGGGTTGGCGGTGTGAACACAGCCTGCAGGGGGTTACTGCACCACGGCTAGCCGGGAGGGAGTCTGGGAAAAGGTCTGGAGCTGCTGAAGAGGCAAGACTTTTTCTTCCCTCTTTGTTTCCTGGTGTGCGAGGAGAGGGGTTTAAGAGCGCTGCTTAAAGGAACTCCAGAGACGGGCACAAGCCGTGGCTAAAAGCACGAACCCCAGAGACGGGCATGAGACGCTAAGGCTGCTGCTGCTGCCACCAAGGGGCCTGTGTGCGAGCACAGGTCACTATCCACACCCCTCTTCCAGGAAGCCTGTGCAGCCCGCCACTGCCAGGTTCCTGGGATCCAGGGACCACTCCCCCGGGAGAACACACAGCACGCCTCAGGCTGGTGCAACGTCACTCCGGCCTCTGCCACTGCAGGCCCGCCCCGCACGCAGTGCCCCTCCCTCCCCCCCGGCCTGAGTGAGCCAGAGCCCCCGAATCAGCGGCCTGTTTAACCCCGTCCTGTCTGAGCAAAAAACAGACGCCCTCCAGCGACCTGCATGCAGAGGTGGGGCCAAATCCAAAGCTGAGCCCCTGTGAGCTGTGAGAACAAAGAAGAGAAAGGGAAATCTCTCCCAGCAGCCTCAGAAGCAGTGGATTAAAGCTCCACAATCAACTTGATGTACCTGCATCTGTGGAATACCTGAACAGACAATGAATCATCCCAAATTGAGGTGGACTTCAAGAGCAACATTTATTTTTCCCCGTTTCCTCTTTTTGTGAGTGTGTATGTTTCTGTGTGAGATTTTGTCTGTATAGCTTGGCTTCCACCATTAGTCCTAGGGTTCTATCTGTCCGTGTTTTTTTGTTTTTTAATTTTTTTCTTAATAATTAATAACTTCATTATACTTTACTTTCTTTCTTCCTTCCCTTCCTGCCTTCCCTCCCTCCTTTAGACAACGAATCATCCCAAATTGAGGAGGTAGACTTTGAGAGCAAGATTTATGATTTTTTCCCTTTTACCTCTTTTTGTGAGGATGTGTGTGTATGCTTCTGTGTAAGATTTTGTCTGTATAGCTTTGCTTCCATCATTTGTCCTAAGGTTCCATCTGTCCCTTTTTTTTTCTAAATAATTATTTTCTAGTTTAATAACTTTATTATATTTTACTTTATTTTATTCTACTGTATCTTTCTTTCTTTTTTCCTTTGTTCCCTCCTTCCTCCCTCCCTCCTTTCTTTCCTTCTTTCCTTTCTTTCTTCCTACTTCTACTAATTCTTTCTACTTTTTCTCCCTTTTATTCTGAGCCCTGTGGATGAAAGGCTCTTGGTGCTGCATCTACACTGGTCCACAAGAGACCTCCCAGCTCCACATAATATCAAACAGTGAAAATCTCCCAGAGATCTCCATCTCAACGCCAGGACCCAGCTTCACTCAACAACCAGCAAGCTACAGTGCTGGACAACCTATGCCAAACAACTAGCAAAACAGGAACACAACCCCCCCCATTAGCAGAGAGGCTGCCAAAAATCATAATAAGTCCACAGACACCCCAAAACACACCACCAGATGTGGACCTGCCCACTAGAGAGACAAGATCCAGCCTCATCCACCAGAACACAGGCACTAGTCTGCTCCACCAGGAAGCCTGCATAACCCACTGAACCAACCTTAGCTACTGAGGACAGACATCAAAAACAGTGGGAACTACGAACCTGCAGCCTTTAAAATGGAGACCCCAAACACAGTAAGATAGGCAAAATGAAAAGACAGAGAAACACACGGCGGATGAAGAAGCAAGATAAAAACGCACAAGACCTAACAAATGAAGAGGAAATAGGCCGTCTACCTGAAAAAGAATTCAGAAATAAATGAAGGAGACAATAGCAAAGATCAATAAAACTAAAAGCTGGTTCTTTGAGAAGATAAACAAAATAGATAAACCATTAGCTAGACTCATGAAGAAAAAGGAGAAGACTGAAATCAATAGAATTAGAAATGAATAGGACAAGTAACAACTGACACTGCAGAAACATAAAAGATCATGAGAGATTACTACAAGCAACTCTATCCCAATAAAATGGACCACCTGGAAGAAATGGACAAATTCTTAGAAGGCTTCACAGGCGAATTCTATCAAACATTTAGAGAAGAGCTAACACCTATCCTTCTCAAACTCTTCCAAAATATAGCAGAGGGAGGAACACTCCCAAATTCCTTCTACGAAGCTACCATCACCTTGATACCAAAACCAGACAAGGATGTCACAAAGAAAACTACAGGCCAGTATCACTGATGAACATGGATGTAAAAATCCTCAACAAAATACTAACAAAGAAACAGAATCCAACAGCACATTAAAAGGATCATACACCATGATGAAGTGGGGTTTATTCCAGGAATGCAAGCATTCTTCGATATATGCAAACCAATCAATGTGATACACCATATTAACAAATTGAAGGAGAAAAACCATATGATCATCTCAGTAGATGCAGAGAAAGCTTTTGACAAAATTCAACACCCATTTAGGATAAAAACCCTCCAGAAAGTAGGCATAGAGGGAACTTTCCTCAACATAATAAAGGACACATATGAGAAGCCCACAGCCAACATCATCCTCAATGCTGAACAACTGAAAGCATTTCCACTAAGATCAGGAACAAGAGTTGCCCACTCTTACCACTCTTATTCAACATAGTTTTGGAAGTTTTAGCCACAGCATAGGTGTGGCACATATATACAATGGAATATTACTCAGCCGTCAAAAGAAACGAAATTGAGCTATTTGCAATGAGGTGGATAGACTTAGAGTCTGTCATACAGAGTGAAGTCAGTCAGAAAGAGAAAGACAAATAGTGTATGCCAACACGTATATATGGAATTTAAGGAAAAAAAATGTCATGAAGAGCCTAGGGGTAAGACAGGAATAAAGACACAGACCTACTGGAGTACGGACTTGAGGATATGGGGAGGGGGAAGGGTAAGCTGTGACAAAGCGAGAGAGAGGCATGGACATATATATACTAACAAACGTAAGGTAGATAGCTAGTGGGAAGAAGTCCCATAACACAGGGATATCAGCTCGGTGCTTTGTGACCACCTGGAGGGGTGGGATAGGGAGGGTGGGAGGGAGGGAGACGCAAGAGGGAAGAGATATGGGAACATATGTATATGTATTACTGATTCACTTTGTTATAGAGCAGAAACTAACAT
This sequence comes from Neophocaena asiaeorientalis asiaeorientalis, assembly GCF_003031525.2. Lineage (NCBI taxonomy): Eukaryota > Metazoa > Chordata > Mammalia > Artiodactyla > Phocoenidae > Neophocaena > Neophocaena asiaeorientalis. The sequence continues at coordinate 257,813 of NW_020174713.1, read as the reverse complement.
ACCATTGTAAAGCAATTATACCCCAATAAAGATGTTTAAGAAAAAATTATTCTCCATTGAAGAAAGGGTTTAAAAGCCAACAGCTTTAGGGCATTTGAGATAAGTAGTAATATTTATAGAAAAAATACAAACATGCCAAGTCAACCTACTATATGAACTATTTCAAGTAAAAAGCTGTAACTGTGAATTTGGTGAATCATATAGGGAATTATATATTAAATTCTTACTATTAACTCAAGGGAAAAAAAAGCTAACTTAATTATCTTTTAGTCCCAGAAAGTAGTAAATAATTCTCTAATTCAAAATTTTTACTAAGTAGTCTTAGACTGCTCAGGAGTTTTCCAAATTAGTAAAGTTTTACATTAAAAATAAGTTTATTCTTCTTAAAGTGAATTTAAGGAGAAACCTGTGGTGAAGTACATTAATAAGGTTGTGCTCTTTAGGTAGTTAGGAGCAGAAGATAATTTTTCTTCCACTATTGGAAAAGCTTAATCATGAAAGGGAAGAAGGCTATTTCCCTCTTACTTTTGGAGGCTCAGAAAATTCTTGTTCTCCTGGGTCAATGGTACACAGTCCTAAGAACTGTACAAAGATTTTGAATTTCAGGGGAGGAAAATGATAGCTTTCGAGTTAGGTGTCTGTAGTTTCATGCCTTATTTGCATGAAGTCCACTCACCAGCTTTCCCCTTTGCTGCGCAGACCTGGTCTCTCGCAAGGTATACACATCTCCACAGACAGAGATCTCGCGCCAGACCCCAGGCTGGGACTCCTCAGTGAAGCCCCCTCTCGGATGCATCACCAGGACACCATTGGTCGTGAGCCCATCCATGTGGCCATCGGGGTTTTTCCACTTTGCTGCCTTTTCCTGGAGAGCATACCACAGAAAAGATTATGTTCAACACAAAAAGATTCTAGAATCTCTTTAAACTATTGGGTAAGGGCAGAGGGGAGGAAAGTGAGGAATTTTCATTTTCTACTTAAAGCTAATAATCAGAAGGATAAAAAATGCAGTTAGTCCGACAAAATGAAAGAAGTGCAAAAGTAGATGAATGATTTATCGCTGGAGACATATTTACCTTGGGCACTTAAACAAAACCTGATGCCTGAACCTCTCCCTCACAGATTCTTGTTCAAACCAGCCCCTGCCCCCAGGTGATTCCAGGAATACAGTATGTAGTCTTCGATTCTATTTGTGCAGTGCTTTCATCCTGTTATCTAAAAATGCTTTGTATGAACTCATTATCAGGGAAGTACTAGAAGGAAGAGAAAAAGATTTTTTATTAAACAAACAAAATTTCAAAATATATTAAGCCAACAAGTTGTGGCCACTCCGTTCTGTTTTCATACGAATCAGCGTTGTATCAAGGGTGGAAGGCACAAGCGGCTGGATGTAACGGCAGGACAGATGCTCGTGGACGCCTGGCCACAGTGATTTCTTTTTCTTTCCTGGGGACAGAGCCAGATATGGCTCACATGACTTGGGTCAATCTGATGAGGATAAATAAGCCAGTTATGACTGGTTTAGGGGTGGGCATGTGACTGAGTTCTGGCCAGTGAGGCCTGAGTGAGTCCTTCTGGGAAGCTTCCTGGAAGGGTTTCTTGGTTCTTTAAAAGAGACGAGGAAGAAACAGTGCCTTTGCTGCCCTTCTTCAGCGGGAAGCTGTCATGCTGTGGGGGCTGGTGGAAGTGCAGGAGCCATCCCACCGCCACCAGGACCTCGCCTGAGGAAGCTGATGTGCCCAGAGGCAGAGGGCAAGACGGAATGAACCTGGCTCCCCGGATGTCACAGAACACTGTACCAACCAAGCCTGCAGCCGGCCTTCCTGGGCGCTTCTTGCAACGTGATACAATTTTATTACCATTTAGGCCATTTTAAAGTGAGGTTTTTCTACCCCCCACCCGGCAAAAATATCCTGATTCAAAAAGGGGACTATATTAAAACCGGATATTCACTAAAACTGTGGGGTTTTATTTACATGGACATTCTATGAAGGGAGATATTCTTAGTCTGTTTTGTTCTTTGTGATATCACATCTGTAACACCCAATATGGAACAAAGCAAACACTACGTAACAATTTTTTGACTGAATAAAGGAATAACATTTTCTTTTGCACCCCGATTATCTAGATCTGACCATTTTCCTTCTGAAATAAATACATTATGTATGTTAATACACATACTTTACAAAAGTAATTACTGTACATATTATAGTTAATATAGCAAATATAACAAGTAACGACAATTATTTTCAGATTTTTAATGATAGCTTTTCAAACTGGCTGTATGAAAACTAAAATCTCACCAGAAGCATTGTGCAAGGCAAATTTTTTGGCCACAATTAAATGTTCTATATGATGATAATGGGTGTTTTTCTAGAAACAACGTACTGATTAATAGTACTTACGCCAAGAAATATGTTTTTGGAAGAGTCGAATCCGGCTGCGAATATTCGTGCTGTGTACGGTTCGTTCCTGTCACAGACTACCCTGCAGGCAAACCTGGATATGGTGCTCTGTGTAATCTGCGCTTCGTCGTTGTTCTGACTGCCAGAAATTGTGTCTGTAACGACGAAGTCAATAGGGCTTTCTGTTGATCTGCCCACCTAAATAAATCAAATTATACTCAGGATCTACTTGAAAAATAGGATGTCACCACATTCATCACATGAAATGAGTGTTCAGGATCCTTTAACATTCATTATCTCTACTATGAAGGTCGGAATTCAATGAAAAAATCTTTGGTCTGCTCCTTTTCTTGTTTAAGGGAGATGTTATGGTAACCAACCACAAGATTTTAAATGTTAAGAATAACCCAATTTTCTATTCTAGAGGAAAACAGATCTCACTCCAAACAGGTTTCTGATCAGGTAGAAACATTACTTATTACTTTCATAGAAAATCATTCTTTTTTTTTTTTTTTCTTGTATTTCCAGGTGGGAAAACCCCCAAGATTTTAAAGGAAGCCAGCCAACAAAAGCCCTATTTCCCCCACTCTTGCCCAGCTCCAGGGACTGGTTTTCCACACTAAGTGAATCCACCAGTGACTCATGGCACAGAGGGAGAACAAGCCCTACCTCAGACATGAGACCCCAATGCCTATTTCTGTCACTCAGCGTAAATGAGAGTGATGTAAAGGGCTATACAGCTCAGCTCAAAGTTTGAGATGCAGTCGTATGAAAGATTTAAAAAGCTGATCCTAACATTTCAATTTTGGATTTAAAATAAAACTGTCCTGGGAAAGTCTAAAAAGTGGCCAATAATATTTTATTGGCTTACTTTCCTTGGTAAGTTTAAATGCTGCCAGAAAGAATATATTTCATTAGCATGATCTTAGAGTTCTAACAAAGCTTTTCATATTCACTAAATCCAAATAAGACAGGTACTGCTGTGTCCTGTGAACTGGGAAGTATTTGTTTACAGGTAAGGAAATCCTCACGACAAAACCGTCTGTGTAATGATGTTCTATGAATCTCTAAGTAGGAAACAGTGATAAATGTTATATATGCCAAAGATACGTCTTAAACTAAAATAATTTATATGTAAACAAATCATTTCTTGTTAAATATGATATTAATGTTCTCTCCTAACAAGTGACTTTGATTCTGAAATTGTCAATGGAAGGAACAGACAGAACCCCCAGTGTGTACGTATAAGGCCTCCAAAGTCAATTTCCCAGGTATCTTTATCCTGATCTCAAAATTCTATCTAAAACATAAGCAGTGTAGTACTCTTTTTTGTCCAAATGAATAAAGGTGAAATAAATATAACAAAATGTATATATCTTGCATCATTTAGGTCTGTTTGCTTTGGAACAATATTGAATTTATTTTGTAAATCTCACATACACATTTTCATGCACAGACTACCCCTGCTAAACCAACAGACATCTATTTCTTTTGTTTTTTACAACCCTTAATTTCTTGTCCTATTGAAATGTGCCTGGAATAAACTAAACCATGGGGCTCACTGAAACTTATCACCTTGAATAGATGCCTATTGCCTGAACATACAGGTTTAGAAAACATGTAACTTGTTAAAAACTGCAACATAAAACTTGAATTACAGAGATTATAAAATCATATCATATGGTTCATCTTTCTAAAGTTGCAGAACCTTCTCTCTGCTAGATTCATTCAAAAGCTGGATGTGTAACTCAGAAGCTCTACTGATTCAGACTGCTGAATGTTTTTAAACCTTTTTTTAAAGCTACTCTCTTTTTCAAGTATATAATACAGTATTATTAACTGCAATCGCCATGCTGTATATTACATCCCAGAACGTACTCATCTTACAGCCAGAAGTTTGTACTGCTTGACCAATATCTCCCCAATTCCATGCGCCCCCCTACCCCCTCCAGCCCCTGGTAACTACCCTCTGTTTTTATGATTTTGACTTTTTTTTTTAGATTCTACATGTGAGTGATATTACACATCTGTCTTTTTCTGTTTATTTCACTTTAGGTTTTTTGTTTTTTTTCAATTAGAAAAGTAAGATACTCTGCAAAATAGTTCACAAATACAGGAAAGTATACAGGAGACTACTCCAAACTCAGGAACAAATCTGTCCTGAACCTCGATTCCAATGAAGCCTTAGGAGTAAAATGTGAGAAGTTCTAAAATTGCCTGGTCACCACACAAAACCCAGAGCTCTCACAAAGACACAGGCTATGATCTAATTTCTGTCACCTCCGTGGAAGAGGGCGAAGACTTTTCAAACTCTGTTCAAAGCTCAAAGCTAAAACCGTGCTCCAGCAGAATGTCACACAACCACTCCTTGTCTATAGAGATTACTCTCTTCAAGAAAGGCCATTCTGATTTCATCCCAATGTATTAATGTCTGGATGAATCAACTGAAATTGCCTGTAAAACATGACATTTTATTCCAACTGGAACATACTGCTAAGATCAATTATTTCAAGACATGATACTTACCTGACTGGTCCTTTAATATTTGTTTATCAAGTCACTTCCACTTAAATCTAACCTGTAGAGTGTTAGCGTATTTCTATACTTTAGGACACAAACCTCATGTTGCTTTTGCCAAGAAAAAAGAAAAATCTAAGCCACTTTCCTAATGAAAACTCACCCAATGTGGAAGACTTGGAGCCTGTCCTTTCTTTTGACTATTGGATCAACTCTACGTTATTTTAAGGGTAGTCACGTGGACCAGCCATGATGTATCTGAATTTCATCTGATATTCACATAGTAGCCATGGGGAGAATTTTCTCCCTGCTGTTGACTGATATGCACATATACAGCATCATTTGGCACTTTCAGTTGCGTACATATGAGAAAAGTTTGGGTTTACCTGGCTGTCAATCAAAGTCAGCACAGGTAAAATGCTGTGAAAGCACCCAAAAGGTCCACCTTCACCTTTCCTGGACCAATCCTACCCTCGTCCCTGTATCTGTAACCTTATTTTCTCACTTCCCTCCTATGACAAGGATGAGTTATTGCTGCTCCTATCCATGACCAATCTCTCCACGGGTGCTTGGCATCCCACTCTTCTCCCCTTTCCAAGGATTTTACTCCTGAAATGATCAATTTCTCTCTATTACTGGATCACACTGTCAGCTATCAAACATTTTTTTGTTAGTTTTTAAAATTTCAACTTGTCACTTAATAGCTTTTAAAAATATAACAAAAATGAGTATTAGAAAAATGATCATCTGCATGGATGTTTCAGGAATGCCAAACTGCTACTACAAGTTTCCAAACGCATTCCTTCTCGATTTCCTTACTTGTCTCATCCTGCACCGTTAACAGACATTTCGCTGCTTGGCTGAGCAGTCTGAAGCACCGTTCTAGACTCGTCTCTCATCTTTGAAAATGTTTTCCTTTGCTTGAGAGCACCTCTCGAACTATAGCCCCATTTCTTGGATTCATTTAATGGCAATACTTCCGGAAAAACCTGCCACCAGTTACTACCCTCTGCTTCCTTACACATCCCCGTGACCCATTCTGAAGCCACTCCAACTCTCAGCACGGCTCTACTGAAACCCCCGCATGCTGAGGTTTCCAGGGCTTACACGTCCTGGTATATCCGTACCTGGTACTAAGTTAATGAAACCTTTCCAGGCTAGTTGGCCAACAGCCCCTTTCCCTTCCCCTTGTGTTCTCTCCCCCAGATAACCTCACCAAATCCCATTTTAGCCCCAAAGCCCTGATCTCTCCGTGAGCTTCAGATTAGCACACCCAATCTCCACATGGATGTCTAATAAGCATCTCACATGTAACACGTTTCAAATGTTACACTGGATCCTCTTCAACCCCTAGGTTCCCTGTCAGTGACTGGCACCCAATTTGCTCAAGCTAAAAAATCAATACCCAAGAATCACCCTGGATTTTTTCTCCACACCCACATTTAACCTCATGTAAATTCTATCAACTCTTCCTCCAAAATGCATCTTCAGTCCTTGCGCATTTCCCCACCTTAGTTCTAGCTGCCCTCAGCTCTTACTTGGATTGCACTGCCTTAGACTCCAAACTGGTCTCCCTGTTTTCACACTTGCCTCCTACATTTTTCTCTAGACAGTAGTTGGAGATATCGTAACAAAATAATTTGGATTTTCTCTCTCCCTTGCTTAAATTCCTCCAACAAACTCCTAGAATAAAACCCAAAGTCTTTACTTGGCCTAAAGGCCCCTTACTCTCCCGGCCTCTGCCTGCCTCTCCGAGTTCATCTCACGTCACTTCCCTCTTCCTTCGCTCTGCTCCCGCCTTGGGGCCTTGGCACTGCTGCAGTGCTGGCTTATCTGTGGTCTCTTTGCCTCGTCTAGAATATATGCTCCATGAGAGGGGAGCTGTCTACCTCCGGTGACTAGATGAGCATCTGACACAGTAGGTGCTCAAGAAATGAAACTGATGAATGGAGGATTATGACAATGTGAGCCTGTGAGACACACACACACACACACACACACAAGTACAATGTTTTAGGAAATAATTATTAAAATATTCTTTAACATTTTTCTCAACTAAATAGATGCTAATGAAATGTCACCATCTAGAACTACTATAAACTAACTAAAAAACAAACAAACAAAAAAAAACCCAAACCAAAAAAACCAAAACATAAGGCATTGCAGCACTTAGGTCTGAAGCATATGAAACTGAGAAACCAGAGGCGGAAATGACCACTAACTCTGGTTTCAGGACCTGCTCAGTTTCCTTAACCCCCCCCAAGATCAGAATCGTCTTTGCCTTTGATTCCTTTTCTAAACTATATTCTTCTTTATATTTTACTTTCTCAATACCTATGCTCTTTTCTCTTTCCTTTATTTACCCCTATTCTAGAAAATAATTACTAAGATCTTATTCTGGCTATACTAACTCAGATTTTGTTAGTCTTAATCCATCTCATAAATTTAGACGCACTAGTACGTCCGAGTTCTGAGCCTATTATCTGATTCCACTGTGGGAAATGCAGCACAAGGCCCCGTTTTTGGTTCATTCTGATGTTCTGCTTTTAAATGCTCAATTAACCTACAAATCGTTTTAATGGGTAATGGCTAAAATGAACAGCCCTCAACACCAAGGTCCATACTTGAGAAATAAGAATGCTGCAGTGCTGTTGCTCAGTGATTTTTGTCAGTGGTAGGTTTTACACATGTAAACTTGTTAAAAGGAGGAAAACATTAAAATAAGCTTGATTTTTCAGGGCCTTCTAAGAGTTGCTTAATTCTACTCTGCTTAGAGTGATCTGACATTAATCCTCCAATATGTCCAGTTAGTCTGCAAAAGGAATCAGATTATTTTAGCAAAAATAACAAATGGGTTATGTTTTCTTCATATGTCTATAAATCCCTGTTGAATTATCGTGCCTTATTTAAAGTTACTGAGTAGGTACTATGTAGAGAATGGAGAACTCAGGAGACCTAAACCTTTAGTTCTGCCACGAATGCCATCTTTGCCCTTAGGTTAAGTTACCTTTTCTTTCAAAGACACAGATTTCTCAGTTATAAAATTAAGAGGTCAGTATAGTAAAAACTGGTATTTCTCGGTGTGGTCCATGAACCTCTGAGGGTCCTTGAGGCCTTTGTAAGGGGCCAGGTCCATGAAGCCATGGTCTCATAATGTGAACCACAATAGTATGGTTTCATAATAAATATGAAGATGCTGACATTTGCTCTGACGATGATAAAACAATGATGTGCTTTAGCGGGAATCAAAGCAGTGGCACCAAACTATACTGATGGTCACCGTGTTCCTCACTGCCATGCATTTGCAGTTAAAAAAAAAAATGCTGATTTCATAGGGGGTAAGGGTGGGGGAGGGATATGTATGCTTTGATGAAGCAGTAAAAAATTATTAATTTTATTAAATCTTGAGTCTTTTAATATTCTGTGTGATGAAATGGGAGGTATGCATAAAGCATTTAGAAGTTCAAATCAGTATGGAGCTTCCTCAAAAAAAATAATTAAAAATAAAACTACCATGTCACCCAGCAAACCTACTTCAGGGTATTTATCCAAAAGAACTGAAATCAAGATCTCGAAGCAGTATCTGCTGCCCATGTTCATTGCAGCGTTATTCACAATAGCCAAGATATGGAAGCAACCGAGGTGTCTATTGACGGGTGAGTGGAGAAAGAGAAAGCGGCATATGCATACAATGGAATACTCTTCAGCCTTAAAAAGAAGGAAATCCTGTCACATGCGATAATACGGATGGATTTAGAGGACATTATGCTAGGTGAAATAAGGCAATCACAGAAGGCCGAATCCAACTACATGAGGTATCTAAAATAGTCAAACTCACAGAAACAGAGTGTAGAATGGTGGTTGCCAGGGGCTGCGGGGACAGGGAACTGGGAGATGTTGTTCAATAGGCATAAAGTTTCAGTTACACAAGATATTCGGGTAAGTTCTAGAGATGTCTTGTACAACAGTTAAAATAGTTAAATACTGTATCATGCACTTAAGAATTTGTCAAGAGGATAGATCTCATGTTACGTGTTCTTACCGCAATAATTGGGGGAAAAAAAAGAACTAACAGGAAGCTGAAAAAATCCAGCTAAATCTTTAATTCATTCTGCATTAGGTGAGAAGGAAGAGAGCGAACAATTTGAGTAGAATGTGACTGCATAATAGTGAAGAACACACCATTTCTGTCACAACATGTCACTGAAGAATAGCAATGAAACAAACGTGCAACCACAGTAACTTGTTGATTTTAAGTGGTAAAAAAATGTCCTACCAACAACTGTAAAATTTTTCTGGATTTATGTTTTTAGTACTGAGAATCTTCTACCTATGTAACACATTAGTAAAAAATCTTATATATTCAAGATGTATAACTTTGGAAAGTATTAAAGAAAGAAATTATTACAGAGTTCCATAAAAATATCAACAAGGAAGCATATGCAGATGTTTATCTAGGGAGAGCTTTTTCTTTGGGAGAATGAGAAGGAAAAAAACATTTAGAATATTATATAAAATGGAATGGCAAGAAGAGTAAAACCACTGTGAATAATGTGTCTAAATACCACACGTTACTTTTGATGTACTGGCACTTAAGTAACTATGCCTGTATCTCTGACTGCGACTCACCTTACCCATCTATGGATCCATCTATGTATCTATATAGGATTGTTCAGGTTTTTTAAATAGCTAACACATTCACAAGGTTCAAAGATAAAAAAGCATGGAATACCTCCCTGGATACCACCCTGCCCAGTTCTCTTCCCCACAAAAACCACTGCTCTATTAGTAACGTCTTGTTTATCCTTTTGGAGACGTTTCAAGCATATAAGCATATCTAAATCATTTAACTGTACTAATTTGCTATCTAATAATTAATATGCTATTTAATATGTTTAATAACATTAATTTATTAACATTAAGTAACCTTAGTTGAATATAATACTATCAAAGCCTCAATATATTTAATCATTAATTTTAATTCATTAAATATGTTTGGAGCTCTTTTTGTGACTGTATGAGGCTGTGTGAGCTTTTCCTAGTTCTGCTGTACAGCCCTGGAGGCCTCCACTGCATGGCTGTACCTGAGTTTACTTAACTGGTCCTCTACTAAAGGACACTTAGGTTGTTTGCAATCTTATACCATTAAACCACGCTGCAAGCAATAAGTTGGTAAAAATGTCATTTTGGATGTATGCAGGGGTATCTCGGGGGTAAATCTCTAGAAAGAGGAGAGCTTTAGAAAGAAAAGCTGAGTCAGAGTGCAAGCACTGTGTATTTTTCATAGGTATTTCCAAGTCACTGCCCCATAGAGGTCAGACTAATTTATAGGATGTAGGAGAGCATCTGCTTCCCCACACCTCTGACAAAACCTTTTGGATTTTTGCCAATCTGGTAAGTGAAAAATGGTACCTCTGTGTGATCTGAATTCACATTTCTGTTTTTATAAGCGAGGCTGAGCAGGTTTTCTTATTTTTCAGAACTATTTATTGCCCCCCCCCCCGCCGCCTTTTTCTGCCCCCACCACATGGCTGGCGGGATCTTATTTCCCCTACCAGGGATTGAACCTGGGCCCCAGCAGTGAAAGCGCCAAGTCCTAACCACTGGATCGCCAGGGAGTTCCCTATTTCCCCTTTTTGATGTATCTACGATACTTTTTTGACATTTGTTTCAACATCATGTATTTAATAATTTAACTCTCCATATAGAAATGCAAAGCCTCCTGGTTGAATCTGTGTTTGCTTTTTCCCTTTATTAGCCTTAATTTTAATTTCCTGTTGTTTTAAAGTACCAAATCTTGAACAGACTCACAGACATAGAAGACAAACTTGTTACCAAAGGGGAAAGCAGGGGGAGGGATAAAATACGAGTTTGGAATTAATATATATACGCTACTATATATAAAACAGATAACCAACAAAGACCTACTGTATAGCACAGGGAACTATACTCAATACCTTGTAATAACTTATAATGGAAAAGAATCTGAAAAAAGAATATATTTCTGTGTGTATATACATGTATAACTGAATCACTCTGCTGTATACCTGAACCTAACACAACATTGTAAATCAACTATACTTCAATTAAAAAAAAAAGTACCAAATCTTGGATATATTATTAATCCTTTTTAAATTAATTGATTTTTTTCCCCTTTATTATTTCCTTCCTTCTGCATTCTTTTGATGTGTTTCTGGACTTTCAATTATATACCACTAAAACTATTCTTGAACCTGTCCTTTCTTTTTTTAAAATTTTTATTGGAGTACAGTTTATTTCTATAGGACATTCCATCTGAAAGCAGCAGAATACACTTTCTTCTCAAGTGCACATGGACATTCTCCAGGATAGATCACATCTTGGGTCACAAATCAAGCCTCAGTAAATTTAAGAAAATTGAAATCGTATCAGGCATCTTTTCTAATCACAACACTATGAGATTAGAAATCAATTACAGGAAAAAAAACTGTAAAAAACACTAACACATGGAGGCTAAACAACATGTTACTAAACAGCCAATGGATAAATGAAGAAATCGAAGAGGAAATTAAAAAAAAATACCTAAAGACAAATGACAACGAAAACACAACAATCTAAAACCTATGGGATGCAGCAAAAGCAGTTCTAAGAGGGAAGTTTACAGCAATACTATCTTACCTCAGGAAACAAGAAAAATCTCAAATAAACAACCTGACCTTACACCTAAAGCAACTAGAGAACAAACAAAACCTAAAGTTAGTAGAAGGAAAGAAATCATAAAGATCAGAGCAGAAATAAATGAAATAGAAACAAAGAAAACAATAGCAAAGATCAATGAAACTAAAAGGTGGTTCTTTGAGAAGATAAACAAAATTGATAAGCCTTTAGCCAGACTCATCAAGAAAAAAAGGGAGAGGGCTCAAATCAGTAAAATTAGAAATGAAGAAGAAGTTAAAACGGACACCACAGAAATACAGAGGATCGTAAAAGACTACTACAAGCAACTCTATGCCAATAAAATGGACAACCTGGAAGAAATGGACAAATTCTTAGAAAGGTACAACCTTCGAAGACTGATCCAGGAAGAAACAGAAAGTATGAACAGACTAAACACAAGTACTGAAATTGAAACTGATTAAAAAACTCCCAACAAACAAAAGTCCAGGACCAGATGGCTTCACAGGGGAAATCTATCAAACGTTTAGAGAAGAGTTAACACCTATCCTTCTCAAACTGTCCTCTCCTTTCTTACTGTCATTTTTTAAAAGGAACTTTTTCTGATCAATGTTTAGTTCCTTGAGTTTCTTCCTTCCTTCCAAATAATAAAAGCACTTAAAGGTTTTTACATTTTCTTCCGAATACAACATCAGTCACATCTCATGAATTATGCTATTAAATGTTTCCACAGTTATTTTTTAAAAGGCCTATAATTGTAGTTTTGATGTCCTCTTTGGTTCAAGTGTTATTTAGGAAGTATTTTGAACATGTTAACTTTTAAAAGTAGCTGGCTCTAAAAATGTTTGCTCTTGTTTTTAGAGTCTCTTTTTTTATTGCACTGAGATCTTTATAATTTCTTTCTGCATTTTTAGAATTAAGTGTTTTCTTAGTCTTTTGAAAACCAAATAGGAACAATTTAAATATTATCCTCACCTTTTTCCCCTTGGACATCACCAAACACTACTGTGCTAGAAGTTCTGACTACATAGCAAAATAGAGAATCGAAGGAGAAATGTGCTAAAAATTTCCATGGAAAAAAGAAAGATGTTACCTGAAACATATCCGTATCTTTATCATGTGTGTACTCGACCACCACAGTCTGATTCCTTGACAGAGTGTACGATATGCTGTGTTGACCTTTGCAGCTGATAGCCTAATAATGAAATAAAAAATAGAAAAATTTGTTAGAATTTCATTTCAACAACTTACCACAATTCTGTTTGTAGTTAAGAGACATCACTCTACCAGCAAAACCCCAACACAAGCCAGCATTTTCCTAATGGTCAGAGCCTGTCCCTGCTGTGCCCTGAATTACAGAGGAGCCAGCAGTCATAATACTGGGTTTATCAAATATTCATCCTTAATATGAACAATATTTTACTTAAGCCAAATCAAAGTTAACTCACTAGTTTCCAAGACCTGATTTAATCATAGTCCTAGAAAAACATACACTTTCTCCGTGTTACCTTAACTCAGTGACAGAATTTTCAGACTAATATGATTTAAAATTTCTTAATTTATTTCACATTGAAACGGATAAGTCAGGAACATTTTGTAATAGTATTTTTCCTACGTGATGGAGATTATGAGAGTAAACGAATCATTGAAAAAAAGTAAAATTCTATAAAAACTTCCATATAATAATGCACTATTTTAGCCAATGATAATCATACTTATACTCTGTTCTACATCTTATTGAAAACTTGTATAAGCACTTGTTTAACCCAGATATTGAGTTAATAAATAAGGTAGCTAAGTTAGTTTTATCGCCTCTATTTTTAGACTAGACTAAAGCTAACAGTCTTTTTCAAAGAATCCAGAAACCAATAAGTTGATGATGTTCTTATTTCCTCCATAGTGATATCTTTCAACCCATTTTACGTTGTGGTCACATACTTTAAAATTTCCAAACTAACAAAGAAGTTTATTTAAATTATACTCCAGATTATTTCAATTACCCTGTCCGTTCAACTTTAACCTATCTTCATTTCCATTCTTTTACATTAAGTATAATAAATAAAACTTTAATAAGCCTATCTATTAAACATTTATTGAACATCACACTGTATGAAGACCAAGAAAGACTAAGACAGCATTTGGAAGTAGCTGGACATACATACAGCACCTAATGAAAATGTACTCTGAACATTTATATTTGACTAATATAATTGCTTAGAGTAATAAAGAGTACAACATTCCAAATCAACTTTGAAGTTAGCCTGGTTAATCTCAGGGTTCTTCAATCATCTGCCCTCAGGAACTTCATGGCTGAAATGATGCTTTATTGTACATGCTTCATTAAGATAATGCAAGTATTAGAAATGATAATTATTTATACATTTAATATGATTAGGAAGCTAAAAAAAATACTTCTTAGACTACTCAACTCCAGTAACAAATATAATCTGAAGTTTTCATTGGTCTGAGTCACATCAATTCAGTGGTACTGATATAAGTGACATTTTTTGAAAGTCAAATTAATAAAGAATTATTTCCAGTTTAAGGTAAGTGGATGCTTGTTTATCTTCATAGTTAAGTAAAAAAACCCACTTAAAAACAATTTTATTAAACTCAAACTTACAAAACTGATAACTAGGGGGGTGATTATTTGTATAATAACTTATTTTACAGTTCCTTAAAAAGTATCTGTTGCACTTAAGAGTTTTCCATTTACAAGTGCACCAACTCAAACACAACTTTCTCGGCACACACGCTACACAAAATAAGAATGTCTGTAGTTTGCCAATTATCTGCAAAAGAAGGAGTTAACAAGTGTCGGAACAGAACACCTTTAAAAAAGTTAGACATTTTTGTACGATGGTACCCTCTTGAGTACTGTGTTTCTCAAACTTCCACCAAGGTTGCCTTAAATGGAAGAGAGTTATGTGAGCCCCTAGACATGTCTGGGAGAGCAATCTAGAAGTGAAACTTCTCACGCTTGAAACATCTTACCTTGAAATTAGTCTAAATTTTGTATTCTACTCCTTAACATGCCTGCAGTTTTAACATTTAAACATTTTCAATATTTAAACAAGTTTGCTGGGAAATCAATGCCCCAGGAAGATCTGCTGTGCTCACTCCACGACCTAGTGCAGCTTCCATGCCACTCTGGGAAGCCCCAGAAATATGCATTTTACAGGCCCTAAGGTGCCCAATTCTTCTAGAGTGTTTTATTCTAAAACTACTCTTGTGGCCCAGACTATCATAAGCATGAATAAGACTATTTATAGGGAGAGCGAGCCCAGTGCCACACCTGGGAACCACCCAGAGCCAAGGGAGCACAAAGACCTTGGCCAGCCCCTGCCCGGCCGCCCTCAACAGGGAAGAAAGCGTGGGGACCCCGAGGCCTTGAACGCCGGATCCAGGTGACCTTGAATGTTGAGCCCATTTAAAGACAAATTACAATTTCAAGCTTCCGCCAGTTTTTGAAACGTGGTTTAAACGTGGATCAGCAGGGTTAGGAAAGGTGAACCCTTTGAAGGATAAGAAAACACATTTTCTGAGACTTTTTGAATAGGAACATCTTAACTGTGCGCTACATTTTAGAAACCTCTGGATTTGGGGAAGATGGAGAAGTGGGAACAGAGACCCTACAGGGAGAAACAAGTCCCAGAAGGTGGAGGGGGCTCTGAGCAGCAGGTGATGAACTCCCCTGTGGCAGGATGGCTGAGGAACTTCAGAATCGGTGTGACCCACCGAAGTCACTTCCAGTCCGGCGGTGGTCTCCCTCTGTGAGTGCTAAGCTGGGAGGGGAGGCCCTCCTGCAAAGAGGCCAACAGTCTGCACCCACAGTGGGGAGAAGCATGGAGATGAGCTGGCCCCAGAAGACTGGGATTTAAGCCAGGACTGGGGTTTAGAGCAAAAGGGGGCAGTTGAAACCCAGGCCACCTCTGGGCTCCTCAGAAATAAATGGAGAGGCACCCACTTCCCTTTGATGCCATGAATTAGGGCTCACATGATCTTGTTTGTGCATTAAAGTCTACAGTGGGGCCAGATTTGGGGGATTTGGAGGAAGGTAAGAGGAGAGTTTAAGCTTGACCTCAATTTTTGCTTTCCATCTGGCAAGTATATGAGGCATTAAGCTTCTTTGGGGTTAGAAGTATCAATTTTTCAGCAATAATTTTAATATTTAAAATATGGTTCTTGGAAATACAGCTTCTAGTAAATTACAGATGCACTGACTTGAGTCGATCATTTCAGGTTATTTTGGAAATAAACATCTCCCCAAGGCACCAAGTTGCTTTGAAACCTATTTCTGAAATATCATAAAGGAGAGTAGGTAAGGCCTTCTCTTGGCACTCACTGGAGTTCAGTACCAACACAACTACTGTAACGTAGTGAGATTTCACTACACTAGTTCAAATATGGAGACCGAGCGCTTTAAAATGGTAAGGAGAGCTAGCCCAACCAACTTGCCTAGCAGACAATACTGATTGGCCATATTTGCTTTCCTACTGTGATGAGAAGCCAGGGTTGCTGACTCCCTCTTATGTCGCTACCATGCTCAAAGGCAGGTCAGGTCTTCGGTGGTCTCCACCCCCGGCAGTGAGGGCGTGGCAGGCTTTCAAGGAAAGTCAGATGAGTGAATGGACTGCAACGGATTCAAGATGAGACTTGGAGCTTCTTTCCTCGGGTCTTCTCAACCTCTCCCTTACCTTTCACCAGCAACGGTACCAACACTGACACCCTCAGCTCAAATTTATTACGTGTGAATGTTATGGGGTTAAAAATATCACGATTGGACAATTACAAATTAGACACAATTACAGATCCAGAGAAGGAAAGATTCCAACTTTATCCGGTTTAGGAAGTTCAGCACTGCCCCACCCAGGTGCCCAAACCAAGGCCCTTTCTGAGCCAGGACACTGTCTTCCCAGTTGAAGATGCTTTCTTAGGGTTACTCTACTTGTGCCACAGGCGCGGCTCAGCTGAGCCATTCTCTGTCATTCAGGGGAACAGCTAGAACTGGTTGTCCTTGTTCAACTTCAACTAACTGACAGTCCTCCGAGCCTCCAGACTTTAAAACAAACATGGTTCACAAGGTCTGCAGAATTTCCTTCCTCTTATAAACCCCTATGTACATACATAAGGCACTTAAAAAGATATATAATACGTAATGATACCAGAAAGGCAATCCTGCAAGATGCATAATGAGATAGGTACATGTATTCATGGAAGTCAAAGAGCTTTCAATCAATTTTTAAAAGTATAAGTAAAATACTCTAAGCTTTTATTAAGAAGCTGTGGGGTTAGTGTTCAATCACAGAGTAAAAAAGGGAGAAAGGCCGATCAGAAAGTAACTGGCTTCTAGAAAATACTAACTTACTACAGTTATGAGTTAGCTCATTTAATTCAAGCTCCGTAAGGCTGCTAAGTGAGCCTTTATCAACTGTGTAGGGAGAGAAAATGGAATTCATCACCAAGGCAGACATCGTTGGTTGCCTACCTAACGCCCTTCACCCTGCTAGCTGAGCTGGCTGCCCATGACAATGCCTGGAAACGAAAAGAGCAGCTCTCCCAGCCTCCTCTGAAGTGAGCATGTGGAAAGGTGACCCAATCCTGACCGGCGGGACTTTGGAGAGATCTGGTGTGGCGCTCCTGGAATGGGAGACATCAAGAAAGATACTTTCCTTTCTCTGTTAATAGAAGAAATGAATGATGATTAAGGGGTATCTGGAGCTGAGGTGGCCATCAGGCAACAGTAAAGGAAGGTCAAAAGACTCTCAGAGAAGCAAACTGGGCCCCAGCATCTTTGAGCTGAACCAAATCGGAAACTGTCTGCCCCTGACTACTTCTGTGAGAAAAATGAGGGGTTTTAGGGTGCTTTGGGTTGGGTATTTTGCTACTTGCAGTGTAAAGCATCATTACATTGTTCAGTCCAAACTTTTTCTCCTCCTGGGTTTCCTCTTTTAGTCAATAGTGTAACCATATTCCAATCACTCATACTTAAAACCTCCGTGTCATCTCTCAGCCCTCTCTTGCCACTGTTGTCCAGATACAGTTAATCATTACCGTCATACTTAAAATCTAATCACGAGTCAAAGCCAAGCTCACTGATTTTACTGCCTTAAGGCACAAATCAAAGACAAAGTAGAATAAACAATGTGCAACATTTCACTTTTTCTCCTCAAATACAAAGTAGTAGTTGGGCAACCAGTAATTACAAAGCTGATTTATTCCCCAAAGGAGTTTTACAACCAGCTCCTTTATAGCCCATAAATTTCTACTTTGGAGATTATTAGGTGTAATCTAATTCATCTTCCCTTGACCCTGGGAAGGGTCAGAAGTGACAGACGGGACTTGGAGGCTTGCAGCTTCCCCTTGCTGCCCTCAAACACTTGCTCTTGGAGTTCTGAGCCGCCATATAAGACACCTAACTACTTGGAAGCCACCACACTACGAGAAGCCCAAGCTACGAGAAGGGCCTTAGAGACTGAAATGCCATGTGGGGAGAGGGAGGCCACGGAGAAGCAAGACCCAGACATGTGAGTGAAGGAGCCACCTTGGAAATGGACCCTCCAGTGCCAGTTGCCCCAGCATTTGCCACGTGGATCAGAGACACTGCCATGGGAGCTCTTCCCCAATTCCTGACCCACAAAATGATCAACAAAATCAAATGTTTTTTGCTAAGCCACTAAGTGTTGCAGTAGTTAGCTACACAACTAAAGACAACTGGACAATCAGTTTTCAAGGCCTATTGGTGCCAGAGCATCTTTTCTGTCTTATGTGACTTATCACGTAAGTCATCACGGTGATTTGTGTGTTCACCTTACCTATGCCCCAGGGCACGGTACAGGTATAGGTAGCATGGTGCCTTTACAGAGAGCAGGGGTTGTGTTTCTGATGGCACTTTCATGAGGTCCTGAATGCATATTAAGAGGCTGTCTGTGGTTAGAGCAAGTATATATTGTTACTATGATAATCTTCAGTTGTCGGATGACTGAGAAGAAAATTTTGTATTAGTATTTAAAATTAATATTTATAGATCAATATATAAAAGGCATCTGTAAAGCATTCAAAGCCTTTCAGAGAAGACAAAGCATATCACATGGACAATTTTTAGTCCTTACCCATTTGGAGCAGGAATAGAAGAGATACTAGGAAGACAGGAGAAGAAAACAACCAGATGTGTTGGAAGCTATGATGTAAAACTTTGACAAACCACACACAGCATGTACGTTAATGGGGCATGCCTTACTAAACGAGAGCCAGCCTCATTTAAGGGGATGTAATATGTGTGTGTGTGAATCTGAGTTTCCAATGAAATGAAATTCCTTTTCTCCAAATCCACACCACATTTTCTATTACTATATCTTAGAACCAAATTACTCAAGAGTTTGACGATCGCCCTTGCCTAGCTGTCCATGATGCTGACTGTTACAGAACCACAGTTACTGTTCCTGTACCACACAGCACTGGACTAAATCTAATGAATGTGTTTTTGCAAACAGCAGCACCCTCTGTAGTTTCTCTCCTTGGGAGTAGATGGAATTAATGTTTTTTTTGCCTCTCAAAAGAGAGTGCCAGGGCTTCCCTGGTGGCGCAGTGGTTGAGAGTCCGCCTGCCGATGCAGGGGACACGGGTTCGTGCCCCGGTCCGGGAAGATCCCACATGCCGCGGAGCGGCTGGGCCCGTGAGCCATGGCCGCTGAGCCTGTGCTCCGCAACGGGAGAGGCCACGGCAGCGAGAGGCCCGCGTACCGAAAAAAAAAAAAAAAACCAAAAAAACTGAGTGCCAGACATCTGGCACTCTTACATGCTTGTTCAAGGAAACTTTTCCAGATAAATCTCAAGTTTTCACAGAGCTGCTCTGAAGAGTTTTGCATCATGTGTCTGAATATGGTGGCCTTCTCGGATGCTGCTCACCGCACCGCATCTTTCAGTTTCCAAGGAAACATCTCAGGAAGAAGTCAAAGATGCTCTCACAGCCCATCAGATAGGGACAATCCTAGGAAAAGTCCTGCACAGTCTACTCATGGAGCCAGAGACCCCTTTGTCTTTTGGGTTCCACCAAGAAACATAATATGAGCTTGTGTTCTGAATAGCCTTCTAAACGATGTCCATAACTCGGCACTCTTTAATAAGGCACAGTAGATAAGGTACAGGCTCCCCAGCCAATTATTCTGCATGTTTTAGGCAAGTTTATTTTCAGCCACTTTAACTGTTAATTCTAATTTGTAAGTTAATATTTCAGCCCATCGTACAACTTAAATAAATAAATATGCAAAACTATTACCACAGAAAGGACCTGATAAAATGGAAAACAACTACATTGATCTCTGGCAGCCATTCTGGTTATAAATACAAGCCTTCTATGACAGGGTGGATTGCTATAGGAACAACATTGTTAACTAGCATGGAAAAACTTAATAACGGAATCTGTTTTGGGATAGGACTGAAAAGGGCCAAGGAACGGAACCTTCTTCGTTCAAAAACACCTTCTGGTATTTATGTTTAGAGCAGAAATGTGCGCACTTATGAGCAGATAAATGGGTTTGCTGTGAATTCTGTAGCATATTGGAAATACCTGATGAATAATTTTACTACCCAGAGCCCCTTGTCCACTGTGGTGCTGGGGCAGTGTGGGTGGGGCTGGGAACTAGAGGGTATCAGCACATACGGGTGCTTGGCAGCTGCCCTGTGAGGTCTCTGGCGTTGCTTCGCCTTGCTGCAATATCCACTGACGATCCAGCACGTGTCTGGACATGGGGCAAAAGGGAATATTCACAACAGATGGTTTATCAATATGACTACCCAGTTTATCCTGCTGAGCTTCAAGTTTACAGGTACTCTAGCAAAGGAGAATAAGACCATGTGTGGACATCGCAGAGATCAATGGCCAGTGGATTCTGATGTTGAGAAAAACCACACACTGGACCCCGGGTTTGGATCCTAGTTCAGTCACTCACCCACTGTAACCACATGTCACTGGAGTCTTTGGTTATCACCTTTATAATTTATCAACAGAAGGATTCAATGTCAGTAGCACTGATTTCATTGTATGCAAAGCAGAGGGAACAATGTATAACACAGCATTGTCTCCCCTCAAGTATAAACCTGCACCTAAAGCACTGCTTCCTGACCCAAGGGGTTACCGTCACTTCCTTGTGGTCCGTAACACAGGCTTCAGAGATTACTATTCTGTTTAGCTTTAAATATATGTTAAATATTGAGTGTATTAATTAAAGATCATCCTGGTATGAAAAACATGTTTTTCCAGAACTAATGACTTTTATGTCAGGCTGACAAGTATAATTAGGCAATAAATCCTCAACCAGTCTGGTTCAGATTGCCACAAGGAAGATGAGATCTCTGCCATCCTTGTCAATTTAGGTATAAAATACATATGAGTGCTATTTCTAAAGAGAGGAGGTGGCTAAAGGAATTCATAATTTATTTTGCATAAACCTACTCTTTAAAATATTCTCTCTTTTCAAGGAGCCCTATTTCAAATGGGTGCCTGAATCATTAGAAAAATGGTTAGAAAAATGCTAACTTGGATTTCATCAAAATCAACGGTGTTTCGTACAATAAATAAATCAAAGTGGTAAGCCTATTTGTTAGAAGCAATGGCTTTGAACTTAGCAGTGGGCCACTCCCATGCCCGTCTGGGATCGGCTCACTGAGCTATTCGACAAACGTTGGCAGAGAACCTGGTGCATGCACAGTGCCGGGGCAGCCGCGGTCAATCAATCCAGCAAACAAAGATGCCAGAGAGGGTGAGAATGTTTGAGGAGAACGTGTTCCTATCTTGGAGTCACTCCTAATTACACTGAAGCTGGATTTGGTCGTTGGTACCAGTCACAAGAGATGACCTATATAGTCTGGAGAATGAGACACACCGAAGGCTTGCGGCTGGAGAGCTGGGCAGGAACATGTCCACAGGCCTTGCAGAAATCTGGCCCCAGGAATTCTTACCACTTTACACTGATGGAATGAAAAGCTCCTTGAGGGCAGGATCGCCTGTCTTTTTAAACCTGCCTTTGATTCAGGCAGTATATTGCATGGCTAACAGTACAGATCAGGCTGGATTCCCACTCCACTGATGACCAGCTGCGGGACTCTGGGGAAGTTACTTCAATGCTCTGTGCCTCAGTTTTGTCATCTTACGAGTGCTGGTCCTGGGTCCAGGAAGGTCAGTGCTGGCTGAGGACAAAGATGCTTATCTACTTCTATATCCACCCAGTTTATCACAAAGTGCTGAACAAGTGACAGGTTCAGATCCAAGTCTGTAGATTATGTCACTGTACTTTTTAAACCTAACCTAATGTGCAATCTCCTCTTTCCGTTATTTTGTCTCCTGTCTTTTGGAAAATAGGGATGATGTGCTGTTTTCCCACAGAGCAATGCTATGACTAGGACACACATCTAGACACACGAACAGGTTACGTTACCAATCACATGTGTGCACTGGTCACTATCAATGACGGTCTATTTCAAATGGTGACTCTGAAAGTGTGCCCTTTTCAAAGACATCTCCCCACAGTGACTGCATGGCAGCTCCCCCAAAGCAGGAGAGGACAAGGAAGGGGTACAGCCCTGTTAGTGCAAGGTAGGCACTCTGGCACTCCATCCATCTCAGTGCCCACACATGTCCAATGTCCGAAGTGGCGACTACCTTGGGGTCTAACCCTGTGGCAAGGACCACCGTGGTCACCTGGGGAAGGATGCGGGGTCACGCTCGTCTGGTAGGAGATAAAGAAACTGACCTCCAACAAATTCATTCATCAAAACAGCAATGCACTTGCTTTGGAACATTTTACGGTTCTAGATGTGAGCAAGAAGGGGCATAGGAAGAACGGAAGAAAGACGCAATGTATTTGTGAAACGCTAAGTATTGCAGTGAAAATTAAAACAAAGATGAGATTACCTCTTTGTTGTACACAAACAAGACTAGGGAAGAGAGAGAGAGAGGAACCTAATTGTGGTCTCCTGTAACAGGAGACTTTAAGAGGAGATACTTAGTCAGTCAATGGACAGTGCTTTAAGGGATGGGTGTGAATCTGTCTGCTGCAACATCTAACATTTACTTATCTGAATATTTAAGTATCTGCATACATATGATCTACTTGCCACAAGAGACAAAGCCAACTGAAAGAATGAACCCTAATAAATATGAATTATAAATGAAAATGAAGTATCTTACAAAATGACTATGTTGAAAAAGTAAAATCAGTTCAGTAATTCCATTTATATACTTTTATAAATAATATACTTTATATAAGTCATACATTTACTGGGTAAAAAAAAGTATATTTTGTTTCTAAAGAGCACTGGAGAGAAAATACATAGGTATCTACCGTGAACTATGTGTTACAGTGAGCCAACAGTAAATGCAAGCCTTAATTTGTTGCCATGAGCAGGCAAACTTCCAGATACTATAAACTGAATATGACATAAATCGATTTTATACCAAGATATCCAAAGACCCGCCATATAATTATTTTAATATGTGGGCCAGTTTATCAGCTGTCAAAACGATCCCTTGAGTAGTGAAGAATAAAAAGACTAAAATTTACCCTGGTTCAAAATAAAACGAAATACAAAACCCTACTGATTACCTATAGTGAAAAAAGCAAAAGCTCTCATTTAAAAGACGTTAAAAAGAAAAAAAAAAACGGGAAGGGGAGAGGCTCAATTTTTCCCCTCATTTTACTTGGATTTTTATTTTTTGCAGTACGCGGGCCTTTCACTGTTGTGGCCTCTCCCGTTGCGGAGCACAGGCTCCGGACGCGCAGGCTCAGCGGCCATGGCTCACGGGCCCAGCCGCTCCGCGGCACGTGGGATCTTCCCGGACCGGGGCACGAACCCGTGTCCCCTGCCTCGGCCGGCGAACTCTCAACCACTGCGCCACCAGGGAAGCCCCGGATTTTTATTTTTAAGGCTTGGCCTTGATTTAAAATTTGCCCGTCTGTTGCAGGATCTCATTTTTGTTATGGAGTAAAACCAATTGGATAAGGCCACGTCGTAGTTATGTAGAGACATGGAGATATTTACTCTCAAAAGACAACATTTATCTTGGCAGTTGGCATTTTCAAGATGTTAGGCCGGCTAGAATCATGCAGGTTCCAATCCTAATATACAAAACTTTGAGTAAGACAATGGCTGAAGTACAAGGAAAAACATGTATGTGCCTAACATGTGTGCCTGCCCCTGCTCCCCCAAGCATTCATACGCGCTTTTGGAAGAAGTTTGGATATACATTTGAATGTTCCTCCTCAAGCCTCATTCAACTGAACTTCTTAAAAGGGCCCTTGTTATCTGTGTCCTTGGGTCGTATTCTGAAACTGTTTCTTAACCTGCAAAGTGAAACACTTGCCTTGAAGAGCTGTTGAAAAGACTCAGATGATGTTTGTAAAGGACCCAGAGTCCAGTGCCCAGCACATAATAATTACTATTACAGCCAGCTATTTTTATGACTAAAACATAATCTCTATCAGATAATTTAATACTTAATTTTACAGAGGCCTCCAGATTCTTGATTGCTTTGGAAGGCAGAGAATATTGTTAATTGGGTAATATGTGCACAGAGTACCAAACATTACCAGTGAATAGTGTGCTCCTTCCGATGTAGCCCTCGGTCACAGAGAGCACCTCTAGTACTAGTTCCATGTATATCTTTTCAGGGACTATCGGTGTCTGTGCTAACGTAGCACAGGTGGCAGAAATGAGAGCACACTGTCCACAGAGGTCTGTCCCCTGCTTCTCTCGCTTTACAATGGTCTGCATCACCTGCCTATTTGTGCCTCCTCATTCTTTTTGATGTGTAGATATAGCCTGATTTTTCAGTCTTTTAAACTTATTTAACAAAAAAATTAAGAAATAAAATTTCTATTTTACAAGCAATGTTGCAACGAATATCCATGTATTCAATTTGCATACAGGGGAATATATCTATAGGATAAATTCCTAGAGATACAATTGCTGGATCAAATGATATGTGCATTTTTAATATTGATAGTTATTGTTGAACTACTTTTCGTAGAAGTGATACCAATTTAGATTCTCACCAGATGTATGTGAGAGGGTGTTTCCCCTACCCTCACCAACACAGAGAGTTATTAAGTGTTATGGTCTGTATTGTATGATATGTGAAAATGATATCACTGTGCTTTAAGCATTTCTATTATCATTAGTGAAGGTGAATGTGTTTTAAAATGCTTGAAAGTCATCTTTTTTCTTTACTGTGAACTGTTTATATCTTTGTCCATTACTCTTTTGGTCTTTTTCATACTTATTTGTAGGTATTCTTTATATATTACCCCCACTGTCTGTGATATGAGCTGCAAATTCCCACCACTCATTTGGCTTTTGACTTTATTTAATGTGTTTTTGCCATACAGATTATTTTTAGAAGTTTATATAGTGAAACATCAGTATTTTTTTCTCATTTCCAGATTTTACCTCATAATTAGAAAGGCTTTCCTCAATCCCAAATAAAGTGAACAATTTTCCATTCTTTAGTACATTTATGATTTTACTTTTTATGTTTAAAAATATTACTTGCACACTTATCTGAACAGTCGTGAGTGCGTATAAAGACAAGTTTCTATTTTCAGCATGTAAAAGTCGTATTATAAGCATACAATGCAAGACTTTTCTTTTTCCTTGTTGTTTCCTATACATTTTGCTTAAAGAAACTGATTCTGTTATTTGATACATAATGATCACAACTCTTAGGTCTTCATTGGGTTGTCTCCCTTTTCATTATAAATAAACTTTCTTTGACTTAATACCTTTTTTTTAAACCATGAATTCAATCTTCCTTAATGTTAAGACCGTAACTTTGACTCTTTTTTGTTTGTTTGCATTTCTTCGGTATGCTCCATAATTTTACCCCCAATCTAGATCATTTTGTTTTAGATGTGTTTTATATACAGCCTGTAATTATATTTTTCTATGTGATGCAATTCTTTTAATATGTAGGTTTAGAACATTCACATTTACTGATAGGTACAAGATATACCTATACTCTCTGCCTCTATTGCTATTATTGCCTTTTATTATAGAAACAACTTTACTAAGGTCTAAGTGAGACACAATAAACTGCATCTACTTAAAATGTACAACTTGATAAGTTTCAACATGTTTATGTACCTATAAAACCGTCACCATAATAAAATTATGCACATATCTATAACCCACAGAAGTTTCCTCACCATGCCCCTTTGTAATTCATGCTTCCCTTCCAGCTGCTTCTTCATGTCCAGGCAGCCAACGATTTGTTTTCTATCACTATAAATATTATATTGCACTTTCTGTCATTTTATAGGAATGAAACCTTACACTATGTACTATTTTGTAATTCTGGCTTTTTTTATTTAGCATCATTATTTTTAGATTGACCCATTTAGTTGCACATATCAATAGTTCATTACTTTTATGCCGGGCAGTATTCCCTTGTAGGAATAAACTAAAATTTGTTTATCAATTCATCTGTTGATGGATATCAGGTTACTCGTTTTTGGCTACTGCAAATAAAGCTCTTATGAACATTTATGTCCAAGTGTTTGTATAAACATATGCTTTCATTTCTCTTGATCAAATACCTAGAAGTGGAATAGCTGGACATATGGTAGGTGTACGTTAAACTTTTAAAGAAACTGCCAGATTGTTTTCCAAATTGGTTGTACCATTTGGTATTCCCATTAGCAATGAACGTGAGTTCCAATTGCTCCACATCCTGCCAACCTTGGTATTGTCATCTTTTCATTTCAGCCATCCTTATGAGTATGTAGTGGTATCTCACTGTGGTTTTAATTTGTATTTCTCTAATGAGTAATGACATTGAGAATCTCTTTATGTGCTAATTTGCCATCTATATATCTACTTTGGTGAAATGTCTGTTCAAATCTTTGCCTATTAAAAAAATTAGGTTATTTTCTTATTATTGAGTTCTGAGAACTCTTTATATATTCTGAATACAAATCCTTTATCATATATATGACTTGCAAATTTTTTTCACAGTCTGGCATAGCTTTTCATTCTCTGAACAATTTCTTTCAAAGAGCAGAAGTTCTTATTTTTTGTTTGTCAATTTGTTCTTTTACAAATCAAGTTTGCTCTTGTATCTAAGAAATTTTTGTCTAATCCAAAATCACAAAGATGTTTTTCCCTATGTTTCCTTTTAGAAGTTTTATATTTAGGTCTATGATCCCAAATGGTCCAGCACCACCGGTTTAAAAGGCTAAACTTTTCAACTAAGTTGCCTTTGCACCTTTGTTGAAAATCAGTTGTCCACGTATGTGCAGGCCTATTTTTTGACCCTATTCTATTGATCTATATTTATATCCTTACATCAGTACCACATTGTCTTAATTATTGTAGTTTCAAAAATGTCTTGAAGTCAGTTAGTGTAAGTATTTCAATTCTGTTCTTCCTTTTCAAAACTGTTTTGGCTTTTTTAGGTTTTTGCATTTTCAAGTAAACATTATTTCTTTTTTAAAAAGCCTGCTGGAATTTTGATAGGGAGTGTGTTGAACTTACAAATCAATTTGGGAAGAATTGATACCAATACTGAGTCTCCTGATCTACGAACATGGACTATCTCTTCATATATTTGGAGATGTGGTACAACTCTCAGCAAAGTTGTGTAGTGTTTAGCGTGCAGGTCTTGCACAGCTTTTGTTAGCTTCATCCTTAAGTACAGTTGATTCTTGTTATTCACCATAGTTATGTTCTATAAAGTTGCTGCAAACACTGAATTCATGAATACCTCGGAGAAATACAGGGTAAGGTTCCTGTGAGTCGTGGGTCACAACATTTTTGTCAGCTGATCAATACATAACCTTGTTTTATATGTGTTTCTGTTTAAAGGCACCTTGTTTAACACACACTTCTTACAAATAATTAATTGTCAAACAGGCAGAGTGTCATTTTGTTCAACCTCAAGTGGCAACTCAAATTTTTCACCATATGCTGCTCATCCCCACAAATGGCTGTGAATGTGCTGTAAGTATTGGTTTTGGGGACACCAATAAATTTTAGTAAGTAGGTGAATGTGCAAATATGGCATCTGAAAATAATGAAGATCGTATTTCACATTTTTGATGCTACTGTAAGTGGCAGTTTTTTAAAATTAATTTCTGAGCTTCTGTGGTATCCTTTTAAAAAATCTTGCACCTTATGGCCTGCGCTTTCTTTGCCTTATGTTCTGTATTTCATATGATTACTTAGAAGGCTTATATTTCTATTTTTGTGGTTACTTTTACATATAAAATTATATAAATATGGTTACACTCATTAACTCTCTAATAAGGGCAATGATAAATGAGAATATTTTCATTTCCTCTCTACCATCCTCCTACACACACTTTTAATTGATTTTACAATGTTTACTGAAGTTTGCTTTTTAAAAAACCATTAAAGATACTTATATCTTTCTGTTTTAAATGATAGTTTTTATCTCCCAGCTATAAAATCTGAGAACATTAGCATGCATACAGCACTTTTCACCTTTTCTCCTCTTCCTCTCTGACCTTTTATTTCATTATTTGTTATTTCTACCTTGCAGAATTTAAAACATTCATCTTCTATTTTCTGACAATCACTTTTACTTTGCTTTTAGTCCTACAGAGAGTGCTTAATTCAACATCTAGATGCCAGTCTCTTTGCCAACAATTCTTCATTCACCTCCTATTTGGCTGAAATTTGTCTTCTGGTAATTTCTTCAGTAAAGGATCATAAAAATTCTACATCCTGAGTGCTTGCATGTTTATCAATATTTGTCTGTTAGCTGTATGTGTAAAAGAAATTTGGAGTAAGTAAAGAAATCTTGGGTCACTAGATTATGAAGTCCTTGGGCAAAAAAATCTAAGCATCTAGCATAGTGCAATAATCTTTTGAACAACTACCAGATGAAATGAGTCACTAACAAAAATGGATGAAAGGTCTTGCACACAAAAATATTTTCCTCTGTGCATATTCTATCTTAAGACTTTTACAATCTGGCTATATTTGGTGAGAATATCATCCAAAGAAATCAGGGATATTATATAACAAGAATCAAGTGGGGTCAATGACAGCACTGGGACATAATGTGACAATGGAAAGAATGTCAGGTCAGGAGCAAGACACTTATTAGCTTGAGGCTCAGCCCCAAGACCAACTAACCACGTCCTTCTGTGTGTTACTAAAACCTTACAAATCTGGTAAAAGAGGAAAGCAGTGGCACAGATTTCAAATGCCACTTTTCACTGTAAGAATACATTCTACATAGGGAGAAGAATTATCATTATCACCCCCTACCCAACCTCAGCTATTATTAAAATTGTTTACATTCCTTGAGAAATTAAGGGCTGAAGGACAAGAATAGGGGGTAAGGGATATCTCAGAAAAAAGTGTGACATGAAAAATCTGTAGATAATCCATTTACACATAATCAAAAAATCAATGAGAGAGTAAAATGGCTTGATACTGAGTGCACTGGGAATTCAGATCTGACTTGGTTATTAAGTCAATAAGATTATTATTATTGATGAAAAGATCTATCCGTGAAGTAGATAACACAATGTGTATTCCTTAGGTGATGCTGAGGAACAAAGCTCTGAGAACTGTAGCTAAAAATGACCAGGGTCAATGCTCTGTTATTGTACTTGCTGTCTAGCTAAAGGAAGACAAATGAAGGGACAGATCTGCCTTAGGACTCTGCCTGAAGACTGCTGCTTAAAATAAACCAGCCCTGCCTCTAATGGTTTTGGGGAAGAGACAATGTAAATACATTCAACAAACAAATGTGCTGCTATCTAGTGGATGAAGCCTATGCTGAATGGGAAACCCTATGGATGCCACCTATCAAAGCAACTTTTCAAGAATAAACCTGTGTGACCAGAGCAAGTGCGTCTCATTTATGGTACTAGGAAAGTCAGCACCCTTCAGCCATATATTTATATATTAAGTTTAATTAGGTTAGCAATCTAAACGCATAAAATCCTCTGCTTGGATACCACTCTAGAAATAAGAAACTCAAAAGAGATTTATAAAATAAGATAAACATCTGCACCTTAATAACCAAATCAGTAATGATTTCTGCATATATAGTGCTTGTTCAAGGTAGAGCATTCTCATGTATATCATTTTACTTGATCATCTGGCACACACAACCACTACAATGTGGATATAATTATCCCCGTTTTGTAAAATAAGGAAACTGACTTGGAGAGGGTAAGTCATTTTCCTTAGTGAATGGGTAAGTCTACACTGCGTTGAAAACTCTCTTCATTATACTTCATTGCTTTTTTACAAAACAATTTCCAACTCTGGGAGAGGGCATTTATACAAACTTTCATAATCATATATAATTTTTTCTACAAAGAAAAAGCAATCTGGGATTTTGATTGAAACTGCTGAATCTATAGACCAATTTTTGGGAAAACTGACATCTCAATAATATCACACCTTCCAATCCATAGATATGGCAGGAGACATGGAGAAATATATCGACCAATTTTTGAGTAATGAACCAACCCTAAATTCCTGGGATAAACAATGCAAAAATCTTACAATTCCTCCCTCCTGCCCTTGATGTTACTGTCATATATTTGACTTCTATATATATTATAAACCCTGTAATTATTATTAATTTTGCTTTAACTAGTCAATTATCTTTTAAAGAGATTTTTAAAATGTCTTTTATATTTATCCTTATTCTTACGATGTCCAGAGTACTCTGTGTAAATCCAAATTTCCCTCTGGTATCTTTTTTCTTCTGCCAAAAAAACTAACATTTCTTGTTGTGCCATTTGCCATTGATAACTATTTTCAGTTTTGTTTGTTTGAAATAGGTCTTTCCTTTCATTTCTGAAAGATATTTTTGCTAGATGTAGAATTCTAGATTGAGAGTCTCCCTTTTTTTCTTTCTCCTTCCTCCCTTCCAGTACTTTAGTACTTTATAGATGTCAATCCATTGTCTTTCGGTTTTGCAACATTTCTGGTAAGTTGTTTTTGGTTTGTTTTTTCATTCTTATTTTTGTTCAGGGGAACTGCCTCTTCTTTCTCTGGGTGCCTTCAAGATTTTATTAACAGTTTTCAGCAATTTGATTGTGATAGGTCTTACCTGTAGTATTCCTTATGTTTCTTCTCTTTGGGGTTCATTGAGCATTTTACATGTTGGATTTATCATTTTCATCGAATTTGGAAAAACTCTGGCTTTTTAAAAAATTTTTTTATTGGAGTATAGTTGATATACAATGCTGTGTTAGTTTCAGGTGTACAGCAAAGTGAATCAGTTATACATATACATATATTCACTCTATTTTAGACTCTTTTCCCATATAGGTCATTACAGAGTATTGAGTAGAGTTCCCTCTGCTATACACTAGGTCCTTATTAGTTATCTTTTATATAGAGTAGTGTGTATGGCCATTCTTTTCTTTCTTTTCCTACTCCAATTTTTCTAAAACACCAGTTACACATGTTTGAGTCCACTTGATATTTTTCTACATTTTACTGTGGCTCTCTTCACTTTTTTTTTTTTTTCCTGTACGTGGGCCTCTCACTGTTGTGGCCTCTCCCGTTGAGGAGCACAGGCTCCGGACGCGCAGGCTCAGCGGCCATGGCTCACGGGCCCAGCCGCTCCATGGCATGTGGGATCTTCCCAGACCGGGGCACGAACCCGCGTCCCCTGCATCGGCAGGCGGACTCTCAACCACTGCGCCACCAGGGAAGCCCTCTCTTCACTTTTTCTCAGCCATTTTCCTCTCTCTGCCTTATACTGAATACTTTATATTGCTATGTTTTCCAGTTCACTGATCTTTTCTTCTTCAGTTTCTAAACTGCTGTTACCTCAACCAGTGTGTTTTTCACTTTAGACACTTCATTTTTCACTTTGGAAGTTTCATTTGGGTCCTTCTTTTACTTCCATTCCTCTCCTCAACATGTTCATGTTTTCCTCTACACTCTTGATCACAGGAAATATAACTACTGCAGTTGTTTTACCCTTTTTGTCTATTAATTCCATCTGTAATTTCTGGGTTTGCTTCTACTGGTTGATTCTCACCACCCTTGCCTCAGTATAGGTCATAATTTTACTGCTTTTCTGCCTTTCTGGTAATTTTGGATTGGATGCTGGACACTGTGAGTTTTATATTTTGGGGTGCTGGATTTTGTTAAAGGTGTTGAACTTGTTCTGGCAGGCAGTTATGCTACTTTGGATGAGTTTTCTCTCTCAAGGCTTGCTTATAAGCTTTGTTAGGGCGCGTCCAGGGCAGACTTTGACGTAGGGATAATTTAGCCTCGTTATCTATTTCTCTTCTATAGACTCTATCTTATTTCCCTTGTATTAGGAAGTCTTTCTACTCTGCAAGTAGGAACATGGACTAAGCCCCAGCCCTTTGTGAGCTGCGGAAATGGTTCAACTCACTGTTTTCCAGTGGTTCTTTGTCCACAATGTGGAGTTTTACCCCACACATGAGCAAAGCAGTGCTTACCCAAGGGCTCAGGGGCATCGTCCTCTGCAGCTATCAGGAGCTCTTCCTCCCTATGAAGCTCCCATCTCTGCTGCTGTCCTTCACAAATTCTAGCTGCCATAACTGTAATCTCTGGCCCTTCAACACAGGGCTGTGTTGTTCCCCATCTGCTTGGGCCTGGAAACTGCCTTCAGGCCATTTAGAATGGGGGTGGGGGGTGCCTCATTCATTCCCCTTCTCTTAGGGAATCACAGCCCTGAGCTGCCTGTGGTCCAATGCCTGCAAACAGTTACTTAATATATTTTGTCCAGTGTTTCGTTGTGTACAGCAAGGGGAGAGAGAAAGTTTCTGTAGGAGATAATTCTTGATGGGTAGGCAGAGAACTCTGTTTTGCATACATTCAGAAAATCTAGGGGGTAGGGGTAGAGTCTAGTACACTTGAAGTGATGACAATTTTAAACTTAATTCAACTTCTTGAATTATAACACTCCTAGTAACATTAACTATTAGTAGTATTCCAATCCACTTCTTGCTAATCTTATTTTTTTTCCTGAACACTTAACAGCTGATATTTGTTTATTTTATTTGTATACCGTCTTCCTCCTAGCTCACATTACAAAGTAATTTCTAAAAGGGTAAGAACTTTTTCTATGCTGTTCATTGATTTATCTCTAGTACCTAGAGTACACAAATACTTTATAAGTACACATTGTCTTATAAAGTAGTTGTGTATTGTGTGTATTCCTGGCACGCACAGTACACAACTACTTTACAGGACAATGTGGGCATCTATTCTTTAACTTGGTAGGTATCTCTGTTATAGAAGAAAACACGTATTTGTTATAGAGCTTATTTTGGTTAAATCACATCCTATTTGCCCTTGATGTTAACCATATATTATTAAAATAGGGCTCTATGTATATCCAGGCAAATATTTAAAAAGAAATACTCAAATTCATATTTTGAAAGGAAAAGCAACACCATATACCTTAATGTCTGTCAAAGTAAACAATACGTAAGAATGCAGAGCATCCTATGGAAATATTCAAGCATCTGGCACCTTCTAGCAGCATACACCAGTATGAATCTGAAGATGAAGGTTACATATACTCAAAACGTGCACTTTAAAAGGTGTGGCCTAGATTAATCGGAGCATATGAGATGAAGGAGGGGAGACCTATCTGAAATCTGCCTGAGATAAAATCTTTTGTTATTTAAGAGCTTATAGGCTAGGTTAACTAGTGATTTCATTTATTCTATATATTTAGTTACTTCACAAGAAGTTCTGAAGTGTTGTGCTTTCTAATTACAATTTGTGTTAAACAAACAAAAAAAGGAGTCAGCCTCAACATAAAATCTTTGCTTAAAAGATACAGGGACAAATTGAAGTTTATATAGTTTTTCAGTCAGATCTCAGTAAATGTTTTCTGGATACCCCCTTTCTCCAGAACCACACCTGGCTTCTGACATTTCTGATTAATTTTCATTCTGTAGTGAATGATGTTTTTTGTCTTGCCTAACCCAAACTGACTCTGCCATGACAACCCATACACATAACATGTGACATGTTAGATGTGTTTTCACAGGAATAATGTTACCATCATATTTTCTAAGACTTCTTTCAAAGCTTGTTGACTTGGCAAGTGATGGGACTGGGTTACAGTACTTTAGGTCCAATAGATGTTCCAAAAAAGATTTGGCCGTGTTAATGAACACAATGTAGGAACATTTTCCCTTTGGGAAATCTTACTTTAAGACAGGGCTATGTGACTATTAACTATGAAACTAATTCTAAAGGCCTAAACATCGTTTTTTTCAAGTCTGGCTACTTGACTTCGCCTGTGCTATGGTGACGAGTTACTTGTCTATACACTGTCAGCTCCTTACTGTCTAGCTGCATGATGTCTGGCCAAATGAGCAAATTCTTGAGCCAGAGTATCCTATCCTCTCAAGCATTCTAGATGCTTGAGACATTATTACCCTGTGTTAGTCTCAAATTAAGTTAATGAAAAATTCTGAAAGTTCTACCTCATCATCCATTTATGCCTCACTATGAACAAAACCAAGAGAATTACAGTATACAGTGCGTGGAGCCTCAGGCCATCGTGTCCGTCTAGGCAGGAACACAAGATGAATATAAATCGAACAGCTGAAGTATCAACATACGTGGCTGCTCTTGACGCGGCAACCCCAGAGCTCTGACAGCTCGTCCTGATACTCTACGCTAGCTTTAGACAACTAACATTTAAAATTTCACATCTAATAGTCCCCATCATTTACACTTAGAGGCCTCTTTCCAAGAACTGTGTGTGTCAAAAACTTGAGTCTTGGCCTTGGTTTTGCCTAAGTTGCAGAGGCCGCGGGGTATGGTGGGACTGAAGTGGGGCGTGAAGTCCAGCAGGTGGTTTAAATACGAGAACCCACTGCACACCAGCTCTGAGGACACAGGCATGTCACACAACCTCCCTGCCTGGAACCTGGGGGGTAGGGGGGGTGGCAACAATAGTCACCTCAGAGAACTGTTGCAAGGGTGAAACAGAGTGCCCCGAGGAAACACTGCTACTTGCCCTTAAGTTACTGACAGATTACAATACTCTCAACTGTAAAGCATCAATAAC
Organism: Neophocaena asiaeorientalis asiaeorientalis; assembly: GCF_003031525.2. Classification (NCBI taxonomy): domain Eukaryota; kingdom Metazoa; phylum Chordata; class Mammalia; order Artiodactyla; family Phocoenidae; genus Neophocaena; species Neophocaena asiaeorientalis. The sequence goes on along the minus strand of NW_020174713.1, from coordinate 223,173 downwards.
TACCCTACTTACCTCACAGGGATACAGCGAAGCAAGAAAATAAACTTGATTTTTTAAGTTTAAAGCTCTACACAAACGTTATGCCACTATCTTCCTGGGGGGGGGGGCGTAATTCCATGTGTGACGGAAAGAGGTACACTAAGGTTAAGAAGTACAAATGTTAACCTCTGTTTATGAAGAGGGCTTGTTGGTGACTTCACAGGGCCAGTGTGCCTACCTCCCCCTCCCCCCACCGTGGGGACTGAGGGCAGCTGAGCGTGGGGCACTAATGGTTCACGACTGAACCCTTTTCTGGGGAAGGTCCCTTTGACTACTCAGTTCAGAAATGCCTGAGAGAGGATGCTCTTCCCCCAGGAGCAGCCTGTGGCCCGTAACTATCAAAAAAAGTGGGATCTAGAGATTGTCATACTGAGTAAGTCAGACAGAGAAAGACAAATATATGATATTGCTTATATGTGGAATCTAAAAAAAGGGTACAAGTGAACTTATCTACAAAACAGAAATAGAGTTACAGATGTAGAAAATAAACTTATCGTTACCGGGGGTAAGGGGGTAGGGGAGGGATAAACTGGGAGATATTGGGACTGACATAGACACACTGCTCTATATAAAATAGATAACTAATAAGGACCTACTGTATAGCACAGGGAACTCTACTCAATACTCTGTAATGACCTGTATGGGAAAAGAATCTAAAATAGAGTGGGTATATGTATATGTATAACTGATTCACTTTGTTGTACACCTGAAACTAACACGACATTGTAAATCAACTATACCCCGATAAAAATTTTAAAATAGAATAAAATAAAATAGATAAAAAGAAAAAAAAGTGAGGCAACTACGTGGTCCCACGCTTCAGTGCTCCCCGCGGGACCAACCTGAGGCTAGACTTCGGCTAACATTTTCTCAGCTGCTTCTCTGGCTCTCTCCTGCTCCCCTCAATTCCTTACTGTTTTCTTCTGACAGCAGTTCCTCAATAAACCACTTACCCAGGCTTTGCGTTTAAAGAACCAAATCTAAGAAACCACTAATATCTTCCAGTATCGAGTTGCCTGGCAGTGTTTCAGCAGAGTTTCCAGGAAGGCCCAGGCTTTCCTTAGGGCCTACAGCACATCAGGACAGCACTCCCCAAGTCCAGCCAAGGCTGGTGGCTACTGGAAACAAGCCAAAGTCTTGGCAGAGCACATGGTGCTACACCTGGGATGGGATACACCCCTGCTTAGAGCATCCTCAGAAAGAAAGACAGGATGTTCCAAAACCTACAGGTGAAGGGGACTTCTGTCTCTCGGAGAATATGAGAGACCTACCCCAGCCCCTGTGTGAGACACCCCTCTAATCCAGACTATTCACAGAAGTCAAATAAATCTCCCAGAAATGCTTTCCCCACCTCAGAAGCATCTGAGTGACATCACAGTTTGCATATCCACAGGGCCCAGAACAGCCGTTGACCACAGCAGGCAACAGTGCCTGAATGAGTCACTGTACACACTCTGATGGGTAGAGCAGTGGAGACACACTCTCTGCCGCTGTTTCCAGTCTCCACCCTCTGAATGCCCACAGAACTGAGGCCGCAGGCCATGTGCGCTGCCCCAAGTGCTGCTGTGTGTTTTCGGTGTGTGTCTACGTACTGCCTCCTCAAGGGAACGTGAGTCCCTTACTTCCTTGTGAGACATCCTTGGAGCCCCGGCTATGTGTCTAGCACCATGCTCAGTACTGAGGTTATAAAGACTGAGTTAGGCACAGTTCTTGTCCCCAAGTTAACCACACCAGACCTTGCGCACAATAGATTGCTCCAGAAGGACTTGTTGAATTAAACTGACTGTGGCTGGGCAGAGTTGGATAAGGATTCTAGGAGGAAGTGGTCCCTGACCGGGATGCTGAGGTAGCAGGATTTAGGCAGAACGAGGTAAAAGGTATGTTGGAGAGGAGATGGCACGCACAGTGATTGAGACAAGACTTGAAAATGAGAAAAACCAACCACTGCGATAGACAAATGTATAATAACCCAAGTAAATGACACCAAACAGATGGGAACAATTAACTGCCCAGGGGTCTTGGCCTTACTTCTCTTTCTTCCCACACCCCTTGGGTGCCTGGAACAGAGTAAAGCTCAATATTGCTTGAATTTTACTAGATGTTAATGCCTTAAGCTTAGAACACTCTATGTGAATTTCTGGGAAGTAAGATACCCATATCAACCTTTTGAAACTCATAAACACTTTTGAGCGCCAAATAATCCATCTCCCATGGCCAAGTCACAGAACTACCACAGGGATGAACTGATGAAAAAGTACTCAAACCTTCCTGTGAACGGTCCAATAAGGCATAACGCCGATGTCAGGGCAACAACTGGGAGAGAAAACTGAGCATTTCATTTTTGAATAGCAATTAGCCACGCTTAGGAGGTATTCCCTCAGAGGAAAACCCTCTTACAAAGTGGTTTGGTGAACACAGACAACCAGCAGTGACTGGCCCTCCTGCGGGCACCTAACGAACAGTTGTGAGTTTCAAACAACTAAGCCTCGGAACAGTACGTAGCAGCAACAGCCCTCTCAGGCCTCCACTCTGTTTCCGGCCTCTCTTCCTTTCAGTCAGCTTCCCACTGTGAGGGACGCACTTCGGAATTCCCGAGCCTGGCATTCAGGTCTGTCTAGGATTTGGCCGCACATCACCCTTTCGGGCCAACCTCCCGGTAGGTGCCAGCCACCTGCCTTCCCTCTACCTTCCAGACCCTCCTGCCTCTTCCACGCCTCCCCCGCTTGGCCCGCTGCTCAGCCTGGATGCCCCTTTTCCCAATCACTCCTGAATAAAGTGGTACGCCCTGGTTAAAGGCCATCTCTTGTGGGAAGGTTTCCACGTCTCTCCTGATGATCAGAATGAACCGCTCCTTCTCCAAGGCAGTGATTTTATTTCTTTGTGCTTCAATTCCTTCCACTAAAAAATAGGAATAATGATCTGTATTCTGTCACTTCAGAGTCTCTGAAAGATTCAAATGAGGTGCTGTATGTGGTTCTAATCTCTAAAGTCTTAAAGAGCTGAAGAATGAATAAAAAATGTGCACAGAACTTCATGTTTTCATTGTTTACTAGGTTCAACGCAGCTTCATTTTTAGTTGGCTTGTATGACGTTTGCTGCATGCTAATAGTTAGCATAGAAGAGACTGAAAGTTATTTTTGTACTCTATTTCACATTCATGCAACCAATTTTAATGGTCTAAATCAACCCAATATTCTGAAAATACATCTTAACTGATTATATTAAATTTGATCTTGCTAAAAAGTTTCCAAATGGAGCATCAACACTGATGTCAGTTACGTGGCAGCTAGCCTAACTGAATCAAAACAGCATTCATACTTTCTGTGTGTATGCAATAAAACTGTGGGCATTTTTAGACATTTTTCAGACATTTCCCAAACTACAGACATCTGTTGTTTATATTTCAAGTTTCCCCAAATAGACAGTAAAGTATCATCCTTCCAGACTGGGTAGCAAGGACTACTCCATAATTGACTACTTTCTTAACAAGATTCCATAACGGCATCTGACAAGGTCTGTAATGACATTTTTGTACATACAATGAAGAAATAAGTTAGAAAATATACCTGGGTGAATGATTATACCTAAAAGATCAGTTTCAACCTAACAGGAGACCTCTGGTGGCAACTATAGAATTCTGCCCTAAACTGTGCTGAATTCAATCTTTTTTAATCCAAGATTTTCAAGATGTCAAGGAGAGGCACTTGATCACAATGAACAGAAATGAAATAAAACCAGTCAGTGAATCCACTGGAAGACAGGATCAAAATCTATCCAATGACAAGACATTATAAAAACAGGCCAAATCTAACAATATAAAATATTCTGAAAGAGACAAATGTAAATTTCTTATGTGTAGGTTAAGACAATCAAGTCTCATGAATAAGGATATGTGTACCAACTGCTCCCATTATTTGTAATAACAAGAAGACAACATAAATATCCATCAACGAGGGAATAGCTAAATATATTAACTGAATGTAGTATACTTTGCAGCTATAAAAAGAAAAAAAACTACAGGAGGCTGAAATATAATGATATGGAAGAATATCTGATAAATTTGGGGTGATAAAAGCAGGTTGAGGGTATTATACACAGACTCTCCCCATTCTTGTTTGTTTTGTTTTTAAAGAATTCCACGTTTTTTCTTTTGTTTTCTTTTGTAAATTTGGAACATCTAGACCATAGCATTTAATTCATTATAGTTACTTATATATAGCTGTGTTTTATTTATCTTCTTACTCCTTGCTTTCCATTTGTCCTAACCTGTGGTATATTCCTGTTTTAAGTAGCTTTTGAAGCTTTATTTTGGATTAAGCGGTTTTTAAAATTATCCTATGATTTCCTTTTATTCTGGATATTTTATTTTGTCTATTTTTCATCATACTGATTCTCTCACCTGTCTCTAAACTATTGTTAAGCTCATCCATTGAGTTTTGTGGGCTTTAAAAAAAAAAAAAAAAATTATTAGTCTAATGTGGGGAAGACCTTTCTCTTTCCCCTCAGTTTAACTGAGATATAATTGACATATAACATTGTGTGAGTTTACGGTATACAATGTGTTGATCTGATACATGTATACAATATATTGTGAAATGCTTACCACAATAAGGTTAGTTAACATATCCATCACCTAACTACTATTTTTTTTTTAGCGAGATCTACTCTCTTGAGCAACTTTCAAGTATAATACAGTATGTTTAACTACAGTCACATGCTCTATATTAGATCCTCGGAACTGATTCATCTTATAACTGGAAATGTGTACCCTTTGACCAACAACTTCTGATTTCCCCCACGTCCAAGAAACCACCATTGTACTGCTTCTATGAGTTTGGCTTTTTGTTTTTTGGCTGCACCACTCGGCTTGTGGGATCTTAGTTCCCTGACCACCTGACTAGGGACTGAATCTGGCCCCAGCAGTGAAAGCACTGAGTCCTAACCTCTGGACCACCAGGAAATGCCCAGCTTTTTTTTTTTTTTTAAGATTGCATACGTAAGTGGTATCATGTAGCATCTGTCTTTCTCTGATTTATTTCACTGTGCAACACCCTCAAGATCCATCCAGGTTGTTTCATACTTCTTTTTTATGGCTGAATAAATATTCCCTTGCATATATATACCATATTTTCTTTACCCATTCTTCCATCGATGGACACCTAGGCTGTTTCCATGTCTTTGTTATTGTAAACTATGCTGCAGTGAACATGGGGGTGCAGATTTCTCTTCCGGAAAGTGATTTCATTACCTTTGGATAAATACCCAGAAGCTGGGATTGCTAAGCCATATGGTAGTTCTATTTTTAATTTTTTGAGGATCTTCCATACTGTTCTCCACAGCAGCTGCACCAATTTACATTCCCACCAACAGTGCACAAGGGTTCTTTTCTCCACATCCTCACCCACACTTGTTATCTCTTCTTTTTTTTTTTTTGAGGTACGCGGGCCTCTCACTGATGTGACCTCTCCCGTTGCGGAGCACAGGCTCCAGACACGCGCAGGCCTAGCGGCCATGGCTCACGGGTCCAGCCGCTCCGCGGCATGTGGGATCTTCCCAGACCGGGGCACGAACCCGCGTCCCCTGCATCGGCAGGCGGACTCTCAACCGCTGCGCCACCAGGGAAGCCCATCTCTTGTCTTCTTGATGACAGCCCTTTAAACAGGTTTGAGGTGGTATCTCTTTGTGGGTTTGACCTGCTGATGATTAGTGATGTTGACCATCTGTTCGTGTACTTGTTAGCCATTTGTATGTCTTCTTTAGAAAAATGTCTATTCAGGTTCTCTGCCTATTTTTTAATTGGATTATTAGTCTTTTTGCTTTTGGGTTGTATGAATTCCTTATATATTTTTGAGATTACCCCCTTCTCTGATGTATGGTTGGCAAATGTTCCCCTCCCCCATTCTGTAGGTTGCTCTTCATTCTGCTGATGGTTTCCCTTGCTGTGCACAAGCTTTTTGGTTTGATGTAGTCCCACCTGTTCGCTCTTGTTGCTTGTGCTTTTGGTGTCATATTAAAAAAACTGTTGCCACGACAATGTTAATGAGCTTTTCCCTTATGTTTTCTTCTAGGAGTTTAATGGTTTCAGGTCTTATATTTAAGTCTTTAATCCATTTTGAGTTAATTTTTGTGAGTGGTTATGATTGAGTCCAGTTTCTTTTCTTTCTTTTTGGCATGTGGCTATCCAGTTTTCCCAACACCTTTTATTTCAAAGACTCTTTTTCCCATTAAGTATTCTTGGCTCCCCTGTCAAACATTAGCCGACATGTATATATGTTTATTTTCATATACAAGAGTTTGCATGAGTTTGTGTCTTTGTATATTTACGATCAACTAATACTTGAGCTCTAACTATGCTCCAGACACTACTCTATATGTCCTTTACATATATATTCTGTTGTTCAATCCTTATAATGAAACACGTACATAGTCATATCTATTTTATTTAGGTACAGAAGTTAAGTGGTGGAGGAAGAATGTAAAAAGGCAATCACATTTCACACTACCAGCAGAATTCCTAGGGTGGGAAAGATTTCCTTCATACATTTGTGTATAGTTTAAAGGTTTTCAGAAAGCATGTAATACCTCTTTAACTAAAAAAAAAAGGCATGTGGCTGAGGCACCAAGTATGAGAAAGGTTGTGTAATATGAGTCAATGGTGCAATGAAATAATAAAAGGGAATAGGAGACACAGCTCTGCTACTTCCTGGGTAAGTTACCTTGAGCAATCTACTTAACATCTGAGTCTTAAGTTTCTTATCAGTGTACTGTTGATAATCAAGCCTACTTGCAAAGTTATATGGGTTAAGTAACACAGGACCGTGCCAAGCCCACACTTCCGGCACACAGTTGGCCTGCCTCAGTAAACACTGCATAACACAGAAACCATTCTAACCAATGCAGGTAGACCACAGTTGTCCTAAAGAGCACTCAAATGCAAAGACACAGAAGGGCCGAAGCAGAGAACGAAATGGGAAACGGACAGCAAGAAGGGTGCAAAGAACTGGAGCAACTTGCCCTAGAAGTGATGTCTTAGTGGAGGAGTAATAGCTGACTTTAAATAATTAATGGGCTATACATTTAAAAGAAAAATTTAACTTTTTCTGTTTGACTCTGATGGACAGAACCAAAACCAATATATAAAGTTATAGGAGAGAGGAATCAGATTCAGGTACAGAAAGATAAACCTTGCAAGAGTTACAGCTATTGAAAATGGAACCCAGTTGTATAGCACTGGGCCTGCCACCCTTCCCAGGTCATAACAAGCTTCACGTCCTCTGCTCGTCCCACGGGGGAAAGTTCACAGAATGTGTCAGGTGTGCCGCAAAGGAGATTTGTGCCTATTGAGGAAGGATGGTCTAGATATAGTCTTAAAATCTTCTGTTACTTTAAGATTGATAGGATCTATGACATTCAAAGGAGCTATTCAGTTAAAAAAGTTCAGTAAGTACTAATATAACAAGCGAAATTGTCTGGCTATTCTCATTTTTATAGATGAAGAAATAATTCCCAAAGAAAGAAAATTTACCTGTACAGGTCAACTAATACAGATCGAACACCAGACCAGAATAATAACTCTCCAGCCGCCAAGGCAATACATTTCAAATTTTGCCAACTATGAGTTCACTCAGTTGGGCATAGGGTACACATGCAGATGATGAATTATAATCAAAAAATTTTATTTGCTCAGTATAACTTTTGATTATCAGTAAAGCATAATATTTTAAAATTAATAATAAGTATTCCATATCAGCACATTCTTATACCTGGGTTGAATGACGTATTTAGCTTGAGCAAGAGTCTGGATCCAGTTCTAAGCTGATTAATATATTTTTGTTTAAATAAATTAGAAAAGTCATAACTCGTGCTACATGGACAGCTGGGAATAGCTGCAATGTCTTGTTCTAACAGGCAGGACAGATATTTGCATTAAGGATGAACCCAGGTATCATGGAGAAGCTTCTCACTCAAAGTTTCTCTCGGCATCTGCTAGAACCTAAGTCATCCTTAAAAGCTGGAAGATGGAATGTTTCAACCTGGGAGAAGTGGCGACTGGATTCTTCACTCATTTTTTGAGTGCACTTGCCACAGATTTTTATATATGCCCAAGATTTCCTTGCTTTTTTGATGAAAATCAACATATGCTCGCAAACAGTCAAATTCCTAGCGATCAAGTTGTCAGCGCCATCATCCACATTTTAAAAATTTCAGTATCTTACTTCTGTCATTGATCAGGAAGAGATAGATTAAATTAGAAAAGAAAACCTACTTATATGATATGCCACCTCATCCAAATGACGTTATAAAAATGGTTTTGACTCACAACAGGATCATGAAAAATACTTTATTTCATATCTTATCTCATAAAAGATCTCCTCGACATCTAGCAAAATTCAACATAGAAAAGCTGAGATACTGCTGAATATTCCTTCATAGAGCTCAGTGGGGAAATACATTCAATGAGAGCTTTCCTTACCCCTTGGTGGAAAAGTGGAGTGAGGACAAGCATCAGAAGAGCGACATTTCCCCAGCTGCTTACTCAGTTGGTGCTCTGCCATTAGGAATGTCAGGGAACCTTCTGACTGACATCAGAGCTCACAAAATAAGCATCTAAAAAATGGACGGTGAGGACACGGGGAATGGGAAGGGTAAGCTGGGGCGAAGTGAGAGAGTGGCATGGACATATATACACTACCAAATGTAAAATAGATAGCTAGTGGGAAGCAGCTGCATAGCACAGGGAGATCAGCTCGGTGCTTTGTGACCACCTGGAGGGATGGGACAGGGAGGGTGGGAGGGAGACACAAGAGGGAGGAGATATGGGGATATATGTATATGTATAGCTGATTCACTTTGTTATAAAGCAGAAACTAACACACCATTGTAAAGCAATTATACTCCAATAAAGATGTTAAAAATAAATAAGTAAAATGCAAAAAAAAAAAAAACTCTCCGTCTGAAGCAAAGGTTTTCAATGAAAAGTCATTGGACTCTTCTCCCTGATATGTGTTATCAGATGTGTTATTATGACTCATACCCTGCACATTAGTGATTTCAACAAACTATAAAGTAAAATGTTCATTCCCACACACGTGACTGCTCTCCCATACTGCATACCACTGATATTATGTGACAGGCAACAGCAGCATTTGATAAAGATATTTCGCCAAAAGCTTGTTCCTCTTTCCCTTTGAGTATGTTTGCCATCAGCTTTGAGGCTGATTTTAGGAACTTCTTAGCAAATCTGCCTTTGCTGTGACGGATGGAATTCTGAACCATGCCTCTGAGGTTCTGCTCTATTCTGGGCCCTCAGCAACAACATTCATCAACTTCACCCTGGAAAACATTATTTTGTACTTGATCTGGGAAGACACAACTGGTTCACTAGAAAGGCCACTTGTACTTTGCCTGAAAATGACTCAGAAGTGTTGAGGGTTTCATGCCACTCGTGACAAAGTTTCATTAACAGAGGAAGCACGGGAGACGCGGGACAAATAAATCACCTGCCAAGGAAAATCCAATTCACAGACAGTCATGATGGTACTTTCTGTTTACAATTTTTCTTCTTCTGTCACTTGAGTGAAACTATCAACCTGGCAGGTTCTCTGGTTTCTGGACATCAAGATTCACATTCTAGAGGTGGAGTCAAGATGGCTGACTAGGAGGACGCAGAATTTGCGTCTCCTCACAACTAGGGCACCTACCAGGCACTGCGGGGGGACCACAGACACTGAAGGGGACGGGCAGAACCCCCAGCAATTGGGTATGACATGAGGGGGAATGAGGGGGGAGGAGAAGTGGAGGCGGGGGTGGACTGGAGCCCCTGAGGGGTGGCTGGGGGAGGGGAAGGGATCCCATACCAGAAGGGGGAAACTGTGGGACCATCGGGAGGGCAGAGGATCAAAAGGGAGTGTGGCCAGGTTTCCCCTGCCCACTTGGGCCCCTGGGAACCTGCTGAGATCCTGGGCCTGATCCTCTGCCCACCAAGGACCCTTCCAGCCACGTGGGTGCTGAGTGGGAGGGAGGGAAGGGGAGCAAAAGTAAAGGCCAGACCAACAGGACCAGCACCCCTGAGGGGCCGCTGGGGGAGGGGAGGAGTTCCTGCACCCAGCGGGACCCACCCACGGTTAGAGGTCCAGCAGGATGGGGGAGGCTCTGGGGGAGATGGCGGGGGAGAGGCACGGAGGAACGGAAGGGAACGGGGCCAGAGCTTTCCCTGTCCACTTAGGCACCAGGGAGGCTGTTGGGCTCCCAGGCCTAATGCTCTGCCCTCGGAGCCTCCCTCCTGCTGCGCAGAACCCAAGCCCTGCCCCTCCTCCCCACCCAGGTCCCCACCTCTACACTCGGAGACCCCCTCCAATGAGCGGGGCCTAAACCCCACCCACCCTCACTCAGGGCCCTACCTCCAAACTCCAGAACTCCACGCGCCAGAGGCCCTCCTTTCCACATGCTGCCTCTCCCCTTCCCCGCAGGTCCCAAGCAGAGGCCACAGCCCCATGCCTGAACGTTGCCCCCCACCCAGCTAGGTCCTGCCCCACCCTAAACCCAGCCCCTGCGGAAGTTCCACCTCTGCCTAAACTCTGCCCCCATAGCCAGGGCTTTTTTCCCCCCACTTTTAGATTGGGGTTCTGTTTTACCTTGTTGATTCACTGTTGTTGATTCTTTTATATTTTTATTTTTCCTAATAAATCTTTTATTTTTCTAATTTTATTTTATTCTTTATAGTTTGTTATTGTTCTCTCCTTTTGGCTTGTTCCCTACTGCTTTTTTTTTTTTCTTTCTTTTTTCTGTTGTGGTTTTATTTTACCTTGTTGCAGTTGTTTCAATTATAGTTTTATTTTTCCTAATATATTTTTTATCTTTCTAATTTTATTTTGTTTTGTATTCTTTAATATTGTACTGCATTTTTATTCTTTTTTTTTTTTTTTAACCACATCACCAAGCTTGTGGGATTGTGGTTCCCAGGCCAGAGGTTGGGCCCAAGTTCCTGTGGTGTAAGCTCCGAGGCCAAACTGCTGGACTAACAGAGAACCTCAGACCCCAGGGAGTATTAATTGGAGTGAGGCCTCCCAGAGGTCCTCATCTCAGCACAAAGACCCATCTCTATCCAACTGCCTGCAAACTCCAGTGATGGACGTCTGAGGTCAAACAAACAGTAAGAGAGGAATACAGCACCACCCATCAAAAAAAAAAAAAAAAGATGAAACGACAAAAAAATATGTTACAGTCAAAGAAGCAAGGTAAAAACCTACAAGACCAAATAAATGAAGAAGAAATAGGCAACCTACCTGAAAATAATTCAGAGTAATGATAGTAAACATGATCCAAAATCTTGGGAAACGGAATGGAGAAAATACAAGAAACATTTAACAAGGGTCTAGAAGAACTAAAGAGCAAATAGTGATGAACAACAAAATTACTGAAATTAAAAATACTCTAGAAGGAATCAATAGCAGAATAACTGAGGCAGAAGAACAGATAAGTGAGCTGGAAGATAAAATGGTAGAAGTAACTACTGCAGAGCAGAATAAACAAAAACGGATGAAAAGAATTGAGTTCATGGAACATTCTCCAGGATAGACCATAACTTGGGCCACAAATCAAGCCTTGGTAAATTTAAGAAAACTGAAACCATATCAAGTATCTTTTCCAACCACAATGCTATGAGTGAAGATACCAATTACAGGAGAAAAAACTGTAAAAAATACAAACACATGAAGTCTAAACAATACACTACTAAATATCCAAGAAATCACTGAAGAAATCTAAGAGGAAATCAAAAAATACCTATAAACAAATGACAATGAAAACACGACGACCCTAGATGCAAAAATCCTCAACAAAATACTAGCAAACAGAATCCAACAGCACATTAAAAGGATCATATACCATGATCAAGTGGGGTTTATCCCAGGAATGCAAGGATTCTTCAATATACGTAAATCAATCAATGTGATATACCATATTAACAAACTGAAAGATAAAAACCATATGATCATCTCAATAAATGCAGAAAAAGCTGTCAACAAAATTCAACACCCTTTTATGATCAAAACTCTTCAGAAAGTAGGCATAGAGGGAACCTACCTCAATATAATAAAGGCCATATATGACAAACACACAGCCAACCTCGTTCTCAATGGTGAAAAACTGAAACCATTTCCTCTAAGATCAGGAACAAGACAAGGTTGTCCACTCTCACCACTATTATTCAACATAGTTTTGGAATTTTTAGCCACAGCAATCAGAGAAGAAAAAGAAATAAAAAGAATCTGAATTGGAAAAGAAAAAGTAAAGTTGTCACTGTTTGGGATGACATGATACTATACATAGAGAATCCTAAAGATGCTACCAGAAAACTACTTGAGCTAATCAATGAATTTGGTAGAGTAGCAGGATACAAAATTAATGTACAGAAATCTCTTGCATTCCTATACACTAATGATGAAAAATCTGAAAGAGAAATTAAGGAAACACTCCCATTTACTACTGCAACAAAAAGAATAAAATACCTAGGAATAAACCTACCTAAGGAGATAAAGGACCTGTATGCAGAAAACTATAAGACACTGATGAAAGAAATTAAAGATGATACAAACAGATGGAGCAATATACCATGTTCTTGGATTGGAAGAATCAACATTGTGAAAATGACTCTACTACCCAAAGCAATCTACAGATTCAATGCAATCCTTATCAAATCACCAAGGTCATTTTTCACAGAACTAGGACAAAAAATTTCACAATTTATGGAAACACAAAAGACCCCAAATAGCCAAAGCAATCTTGAGAAAGAAAAATGGAGCTGGAGGAATCAGGCTTCCGGACTTCAGTTAGGGAGGGTGGGAGGGAGATGCAGGAGGGAGGGAGATATGGGCATATACATATACATATAGCCTAGTCACTTTGTTATACAGTAGAAACTAACACAACATTGTAAAGCAATTATACTCCAATAAAGATGTTAAAAAAAAAAGATTCACATTCTATAATTACTCTGGGTTTCTGTTCGCTATTGATGTTTATGCTATTATTCTGAACTGTGGTATTATATTCCTATTTTTGTCAGTCCTTTTACACATCAGTGAACCACTTCTGAATTACTGATCCATTTTTGTGAACTGAATAAAGAAAACAACACAAGTGTAATAGCAAAAAAATGGAAGTTAACGAAATAAAAAATTATAATGTACAACTGTATGCTATGTGCCATGCACTAGTTGAAAGATTTTACATATATTAACTGATTTACTCTTTACAACCACCTTAGGAAGGAGGTAGTATTATTATCCATATTTTACAGGCGGGGAAACAGAGGTGTGACTTCACTTGCCCAAGGTCACAAAGAACCAGGATTTGGGACCAGGCAGTCTGGCTCGAGAGCCTGTATTCTTCCCATACTATGTTCCTTCTCAAATAGGAGAAAAACATACTAGGAGAAATCAGGGCTTATTAGGTAAAATAAATGCACTGATGCAGTCCTTGTAACCCAATGGTATTCCTTAGAAAGGGTATGTTAAACAAGCTTGCCCCAAGAAGCCTGCATAGCTCCTTCAGGAACCTCACTGTGATAAAGCCATCCACCTCCCTCAGAGATGGAATCTGTTTATAGGAGTCATCAGCCAAAGGGTTGAAAGATCGCTTTCCATCCTGTCTTAAGCCACAGCAGGGTGGAAGTTACACAGACTTCCTTGGCAAGTTCGTTTAGTGTGACATGACCTACCTACCACGTTACTCTCTCTTGGTTTTCAGTTACAAGTTAGTGTTGACTTCCTATTTTGCAAGGTGAGCCTTTAACTTTCTCAGGCAGACTCCCCTCCCTCATCTTGCTAACCTAATTTTCTATTAAATAGATATTCACTGTTGTCATGGTTATGACATGGTTATGACTATCTACATAATGTTCATAGCTGAGTCTATACCATGAGTATCTTTCTTTTCTTAATAACTTTGTCTCTCCTGGAATTAATTACTTTGTTTATATTCACTTCGTTTTCTATTTTCCTATCACTAACTTGTCCCCAAACCTGACACGACTATTAAACTCCTCCCTACGGAATCCCATCAGGGAATCTCTCAGCCGTTCCTCCTGACCCCACTCCCCTCACACAGAGGGGTTCCTTCCAGAGGCCTCCACGCATCAGGGTTGGCTGACCTGGAGGACACAGTTGTGTTCCCTTCTCACCATCCTGCCAATTTCCTTACCTTTCTTCTTGTGTTGGAGCTCTTGTTTCCTGGATCACGTGTCTTCTTCTTTATTTCCCTTCCTCATTTCTGTGGAGTACATCCCGCGAAGGTCAATTTTTTAGTCCTCGCATATCTAAAAATGTCTTGGCTCTGCTCTCCCACTGGATGGTTTGGTTGGGTGCAGAACCACAGGCTGGAACTCATTTCCCCTCCTAAGTAGCACATTGCTTTGTTGTTGAGAAGTTCATTGCTACTTGAGTCCTGATCTTTTCAATATAACCTGGTTTCCTCCTCTCTGGAAATGTTTACCATCTTCCCTTTATCCCCGGTGTTCTGAAATTTCATAATGAAGTGCCTTGGTGTGAATAATTTTTTAATTTTTAGTGTAATTCCAACAGAAGGAATGTGCCTCTCCCACACTCCTGTACCTCCAGTGCATTTAACGGTGCCCGTCATAGAGCAGGTGCTCAATAAATCTAGCTAGAATGAAAGAACAAGGCTTGTCTGTACTTGCTGGGCCCGTTTAATCTGGAGGCACATGCATTTTCCTGAACTACTGCTTTATAATTTTTCTCCCCACTACTTCTTCTGGAACTCACGTTAGTTAGGGGTTAGACTCATGAGTTGATCAATTCCCAAATATTCTTTTCCCCTGCTCACTGTTCTCCCTTCTGGGAGATTTCTTTCACCTTTATCTTCCTATCACCGAAAGCTGCTTTAACCTCTGGTTACCAAATATTTAGTTTTTAGTTCTTTCTTTCTTGCATGCCTAGCTCTGAGTAGTCAAGAGTCCCATCTGTTTCACTGAAGGGGACAGAATTCCAAAACTTGGCATCTGTAAGGTTTTCTTCTCTAGGTCTGGTTGGTTACCTCAGAGAAGAATCCTTAGATCTCCTGGCTGACGTTATTGGTCTCACTTCCAGGGTTTCAGGGGAACAAGAGAAGGAAGATAGTGAAAGAGCTCACTATTCAGCACGTGGGCGTTCACTTGATCCCCGATTTTCAATAAGATACCATTTTTCTGTCTCAGCAAACACCCCTGAAAGAGAACATGGGCCTGCCCTCGAGCCAGATTTATTCCTCCCCATAATGACTAGGGGCCTTGGTCACTACCCAAGCATACCCTGACAATGAATGGGCCGTGGTCACTATCACATCCTGACATATTTCCGTGACTTTGAGTGTCAGGGGCAAGGGATGGCCTTAGTCCCTCCTTTCCCAAGAGGCCTCTGGACTCTCTACAAGCAATCCTTCTCCAGCAACTTTCAACTCCAAATAATCAGTATTTCCTCCCACTCAGCCTCACCTGACACTTTGAGACACCTGGATGTACACATACCATAGCCCAAGTCGCATGTCTGGAAATGGCTCACTCTGCCATGGGATGGAAGATTTCTTGCCTCCCCGCTGTCCTGCTATAGAGATTTTTCCTCCTGGTACAGAATATGCATATGTTCTGCATTACTTTAAAAATTTTTTTAAAGTATAAATATATGGCTTTAAGAAAGAGAACTACTCTGACACTTTGAGACACCTGGATGTACACATACCATAGCCCAAGTCGCATGTCTGGAAATGGCTCACTCTGCCATGGGATGGAAGATTTCTTGCCTCCCCGCTGTCCTGCTATAGAGATTTTTCCTCCTGGTACAGAATATGCATATGTTCTGCATTACTTTAAAAATTTTTTTAAAGTATAACTATATGGCTTTAAGAAAGAGAACTACGGGGAATTCCGTGGTGGTCCAGTGGTTAGGACTCCACGCTTCCACTGCAAGGGTCCCAGTTTTGATCTCTGGTCGGGGAACTGAAACTTAAAAGCTTTTGCACAGCAAAGGAAACTACAAACAAGATGAAAAGACAACCCTCAGAATGGGAGAAAATATTTGCAAACGAAGCAACTGACAGGGGAGTAATCTCCAAAATATACAAGCAGCTCTGCAGCTTAGTGGAATTCCCTGGTGGTCCAGTGGTTAGGACTCCACGCTTCCACTGCAAGGGTCCCAGTTTTGATCTCTGGTCGGGGAACTAAGATCCCGCAAGCCATGTGGGCTTGGCCAAAAAATAAACAAAGAGGACTTAAAAAAAAAAAAAGAACTACAAAGCCATCTAATAAGTAGAATATGTTACAATCTTGAGGAGTATTTCCTAGGGCAGCCGCACAGTACAAATGATGGTACTATACATGTTGAGACAGATCACCCACAGGAAGCCCTAAGAGGGCACAGTTCCCAACCACAAAGATCAGTAATGAAAATGTGCATGGCACGCCACAATACAGATTGGTTATTTGAAAAATATTTATTTAAATTAGTAGTGGCTTTGAAAAAATCCTCACTGGTTTCTGCTTTCTTGTTATTTTTAAGAAATATGTATTGAGTTAAAGATAGTTATAGATCAATGGAACAGGATAGAAAGCCCACAGATAAACCCATGCACCTGTGGTCAACTAATCTATGACAACGGAGGCAAGGATATACAATGGAGAAAAGACAGCCTCTTCAATAAGTGGTGCTGGGAAAACTGGACAGCTACATGTAAAAGAATGAAATTAGAACACTCCCTAACACCATACACAGAAATAAACTCAAAATGGATTAGAGACTTAAATGTAAGACAGGACACTACAAAACTCTTAGAGGAAAACACAGGAAGAACACTCTTTGACATAAATCACAGCAAGATCTTTTTTGATCCACCTCCTAGAGTAATGGAAATAAAAACAAAAATAAACAAATGGGACCTAATGAAACTTAAAAGGTTTTGCACAGCAAAGGAGACTACAAACAAGATGAAAAGACAACCCTCAGAATGGGAGAAAATATTTGCAAATGAATCAACGGACAAAGGATTAATCTTCAAAATATATAAACAGCTCATGCAGCTCAATATTAAAAAAACAAAACAACCCAATCCAAAAATGGGCAGAAGACCTAAATAGACATTTCTCCAAAGAAGACATACAGATGGCCAAGAAGCACATGAAAAGCACTGCTCAACATCACTAATCATTAGAGAAATGCAAATTAAAACTACAATGAGGTATCACCTCACACCAGTTAGAATGGGCATCATCAGAAAATCTACAAACAACAAATGCTGGAGAGGGTGTGGAGAAAAGGGAACCCTCTTGCACTGTTGGTGGGAATGTAAATTGATACAGCCACTATTGAGAACAGTATGGAGGTTCCTTAAAAAACTAAAAATAGAACTACCATATGACCCGGCAATCCACTACTGGGCATATACTCAGAGGAAACCATAATTCAAAAAGACACATGCACCCCAATGTTCACTGCAGCACTGTTTACAATAGCCAGGTCATGGAAGCAACCTAAATGTCCATCGACAGATGAATGCATAAAGAAGATGTGGTACATATATACAATGGAATATTACTCAGCCATAAAAAGGAATGAAATTGGGTCATTTGTAGAGACGTGGATGGATCTAGAGACTGTCATACAGAGTGAAGTCAGAAAGAGAAAAACAAATATCGTATATTAACGCATATATGTGGAACTTAGAAAAATGGTACAGATGAACAGGTTTACAGGGCAGAAATAGTGACACAGATGCAGAGAACAAACATATGGACACCAAGAGGGGAAAGTGGCGGGTGGTGGTGGTGGTGATGTGATGAATTGGGAGATTGGGGTTGACATGTGTACACTAGTATGTGTAAAATGTATAACTAATAAGAACCTGCTGTCTATTAAAAAAACTGTGGGTAACAGAATACAGAGAAGAATAAAAAATAATCATTATTATTAATAACGGTAATAATAGTAAGTGTCTTACTGTTGCCAGACTTTAGAACTTGGCATCTACCCATAAGTACACTGCCTCAGAGATGCAAGTCCATCCAAGGCCAGCCATTCTGCTTGAACTTCGGACCCTTCCTTTCCTGAGTATCACAATCTCTTTGCCCACTAATTCCCTCTTCCGTAGCTTCTCCCTTTTTCCTTTACTGCCTTCTTAGGTTGGCATTCAAACATGCTTAGGACTTGCCTCTCTTAAAAACTTCCTCTTGACTCTCATCTCCCTCCACCTGTCACTGTACACTGTCTAACATCTTGAAAGCCAAGCATAAAGAGTAGTCTTCTTGCACTCTCTCCACTTCATCAACCCCTCGCTCATCAGTTCTCTAAAATGTGGCATCCACTCCCATAATTCCAATGAAACTGTTCTTGCCAACATCACTAAGAAGCTTGTCCACATTTTCAGCATCATCCTTGTCTCTAACCTCTTCCCTACCCGCCACGTCCGGTCATTTACTGAGCTGGTCAATTTCCCCTCCTTCACACCACTGGAATCCATGCACTTTTCTCCATCATTTCACAGCTGGGTTACTCGAACAGATCTCCCAAACTCAAGTCCTGCTCTCCGCACGGTACCCAGAATGATGTTCCTAAAACAAATCCGATCATGTCACATCCCTGCTTGAACTACTTCTGTGGCATCTCACTGCCCTCGAAATTACTTTCCAAATCCTGAATATAACTTATAAGGCCTTCACGATCTGGCCCAAAGTTCTTACAGAATAAGAAACTGGTCGTTCAGAGGGTCAGAAGACTTGCTGCCATTGCCGATTCACCAGCCCTGGGAGCAAAGCCTGAATCCAGGTCCTCATCTCTAAACCCCACCTCTTTCTACTACTGGTGGATTATTTCTTCTTTTTTTTTGTGGTACGCGGGCCTCTCACTGTTGTGGCCTCTCCAGCCGCCCCGTGGCATGTGGGATCTTCTCGGACTGGGGCACGGACCCGTGTCCCCTGCATCGGCAGGCGGACTCAACCACTGTGCCACCAGGGAAGCCTGGATAATTTCCTTTATTGTCTATTCTACATGATCCATCCTCCTTGTCATTTCTATTAAGAAATGGGACCAAGAGTTGATGATAGATGGAGTTGGGGAACTTGCTGAAGGTCACACCCAGTTGCTCAGGGGCCCAGCATGACTCACCCTGAGCTCTGTGCTTCAACTGCTTTTCTAGAGGGCTTCCCAAACCACAGGTGCTGAGCAGGGTAGTTTCTCTCCACAGGTACACAGAGTTGGGCGGAGGGTGGCATCTACAGAGCACTGAACTCAGAATTAGACGACCTGGGCTCTAGTATACTAACTGTGTAGAACTATTCAAGTCTTTCACTTAGTTGAGCCTTGGTTTCTTCATTTGCTAAATGGAGCTGCAATACTGCCGCATGCGTGTGTGTTGTGTGTGTGTACACACACGTACACAGGATAAACATAATGCTTATTCTGCCTCTCAGAGCTCTTGTGGAAATCAAGTGAGAAGAGAAACAGGAAAGGACTCTACAAATATGTTATTAGTACTGACAAAGGAAGGTTTAAAAGTAAAAGTCTAGAGCACGCTTAACCGAAGAGGGCATGACAGTATTCCCGTTTACTCTTCATGAAGTCAGTTCTTATCTGTCAGGTAAGACTACCAAACTCAAAGGAGTCAGAGGTTAAGTCAGGCTTCCTCCTGTAAAGTCGATCAAGAAATCTAAAAAAGCAGATGTTCTAAGATATTCTCTTCTTGAAGATTATTTCCCTATTCTCAATTCCAAGGAAAGAACACATAAATATTCTTTATCTTTCTAGATTATCTAAAACTCATTAAGGCAACTGTTTTGCAACTTTGGACCCATATAGACCAAGGTGAGCCATAACTATCATTTGTGGTTTAATAACTGATGTTTCCATATTTTAGCCCTGTTATTAAGATGAATTATACTTTAAGATAATATCTTCAGGTCACTAACAGATATTAGCATAAAAAGTCCCCTTCGAAAAATAGGTGATAAGATTTACAGTTAATTCATGCTTCCAATCAAAAATCAATGAAAAAACATTTTCCACCATTAACAATAAATCTTGCTTAATTTACTGCTTGAGTTGCTTTAATCACCTCAAGGAAGTTTTCAGCTACCTTCCTAACTAATTACTTTTCTATTCTCATCTCTAGGCAAGAATTTTTTCTTCCTAGTTCACTAAGCAAATCCTTTCATGTGAACCTTAAAATAACTTCAACCCACAAATCCTCCTGGTTAACATCTTTGTCAAACATATTCACAGGCACTGAAACTGCCACTCAGCGGTTTTTAGACACATGCTTTACGTCCCTGTACAATTAGTTTCATGAATCATCTTAATAATTGATTAATTAGACACCAAATTCATTGTCTGAAATTCAGAATATATCTTGTCAGAAATTTAAGCACAGTAAATCTACACAAAACTGGTGAGCCCCATAGTCAGAAGTCGAGAAATCAAAACAGGAAAGAGAGGGACCAAGGTTTTATTTTGAGAAGAGCGAAATAATTGTGGAGATGAGTTAAGAACACTAGAATACCTTTAACGGCCACTACCACTGCTGGAACAGCCTTCTAAAAGTATTTATGACAAGAATCTAAAGTATAACTAATAGACTTTTTTGATATATTATGTACTAGAAGACTGAAGTCAGCAGGAAATCTATTTAATGCAATCACTATAAAACAGCAATTGACATCACATGTTGGATAAAATGAAATTTTAAGAACTTTAATCTCTTCCCTTAAATTAAAGATAGTAAATGAAACACCTCTGTAAAATATCTTTTAAGAGTCACTATAATTGCAAGAGGCATATTATTAATTCAACAGATTTAGTTATTAATTATAAATGAATAACTTCTGCAGACAGAACTGACTGGCAACATATCAAGTCAAAGTGCTAGGCTTTTAAACCAACAATTGAGGAGCTTTTGAGATCCTAGATTATTTTACATTCAAGGAAATTACTCTTAAGATAAATAAAACCATATCAGGGTTTAATGTGCCCATTCCAAAAGGAACCAGACATCAGCCCATCATTTACCTTTTAAAATGTATATTATTCATAATTTCAGGATGAATAAGATCTGGTTTACAACAGTTTACATGAAGAAGGTCAGTGTGGGTGGGGTAGGAGGAATAGAGAGTGGGGAGAGAAGAACTGATTATTAGCTCAGTGAATTGGAATGAACCTGGTGACAGATCTACTATAGAAAGCCACAGAGAGCACGGCCAGAAGTGTCTAGGGAGTCCACACACTATGACATGGTCGGGCCATATTGGGAATATCTGATGCAGTTCTGAATATGCAATGCCTGGGGGGCTGACAAACTAGATTCCAGGTAGAGGGGAATCATCTATAATCCTGATGTTTGGGGATGGAGATCTCAAGTCATGCCACACGGAAAAGGGAGATTTACCTTGTGTTGCTTCAAGGAGCAGAATATTAAACAACGGGAGAAATTAAAGAGAGCTAGAATTTAGTTCCGTGGAGGAAAAAAGAATCTAAAAATCAGAGTTGTCTGAATGGAATGGGATTCTGAACAAGTAGTGAGCACTGAATATTATAGTGGGGTATGGATGCCTGTCTGACATGAATTCTATAAAACAGATGCCAGGTCCTGCAGTGGCAGGTGCACAGGCGAAATCGAGAAAGGTTCAAAGCAGTATTAAGAATTAACTGAGGACTTCTATCAGTTTCTGGAGTTTTGTCCAAGTTGGTACTCTGACTGATCCTCACACTGAAACCTAAAAATGTCGGGTAAAGCATTAAAAATAGATAGTTGGAGGGCTTCCCTGGTGGCGCAGTGGTTGAGAGTCCGCCTGCCGATGCAGGGGACACGGGTTTGTGCCCCGGTCAGGGAAGATCCCACATGCCACGGAGCGGCTGGGCGCGTGAGCCATGGCCGCTAAGCCTGCGCGTCCGGAGCCTGTGCTCCGCAACGGGAGAGGCCACAACAGTGAGAGGCCCACGTACCACAAAGAAAAAAAGAAAAAGAAAAAGATAGTTGGACATGACCTGGCTGGTTAGTAAGGAATATTAGAAGCCAAAGATTAACTGAAAGCAGGAAATTGAAAGAGGTAAGCAACAGACTAAAAGTGGTTTCAGTCTTGGGGGCATTTGCTGGTCTGGGTGGACTTTACTGTTGTTTTCATAGCCTCATAGTGGTGCTATAGGCAGGGAAAAAAAAAAATCAACTCCCAAAGAGGAGCGTCTATTAGGAAATACCAGGGGACCACACCCTCAGTGTTTGGGAGACTGACACTTCAGGACTACAAAGACAACCGCCTGCCTCAAATCTTGGTGCTAAGTGAAAGGGGGAGATTCCCGAACCTCCAAGAATTCAGAACCACAAGCCAGGCCTTATACAAGTTTGTGGCCAGAAATAACTTGAGATCCAAAAAAACCTCAAGTTGAGAGCTGAGTTTCCAGTGGTTCTGGGGGTTGGGAGTGACTCCATTCATCTGAGAGAAGCAAAGGCAATTTCTCTCTAGGGAAATCCACCCTCAATTCTGGTGGCAGAAAATTCCCACAGATAAAATCTAAGAAATATGAACTCATGGTAAAAACTAAAAACAAAACAAAAAAACAAACAACCCCCCTACACACACAAAAGC
Source organism: Neophocaena asiaeorientalis asiaeorientalis (assembly GCF_003031525.2). NCBI lineage: Eukaryota > Metazoa > Chordata > Mammalia > Artiodactyla > Phocoenidae > Neophocaena > Neophocaena asiaeorientalis. The sequence continues at coordinate 200,516 of NW_020174713.1, read as the reverse complement.
AAGGCACCATGAGTAAGAGCCAGCAAAAACAACACAGCAAGAATCAGAATTATAAAAGCTTTAGCTACTGCATTTATCAAAAAACAGAATTGAGACAGAAAATATGTATAAGCATGCATCACACACGATACTCAAAGCTGGCTAGGATTCTGCATATGCTGAAATCTCATTCATTCTTCAAAAGCATCTTACTATCAGAGTTGCTGTAAAAGTTAATACATAAAGCATAATTAAAACCTGAGATAAAAGTCTCTTCCTGGTATTCATTAGACTACAGTTTATTTCTGTACAAAGAGCTATAGCCAGAACAAGGCTATGTAAATTCTTATCTATACGTGCCTATGTACATGTGTTTTAAATCAATACCAAGTATGCTTATTTTGAAACATACTAGCATAGGTAAAAGTGGGCATATTTATAAACTCTAAAAATTTCATTCTATCAAACTCACAAAAGAGTTGACAAAAAAAAAAAATGACAACAAACACAAAACGTGTTAGAGTGATACCTGAATTCTGTAGCAGATACTGCCACTTGGAGACTGTAATCCTCACTCTAAACCCACTTGCCACTTTCATTGCTAAAAGCAATCGAGGAAGAAGTGGGAAATGGTCCTACTGGTACGGGTTCCAAGTCAGAGCCTTCAGCTAACTGAATGTGGGACCGAAACAAAATTAAACATTGGGAAATTTCACTATAAAACGGAGAGGCTAACCAGAGTTTAGAGTGGACTGTACATCATCCAATGCTCTCTCCTTAGCTCCACACTTCAGCGCTAACGTGCATTTACATAACTCGTGTCAGGCAAACGCATCCAAGGGCAGCAGCATTCTCGTTCCACTGGTTTCAGTGACCTCAGAAAAGATACCTGATGCTGCTAGAAGTTCAGGACCCTGGGGTTGCCTCATATGCTTCCTTCTCTGGAAAGGTTTGCCATGGTCCAAACAACACTAACCCTCAAAAGCTGAGAGGGATGAATAGAAGTAGGTTTATTAGTACACCTGAGAACAAACGTTAAACGAGAGCTTTAAATCTGTCAAAATGTTCAGTCGAGTTTAGAAGAAGGTTATGCAGCTACAGCTCCTAATGCAACCTCTTACAGTGTCCCACCAAATATCTAGATAAACGCAGAAAAGGAGGTGTGAGGGGGTGGAATCCCACTAGCACCAAAACAGAAGCAAAAGCAAATTCCAAGGATTCCTGTAATCATAAAGCTAATGCAACTGAATTAAAAGCAACACACACACACACACACGCACGCACGCACGCACGCACGCACGCGCGCGCGAGACCTAAGCCAGCATCCAAAAACAGGATATGCCTTTGCACCTAAAGTATGCAGAAATGCCTCTCCCTTCAGTGTCTCCTCCTTGGTTTAAAAGCAGGCATGGGATGAGCCAACAAAATAGCTGGGCAGACAGCTCTTGTCCGCAGGGGAGAGGCTCATGCATGAGAAATGCCGTAACGCAATGAAAACATTCATCTTCCACCCTTTCGTAAAATTGCAAGATTTAGATCTGCCATCAACAGAATGCTCCACGAACAGGTCCTGCTGCCTGCTCCCCAGGCAGTGAGGCTTAGCTGCACGACTCTGGCAGGGCCAGGCCCTGTGCACGGGTGACCACAGCAGGGCTGGCAGTCGGAGTCTAGGGCATTAAGTCCACAGGCTAGCCAGTGGCTCTAGGCCTGGCTCTAAAAAGGCACCTAAGTGACACACAGACATACCACCCCTCAACGTAGAGAGAAGATGAAAGCTGGCAAGGTGAACCAGGGTTTCAGGAGATTAGATGGGCCACCCCTAGGCTGAAGGCACAAGAGTGGAGAACCTACAAAGCAGAGAGACAGAGGGAGAAATGAGACCACAGCAGATTCACAAAGACAAACAGCAAGAACGAGAGAGAGGCCCAACTGCCCCCGAACCCTCCCCAGAATTCTCAGTGGTGACTGTACAGCTCCTTGCCCCGGGTCAACCCCACCTGACCTAGCTCTAGGGTGTTTCTTCTGGCATCAAAAGAATCCCAACCACAACACAGCAACTATCCCTGGAATCTTGACCTGTCACGTTGGCCATCACAAAGGCCAAGATCCTCAACTGATATACTGCTGCTGTACAGAGGATTCTGTTCAAGGGAGGAGAGAGAAGGGTCAGAATCAACACTTGCAAGAACCCTCTAATATTTCATTCGGGGAACACAGGAAATGATCAACTGCTGGGGAACAAAAGCAAATATTCATGTTATCTTTCAGCTAAGACAGGATGGTTTATTTTGGGAAAAGGCCCCTTAGAACACAGGAGACAACTGTGTAACAAATCCTAAAGCAGTAAAGCCTTGTCAAAGTTACCACAGCACCACTGAGAGCTGACCATGTGCACTGATAGATCACAATAAGGTTTCTCTCTCCCTCTAAGAATAATATGCGTTTTTAAGGCTTTCTGTGAAAGTACCCAAATATTTGAGAGATATATTCTGATACTGTATTTATCATGCTAGTATTTTTTCTTAAGATCTTGGTCTTACTAACTGCTTCTACAGCCGGTAACAACTCATTCACTACAACATCAGCTTTCTGTCAAGAGGTGATACGAAAGGAATATTAACTACCCAACATTGAGGTAGAGCCTACCAATGTTTTCTGCTGTATTTTTCTAAGCCTTACCTAACTTTCTTAGCTGGGAAACAAACAAGTCACCCTCAGGAAAGGAAGTAAAGTGATGGGAAGGAAAACACATACATTCTAACCTCTGCTGGGAAAATCACCCTTCCTAGTCCCTGCTCTCCTATCCAGGCAATGAAAGACCCCCGCAAACACTCCACAGCCAGGCCCCCCAGATGGACCCCCGCTCAGTTCACACGCTCTGCACACCCCAAAGCAGCCCCACTGCCCAGTGTCTTCCTCCCTGCCCCTTCCGGCTTCCCTGGTGGAGGAAAGCACACTGCCAGGCCTGACCAGGTTTTACTTTCTAAATCTAAACTCAATGTACACTTAGCAAACTCATTTTTTCTAAATCCAGTTCTTCAAAATTTAAGTTTATAATTTGCTTTTTCCTACATTTTATAAAGTTATTGAGTGTTTTTTGTTTTGTTTTGGGTTTTTTTGCGGTACGCGGGCCTCTCCCGTTGCGGAGCACAGGCTCCGGACGCGCAGGCTCAGCGGCCATGGCTCACGGGCCCAGCCGCTCCGCGGCATGTGGGATCCTCCCGGATCGGGGCACGAACCCATGTCCCCTGCATCGGCAGGCGGACTCTCAACCACTGCGCCACCAGGGAAGCCCTACTGAGTGTTTTAGTTAATTAAAAAAGCAGGATTAACTGTGAATGAAATAAAAATGAGTAAAGGGATATGATAGGTAGGCAGGCTTGGAAAAAAATGTGGATTTTTTTCAGACATACAGAATAGACGTCTACCTTTTCAGTTTCTTTAAATTAGCCTTTTCCCTGCCCACGTCTGTGACTCTCCTCATCGATTCCGAGAGCGGCATTAAGAAGTGGCTACGTGTCGCGAAGCAGGGAGAGCACGGACCGTGGTGGCATCAGTCACTGTGACTGACACGCATAAAACAATGTCCCTGTCACAGACTGGTAATATTTAGATACCAATTTTAAATAAAAGTGTATTTTACACACAACTATTGTTTTCTCTATCATTTCTTGAGGTGAAAGAGTTTTATAGGATGAGGGAGTGCTTCAAATTCAGGTCAAATTATTAAAACGCTGCACTACAGCTGTTAGCAGTGATCAATTATTTTGGACCCCTAGAAGCAGTGTGAGGTTAACACCCCAGTTTTTAGCTACATTCCTAGCCATCGCACAGATTCACTTCACAGTCTGGACCTGCAGTTCTTTGGGGAAACTTATTTAATTTGATGCTCATGCTGTCCAGACATACCCACCTGGCTTCTGAGTTCCTCTGACATGTCTTCATTATTTTTGAGCACTTCCTTATTTTTTCACACAACACAATGTTCAGGCTTGTACCTCCCCTCCCCCGGCCCCGGACTTGGATTATTTCTCCAAAGGGCCCTGGCTCCTTTCAGAGAAGAATGGTATTTAGCAACTAAGATCTGCATCCTAGGTGTGCTCACTGCCATTGGAGTGTTGCTGCCCTCAGGCTGTCAGTGAACATAGCAGGGGACCACACCTAAGTAGAGAGATATAGCCGTATGTGTTTCTGTATGTCTAAGTTTATAGAAATCCATGAATTCATGCTGATATCTCCAATTTCCACCTGACACCACAGCATTCATTCTAGTTTTCTCCCTTTGCATAACTGTAATTCCCTTCTTGGAAGTGAGAAATCTGGTTCCCGTTTTCCTTGATATACTCATGTATTTGGTCAATCTCCTTACGTGTATGTAATCTCTTACTGCTGACACTGATCCCAGTGGAGTACCCCCCTCATTCTACTCGGGCTTGAATACTGAGAGTCAGGCTAATACTGCCACACCCCACACCACCCAGGTCCCATCTCACCCCTCAGGATCTGACACCCAACACCAGGCTTCCCTCCTCATCCCAAACTAGGCCACAGCCGTCCTCCCCCTCTGTCCACGTGGCTGCCCTCCTTAGGCTCTGACAGCTGTGCAGGGCCGTCCTCCTAAGATGACACCCTCCTCACCCCAGCTGGACCACCGTGGTCCACGCCCACCTCATCCCCGCACGGACAGCTACCTTGTCTGGTCCCACCTAGTGGCTTCTAAGCTGAACTGCTGCAGAGGTGGAAGAGGAAGAACTTGCTAATAATCTCAACATAAAAGATGAATGGTATACGAAAAATGCCAGATTGGTACATCTCTGAAATCTCTGCAGGTAAAATTAACAAATAAAATATAGCTAATGACAGGTGGTACATTTTCATTTTATATAATAGTCCTGAAACTTCCACAGACATTTAAGTTTTTATACAGCAAACACATTTTAGAGCCCTGGGGGCCTTCTACTTAACAATGTGGCGCATTATTTCCCAACTAATAGCAAAAAGTCATTTTGTAGTGTGAAGAATCCCTCCTAATGTGTCTGTTCTGCAAAAGTTGATTTTCACCAAACATGGTCGTTTCAAGTGCTGGTACTTAAAGATATAAAGTTCACTAAATACTAGGCAATGTACCCTAGAATTCCATAACTTATGCCTAAGCAAGCAAAGCAGAACACCATTCCACTGTAACATAGAAGCCCCAGAGCATAATTTTTTCCCCCAGTAAAATGAATTAAAGGGCCCATTCAGGAAGTTTTTAATAGCTCACAAATAGCTGTCACCTAAACCCAAGTGTCAATGCATCTAAGTCTGGAAGGGGGAAATTAAACTAGGAATTCAAGTAACTTTGGTGCAAGCATGTGTAATCAATGGAACTGTAGGGATATTTAATTATCTGTCTACTTATTTAGAAATTTGGCCTGAAATCCATCCAAGTGGGTTAGAAAAAAGGCACAATCAGGAAAGAACGGAGCGCCTCTTTGCCCCCGATGATCAAGGAATCTGGGAGGCTGGTGGATGGCAGGGACCCATCGCGCAGGTGGAGGGCAGCAATCCTGGGCTGCAGGTCAGGCTGGCACGCGGTGAGTGAGCGAGGATGGGAAGGAAAGACGGAGCGGAAAACAAGCCGTCAGTCCTTGTGGGGCAGGAAGGTGCCGGGAGAGAGGCAGGGGAAGAAGAGACAGAGGGTCAAATCGACACCAGACCAGCAGAGGAACTGCAGGCGACTGGAATACCCTAGGAGTTAGTTCTGCTCCCCTGACCTTCCGTTTTCAGCAGAGGCAGCTTTTTTAACCTGTGTGCTGACTGCTCCTGCAGCCCTGACTGGGGCAGTCGGCTCCTACACTGGCAAAGGGAGAGAATGTTAGCGTGAAGAGCACTGACCCCGAAGCCAGACTGAGTTCAAATCCAGGCTGCACGCCAAATTAGCTGAATGACCTTGGGCAAGGTTCATCACCTCCACATGACACATGGATGCTAAACACCGGAATGGCGGAGGGTGAGGCGGGGGAGACCAGCAGAGCAAGGAGTCCCCACCTCACTCTGGGGAAGTGGGGGACCGTGGAAGGGCAACTGTGGCAAAGTTGTTTTGGGGGCTGCCTCAAGTCAGAAGTCTTCTCTAGCCCAATGCCCCTCCTTGCTAGCTTCTGCTGCTCTAGGACAAGACAGATAGAATGCAGAAGCCCCAAAGCAGCCTGTGAAGGGAATACTGCTGGCCAGGCCCACGGCCCCGCCCCTCCTCCTTCACGGCAGCTCCCCTGTGTGTTCGCAGGGGCACAGCACAGGCCTCCACCGGAAAGCATGCCCAGTTCAGGCCAAGGATGGGTCCTTCCCCCACCACTCAGGGAGTTCCAGGAAGGGCTCAGCACGTGAAGGCCTAAGGCAAGGGCTCCTTCTCATCTCCAGCTGCTCCTATAGCCCTTGGAGCCTTGGGGTCACCGTCACTTCTGGTCGTTTTACCTCCTTCCACACTGTGCTTAGTTTGAAGCTCTCAGACACCCGGATTTCTGGAGAAGCCAGTCCCTCTGCCTTGCTTCAAAACTGTTCTCCTAACAGCGGCCCGATGCCCAGCTCAGCCTGGATCTCCAGAGCCCAAGTTCATCCAGCTGCTCGGAATCCCTGGACGGGCTTTATCCTTTCCCTGTCTCCCAGGGTCAGGCTCTGTTCTCTTGGTCATCTTTACCAAACACTGATACATGTATTTATTCACTTGCTGTGTACTAAGCATCCTACATTATGGTAGGCTCTGGGGGCACATACACCGAAGACACACAGATATCTGCACTTCCCGAGACCTCCTAATTAGGCAGAGCACCAAGGGAGAAAACAACTGGCAGATCGGCAGGGCGGCTGCTGCTGGGACAGGATTGTGTACAGAGTGCGAGGGGACCCAGAGAAGGCAGCGGAGGCAGACGGTGGAATGCGTGCGGGAGCAGATCTTTACATTTTGATTCAACTATACCTTCTTTATGTATTGACATTTTCATGAGTCTCCCAAGTCCAATGAAGAAAAGATTACCTTCTTAAAATACAATACAACAAGCCCTGCACAAATGTAGCAAAACCTCTATTACGCATAAAAAATATTATGGAAATTGTGAGCTGCCTTTGAGGGTTAATAATGAAAACAAAATTCTGACAAACGAGAGTGGGTGTAACTTGTCTGTGAGCTCAGCTTCTAAGAGGAAAGACACAAAACACATTATATTCTGCTGTAGGAATTCTATCCTTACTGAACTTTGAACAGATGACCCTTTTCTCAAGAGCATCAGTTTTACCAGCTAAGTTTCAGAGTGAACTATTAAGGAGGTTTTAAAAAGCCACTAGAGGGCAAGATAGCAGTGGACTTTCCAAGTTAGGAAATCCCAACTTAACAAATACTGCAGAGCACACCAAGCCATAGCCACCCCTTGGTGGGATATGAGATTTGGGACAGATAAAGTAAATGGATGCCGGAGCAGACAATAATGCTTTTCCCTGAGTCTAAATCACAAGTCTCCACATTTTTTTTTTGCAGTACGCAGGCCTCTCACTGTTGTGTTCTCTCCCGTTGCGGAGCACAGGCTCCGGACGCGCAGGCTCAGCGGCCATGGCTCACGGGCCCAGCCGCTCCATGGCATGTGGGATCTTCCCGGACCGGGGCACGAACCCGTGTCCCCTGCATCGGCAGGCGGACTCTCAACCACTGCGCCACCTGGGAAGCCCAAGTCTCCACATTTGAGAGCAATATTAAATCACTTACTTTACCAAAGCAAGGAGTATTCCTACAACTGAACATGGACATGGAGCCCTGTGCTTGAAACCAGTCCATTCAAATGAATACCTAAACCATCCAGGTATTGTTCTGGATATTTCTGAACCTGTCATGAGTTCTAAACCAGAACTTTTAAAGTGCAGACACACATTCCTCAGTCCTCTTTCTTTTCTCCTTTTAAAAGCCATGTCCATCCATATTCCCACTTAAGACCAATTTATATTGCCCCATTATTTTGCAGACTATGAAGTCATTTTTTTTCTCAGAAATACACCGTAAAGTACATTGACCTCACCATCCTCATTCATTTCCATTTGCCAAAATGGGGGATGGGAGGAGGAAAACAGGTATTACATGATACAAACACAAATTAATCTTCTTCTAGAATCGTAGCAAACAGCATTAATTCTTGTGAAATTTGAGCGAACGATTTTTGAACATGAAAAAAGAATAAAAACCTTACTGTGATTTCTTGCACCCTCCTGCAACTTTAGAAAGTTACTACATGTGGTACTGAAATCTGCATCTGGCCCTCAGTGAAGCTTAATGAATGATCAAATATTTTCTAGTATGAAAAGAAATAATCAAGGTGTGTATCCTCTTATAAAAAGGCTCTTTTACAATGAGATTTTCCCTTCTCCACATCCAATCCATATCTGCTTCCATATTTTGCTTCCCTACTACCAGCACAGCATCCAACCCACAATTTTGGCCTTTCTCTGAACATCTGCAATCCACACGGGAACAGAATAATATGGGGGGAGAGACCAGGCTCTTCTTCAAAGACCAAGAGCCAGCTCTCACTACCCCTGGGCTGAGGAAAACTCAGTAGCAGGGAGTCAGTTGGTTCTAGAGAACCCCACCTACGACCAAGGGGGAGAATGTCAAAGGGCCACCACATTTCATACCACCCCTCCAGTGTCTCTAACTCTGTGCCTCCCCAAAAGCCTTGGGAGCCTAGGAATAGGTCCCACTCCTTAAGCATAAGCCTCTCCCCTTAAGAATAAGCTCAGCTCCCTCAGACTAAGCTCTGTGTTTAAGCTCTGCAGTTAGAGAAATTAAGACCGGGGAAAGAAGTTAAGGCTACAGAAATAAAAATTGTCCTGGTGGCAGAGGTTGGTAAGAATAGCCTGACTTGGGATTTGCAGAGCCCCCCTGTGTGTTTTGGCCATAGGCTCCAGAGATGGATGAGGCCACAGCATCAAGGGTCACTTCAAAGACCAAACTGCCTCACATGCCTTGAGCAGAGGTGGGCTCAGCCATTCTTCCCTGCCCCTATACTGAAATAAGTCCTCTGACTGTGAACCAGTAAACAATGTGTCATTTTGCCCTGTACCTGTTCTCCTACATTCACTCTCCCTTTTCTCCGTCAACATCTTTGCTGCCTCCCCACCTCCCGGGCTGCCCTGTAGAGTTAGGCCAAGCTGTATAACACGCAAGGGGCCAAAAGCCAGCCTGCAATCGGTTCCCTGCCCGCACACCCTGGTGATGGACTGTGTCCACCAGAGAAAGGGGGGTCTTTTTCTATTTTGCACAGAAGCACCATCCATTCACCAAGCCTTGTGGCCCAGGGGCCGTATCTGCCCAGAGAGGACATCATTTTCTCCTTTGTAGGGCTAAGGCTAGCTCCGTTCCCTACCCCTTTATGTCAGCATTACGAACTAAAAAGACCATTCTTCCCTTAAAACAAATTCTTTTCGAATTCTCTTTGATAAAAGTATTTTTCATTTTAAGGCATAATATTACGTTAGTATATCTTTTCCCGTGGACAGTTCTTCTTTAAGTCAAATAGAGCTGTTTTAATGGGAATAAATGAATAAATAAAGGGTTTTGAACAGTGCTTGGCACATGGTAAGCTCCAACTAAATATATGAGATGTTGTTACTCTTACCTTTTTAAAGTGCCATTCAATGCTGGCTTTACCTAGCATTTCCAATACTTTTAATAGTGATGTGAGAGAGGTCTACCTTAGATGAATTGAGAGAACGAAGTCTTTGCTGCCTCCAAGCCATATCAGGCAAAATGATTGCTGGAATTGGAAAAACGTATCACAGCTGCAAAATGTATTTAATTTTAAGCCACACATAGGAAAACCGATGAAAAGGACATCTTGATGTGAAAATTAAATGAGGTGATATAGATAAAAGCTCCTAGCATAATACAGCAGGAGCTCAGTTAACCATTTTACAAAGTTAAGGGAAGGAGGCAGAAAAATTCAAAAGCAGTGCGCATCTAAAAAAGGATAGCAGCCGAGGGCCATTATGCCTAGAGGGAAGATACTCTAACACAAATAATTGTTACCGCAGCCAATGACTTCTCCATCCCTGTTCTGTTTGTGGGAGGGATGAAGCAGGGAGCTAAACTTCTCGGAGTTGGCAGCCACACACTATCAGGATGTGTATGCTGAGCTCGTCACAACTCTACTTGCTGAGCACTGGTACCCTTCTTTCACAAAACGGGAAATAGGAACCACGTCTTGAGGGAGAACATACCCACCCAAGAGAAGATTAAAATAAAATGTGAACGCTTACACCACCACCTACTTATAAAACTCATCTATACAGAATCACTCATCACTGATGTTTCAATCACCGAAGGTGTCCTTGAGGAACATTTTCCTTTGCTCATCTACACAAAAGCAAAAGGAGGGAGAACTCTCAATGCCGGTATCTCTGGCACCCCTGGATTTGTATTTCAGTGTCACCAAAGGCTGTGAGAACTTGCTATCCTGGCAGCGAGAGACATTTTAGAGAAGGCACCAATCCCCGTTTAGGATCCGGCAAACAGGAGGTTTCTGCAGTTTGTTTTATAAAATGAAGTGATTCTTCCTGAGCTCTGTGGGTAGGGGGAGACTAGGATATTGAAGAAAAGTGTGCCTGTTCTGATGTTTCCTCATCCCAACCTGCTCCGGCACTCCTTAACCTGGTCACTTGAGCTGCTCCTTTCAGAATCTCAGGGGCTGAGCGATGCTTCCCGGGCCCAGATTCCTCTTGGGGAGGTTTTCTTCTCCTCCTCAGCTGCCTAAATGAAGTCTCCCTCATGGTGTGTGTTCGCTTTAGGGGTGGAGATTACCATTCTCAGGTGTAGTCTACGAAACGTTGCTCAGCTCCCGGAAAGCATGGCCAGCGGTGAGGGCGGTCTCTGTCTGGGTCTGCTCTGTTGTCCATGTCACAGAACCGCAGGGGCCTGACTGTCCGTCTGTCTCATCAACTAGGTGACGTGTGCCTCACTGCCTTCACAGCACTCTTACAGGGGCAGGAGCGTGTGTTTCTAAGAAGTGTGAATAAGTAATATCTGCATAAGTTCAACGATGCAGTTGTGTTTTTCCAGAAATCCTTATAGGATTCTGGGTCTCAGTCACCGAGGTTGCCACTATTTGGGGATGTTTCCACCCTCCTATTCCCCATTTCACGCCCCTCCATACCTTGGAGGTGGCTCTCTACCAACTATTCATGCAGAGAGCTGGATTTTCAAGGTAACACCCTCACCAAGCTATGACTGTCCCCTTCAATCACAGGACAGGTTTCGCCCTCCCTCCCTACTTTACACTGAGATACTCTTAAAATTTTCAAACCAAAAGAGCAAACATACCAATTGTTTCGTCTTGGTTTTGGCGCAATTAACGAGCCATATTGGAATCGCTTTATACGGTATTGTCCTTCGATACAAACTGTTATACAAATGCCAAAACACAGGGAGGGCACTGCTTGGTTTCTGGGTGTTTCTTCCATGGTGAAAATTTTGACTTTTTTTCAGAAGAAAACTATAGATACATGCTGTGTCTTATAACTACGTTGCTTCAAAACTATCATTTTGTTTTCAGCTGTTTTTCCCCCAACTGCTAGCTTCCAGCCAGACTGTCATCTGTGTGTCAAACAGTAAAGCACTCCCCTGCCCGTGTGCTGGTGCACAAATGCAATTCATCTGATTTTCAAGCTGCAGGGAGTGAAACCATCATTGCCGTGATGCGGCCCACTTCCATCGCCCTGGTGATGGTGACTGTGCTCCAAGACAGGGAGCCAGCATCGGGGACACGTCTGTGGGGCGCCCCTTGTCCGGTGCCTTAAGAAGAGAGCGGATACAAGGAACACGCGACCACTGAATGTCTGCAGCCTGCAGACAAGAAACATGTTTGGTGAAATAGGAAAGTTCTCAGTGTCTGTGTTGGCTCACTGCTTATCTGGACTGCTTGCGATAGGATTCCCACAGCAGGCATTAATGGAGCAATAGAAAGTGTCAGCAGAACCCCAATGTTCACTGCAGCACTATTTACAATAGCCAGGTCATGGAAGCAACCTAAAAGCCCACTGACAGATGAATGGATAAAGAAGAGTGGTACATATATACAGTGGAATATTACTCAGCCATAAAAAGGCACAAAATTGGGTCATTTGTAGAGACATGGATGGATCTAGACACGGTCATACAGAGTGAAGTAAGTCAGAAAGAGAAAAACAAATATCATATATTAATGCATATATGTGGAACCTAGAAAAATGGCACAGATGAACCGGTTTGCAGGGCAGAAAGTGAGACAGAGATGCACAGAACAAACGTATGGACACCAAGGGGGGAAGAGGCGGGGGGTGGTGGTGGTGGTGGGATGAATTGGGAGATTGGGATTGACATGTATACACTGATGTGTATAAAATGGATGACTAATAAGAACCTGCTGTATAAAAATTAAATAAAATAAAATTCAAAAAAAAAAGAAAGAAAGTGTTAGCAGAACACTTAAGTTATCTGCTGTGTGGCAGGAGTTTTTTCAACCTGAGCTTCTTTAAGGAGCCTGTATCCCTTAAAGACACAGCAAGGGACACTTTCTGTAAGGACATCAGCAGCCACCAATCTGTTGCGGAAAGGGGCAGGGTATGAGCACGTAGCAATAAACAAATGAAACCAGCTGAATAAAATGAAGGTATATGGTGTCACTTTCTGGTTTACCAACCGAAGTATCATTTTCCCCATCTAACTTTCGGCTTTTAAACTGGCAACAGAAATGGAAACGGAATAATCAATCAGTTAAGAATAATCTAGAAACAACAAATGAGCCCTGGGAGTAGGGCTAAGGAGCCCCTTGTGAGCATCTGGCAGCTTAGGGACCCCTGAGTGACTTCCTTGCTGATCCTGACTGTTCCAACCTGCTCCAGATTGATGAAGAGGTGGCTGCAGAAGGTGAGATACGGCTGTAAGAGCTGAGCGCTAGGGGGCAAAACAAATCATCTTGTAGTTACTGGGAGAGGAAAAGAATGGTAAAAGAGTAGGGGCCCGAACATTAAAAACAACTAGAATGTTGAACTGGAGTTGGAAGCAGTTTTTAACTTTAGGCAAAGTCAACATTAATGAAAAAAGTCTATGCAGAATTAAGAGACAAGGATACCCCAAATGGCTCGTGCCTAAAGATACCTTCACTTCTTAGGAATCTGCTTACCATTAGTAAAGAAGGTAAAGGGAAGGAAGGAGTAATCCACCTGGTCATGCCCAAGAAACTGGAAGGACCAGGCGTCTTCTAAGGTCCAGGCAAAAGCAGCACAAGAATGCTGCCCAATGTGCTCTAACAAGCGCACAGCGTCACAGGACCACCCTCCGCATAGTCATCGTCTTTGAGAACTAAACTCTCTTCACATTTAATTTTTCCCATAACAACAACTTTATCTATTTTTCTTTTGTGAATCATACTGCACACTACAGACACGGCTTCAGACCAGCAGCTTTTTGTAGCTTAGTCTGTAATCTTGGCAAATCAAGTCCTCTCTGTCTCCCTCTCTCCCTGCTCTCCCATCCTTCTTCCTCCCTTCCCCCTCTCCTTCTTCTTTTTTCTTCCTGCCCCCTCCTCTCTCTCTTTCTCCGCCCACCTCCCAACACACACGCACAGTCTTGGCTCTGATTTTTTTAAACCTATTACCCACAAAGACAAAGCAGAATAACATTTCCGTCTCTGGGGAAAAATAAAGGAGAACTTCTGGGAGGTCCAAGAGTAGACAGCAATAAAGTAGCCTTAAACTTTGGCACAAAACATTAACTTCTATACAACAGAAGGCTTCTACCTCGTCCTCAAGTATGTCCAAATGTGCAACAATTAAAGAAGTAGCAATGTGGGTTTCAATACCAATCGTTTTTGTTGTCACAAGATCCACCTGGAAAACTTCTCTGCTCTACAACCGTAAAGGTATAAATAAGAAGAAAATGAAATTCTTGGCTTATATTTTAAACACTAGACTAATTTTGCATAATTGACCATCAGAATAGAAAAAAAAAAAATCAGTGCAAAATCAGCTGGCTATTAAAACAGCAACAAAAAATCCCAAGTGCAAAATCAGCTAGCTATTTAAACAAACAAACAAACACCCCAGATTATATTCTGTGAAAGGAGATGTCCCAGAAAATAATGAGAGCGCACAGCTGCTGAACAGGCAGGGACAGTGCCAGGCTGTTCATGTATCGGACCACTGGCTATGGCGGCAGACAAAACAGGCGGATCCCACCTTTGTCACTTATCAGCAGCTGTGTGATGCTGAGCAGGTGTCTTCACGACACTCACTTTTTTCAGCTACAAAATAGGGATGGGCTATTTTGAACACCAAGAACACCAAGTGATGGGGTGGCTGGCAGGAATGATATGGGATGCCATATGAGACCTGCTCAGCAAAGTGCTTGCCGGAAAAATGACCCTTAATAAGCAGGACCTCTTTATTAGCTGGTTGAGCAAGGGCTTGAGAAGACAACACTGTTCCCTGAAAGACCTGAAAGACAGGGATATAAAAGGGCATGCCGAAGGGAGACAGGCAAGCCTACCAAGGAGAAATGCCACCACATCGGACCAAACCAGCGACAACAGAAGAGAACAGGGATGGCTAACAGAATGTTCAAGTCTCGAAGGTTAGGCGATGATAAAATACATAAATTGCCTTTTTTCTATTACATGCCTTTTGTTTTGTTTCGTTTTTCCTGTAACGAAATACATGTCTAGCTTTCAGCGTGGAGCTGAATAAAAGGGTATCAAGTGTTTTCTTTAACACAAACGTCAAAAATGGCACGTGTGAAAGGCTTCCCAAGGCACTGGGGGTGGGAGGGGCGGGGAAAGAACGATCTGGGCCTCGGCTGTCGCTCAAGAAGTGGCAGCAGCCGGTGGAGCCGTGGTCAGGCTGAACACCCTCCCTCCAAAGCCAGGAGTCCTCCCGCTCCCATGACAACACAGCCCTCGTCTTATCTGATCAGTTCACTGGCGCAAAAGGACTAGCTGGGTTGTAGGCCGATCTGCAACACTTACAAGCTGTGTGGTCTGGGCAAACCCATTACCTTCTCCAGACCTCAGTTTCCTCATCTGTGAAAAAGGGCGATATGCCTGCTCATATTTCTGCCTCACAGACTGTTGTTACCATCAAGTAAGGTGTGTATGAAACTATAAAGCAGCAAAAGCATGGAAGGAATTCTATTATTAGAAACAACCACCTATTTGGAAACAATGTATTAACACGCTATTACGCCTACAGCAGATGCTTAAAAAATAAACTTCTAGGACCGAAATGAAACGCTGACAAAGGACTGAATAACTTAGGACACGTTTGGAAATGATTAAAACTTCAATTATTATATAGGTAAGCAAAATGATTCTTCGGGACATTGTAACACTGCATGCTAATCAACCTGAGAAGCAGTAACCTCCAGCAGCTCATGGCAAAGAGCCAACTGTCTCCTGGGTGAGCCGATGCCTAAAGAAACTGAATTAGCTTTTCAGAGGAGCCAGAAAACTGAGCCCTGATGCCGTGAATCCTGATAGCAGTGGAGCTCTGAACATGGCCCCTCCCTGTAGAGTGCTGTTACTTTCTTCCCTCTGAATTAGATGCAAATGAATGCAGTTACAACTGGTTTACAACTGCCTAACAGTACTTGTTGAAAAACTATCATCAAATGTATGAAAACTCAGACACTGCAACTAAGACAGAGAATTACACATTTGACAAAAATGATACAAATTATGTGAAATATCTGCATTTGGGAGCTACTATGTTTTTGTGGCATGAAACGGCCTATATGCCTTGTTGGGTATGAACATGTGTATTTTATAAAATAACAGTCCTGCCTGAATATCCAACTGTGCTAGCTCACCCTCTGCTGAACAAGTAGTTTAATATACTGTTATAATAAACTTGGGGGACTTCCCTGGTGGTGCAGTGGTTAAGAATCCGCCTGCCAATGCAGGGGACATGGTTTCGAGCCCTGGACCGGGAAGATCCCACATGCCACGGAGCATCTAAGCCCATGCACTACAACTACTGAGCCTGAGCTCTAGAGCCCGCGAGCCCCAACTACTGAAGCCCCCACACCTAGAGCCCGTGCGCCACAACTACTGAAGCCCACGTGCCTAGAGCCCATGCTCCACAGCAAGAGAAGCCACCACAGTGAGAAGCCCGCACACCGCAACGAAGAGCAGCCCCTGCTCGCCGCAGCTGGAGAGAAAGCCTGTGTGCAGCAACAAAGACCCAACACAGCCAAAAATAAATAAATCAAAAAATTAAATTAAATTAAAAAATAAACTTGGAAACGAATGGAGAGAAAATTGAGCACAGGGTAACTCCACAACTGGCTTAGAAAGCAGAAAACAAAGCAGAACAGAAAAGAACCTTAATGCAAACAAAAGCAGTTCAGTGACTCCAAAACCTTCAACAGCCCCCAGCCACTGCACCTGCACACATAATCCAAACCAAATAAAAGATCAATTCTTTCACGGGGACATAAAACACAAATGCATCAGCAGCTGTATCCAAGGTTTTTGCTTGTTTGCTTACTTTTAATTTTTCTATAATGCCGTTAAATAGCAAAGCAAAATTCAGTGCTACCTTGGAAGCTTAGAGGTGACATCTTTGCAAAACATAAGCCAGATTAAGCAAGTTCCTGAGTAGTGTTGACATGTATTTCCCATATAAAAATAAAATTATAGGGCTTCCCTCGTGGCACAGAGTCCACCTGCCAATGCAGGGGACGTGGGTTCGTGCCTCGGCCCGGGAAGATCCCACATGCCGTGAAGCGGCTGGGCCCGTGAGCCATGGCCGCTGAGCCTGCGCATCCGGAGCCTGTGCTCCACAATGGGAGAGGCCACAACAGTGAGAGGCCCGCATACCGCCAAAAAAAAAATTAAAAATAAATAAAAATAAATAAAATTATAACATTAGGACAAATGTGACATATACTCAACAACGTGAAATGTGAGTACAAAATAAAACTGCACGATTTCTATAAACCACTGCAGTGCTGTTACTTTGCGGTCACACTATGCATGCTTTAAGCTACTGACTGAAGCTCAGTAACGTTGGGTACCTAAATTCCACACTGGTGACGGTGACCAGACCTGACGGGTGTAATTAAACAGCTGTGAATTCAATTAGAAATTGTATTGGCAAAACCTGACTACATTTTAAGACTGATTATTAATACCCAATTAATTTTGAAAATAAAGCACTCCTTAACTCCTGTGTTCTGTTACCAAAATGTAGACTTCATTTCAAATAGCAGTATAGGTTAATTCCTAACGTGAACTTTCAACCACTGACTTATTTTCTTTCTGATCAAATCATTCAGTCTTGGTTCATGAACTAATAATGCTTTTAAAAAGCTCTAAATAAGTCTTAAACCTAGAAAACAAGTATTGTTTCCTTCTGCCTGCCTATTTGAGGAAACCCAAAATTGTGTGAGAACAGCACCAAAGTAAACTCACTCACAGTGCAATCATCATCTCCCTTCAGCTGGTTTTTCTGTGTGCTGCTTTGCTTCAGTAACAGTATGGGAGGCTATCTATCCCCAAATGCCCTCTCCCGAAACCCTTGGTCCTCCATGAAAAGGGGTTAGCCTGCAAGCCACGTTAGTCTATCACTACAGAATTGTTTCCTATTGAGCAAATACACTTCTCAGGATGAGAAAGAGAACAATTTCAATTGCTGAGTCTTAAAATAAATCAAAATAAATCAAACTGATAAAGATCTATCTTGACATCATCTGTATTACAAAGTGAGACTGTTCCACAGATGGTCACAAGCGTGAGATTCATGAATGAGGTGTGCCAGCAGCTTCAAGTTAAGCAAGAGGCGGATATTAATTACTGATAGATCCTCTTCTCAGGTTACTGATCAACCGTGTGTGTGACAATTACTCCAAAATTTTCAAAATACTGCTTTAAGTGAAACAAGTTAATAAGACCCCCAGCATCTCTTAATTTTAAAAAAATCAGAAAAAAGAAGATGTTCAGGTAAACTACCAACCCCACGCAGTCAACTCCATCCATGAGCTCCTCTATCAAAGCGGGGAGAGAACACAGTGCTGCACTGTTTATCTCCTTGGCCACTTCTCCCCAGGCTGTGAAATCCCTGAGGGTAAGACCCGTCTTAGCCTAGCCATCCCCAGCATTGGGCCCAGCGCCCTGATACTCCACACGTGGGAGCAGATATCTGAAAGGACACCCTCTGTGTGGCATTCAACACGTTCTCAATGTCTCCCCTGATAGTCTACCCTTCCAACCAACCTCCTCTCCTGCTAATCAAGCACAGTACTTCAAATGTTCCACTTAAAAAAAAACC
Source organism: Neophocaena asiaeorientalis asiaeorientalis (assembly GCF_003031525.2). Lineage (NCBI taxonomy): Eukaryota > Metazoa > Chordata > Mammalia > Artiodactyla > Phocoenidae > Neophocaena > Neophocaena asiaeorientalis. The sequence continues at coordinate 182,219 of NW_020174713.1, read as the reverse complement.
CAGGGGCTTCCCAGGTGGCGCAGTGGTTGAGAGTCCGCCTGCCGATGCAGGGGACACAGGTTCGTGCCCTGGTCCGGGAAGATCCCACATGCCACGGAGCGGCTGGGCCCGTGAGCCATGGCCGCTGAGCCTGCGCGTCCGGAGCCTGTGCTCCGCAACAGGAGAGGCCACAGCAGTGAGAGGCCCGCGTACCGCAAAAAAAAAAAAAAAAAAAACAAACAAAAACGGTGAATATCCATCTCCTAAACTCCAGAGGTTGCCATGCCCACCAGCCCCCTCCAAGGCTACCCTTGATACAGCTGACTCCAAGTTCAGTTCCCTCTAGGACATGTGGGTCTGAATCCTCTTCCTACCAAGGGAACAAGCCAAGAAGAAATTGACAAAATTCATCTCACTGAACACACTCAGGAGGAGGACTGGAAAGAGGAAGAGAGACTAAAAATGAGGATATTCTACGAAAGCAATGACCACAGGCATGTCATCATCTGCGGAGATTGCAAATACTCCTCAAATCCAATCAGTCTAAGTGGTAAGTGCCATTAACATCCAAAAACGAATTCAGGGGAAAACCAGCATCATCTTCAAACACCAACTTACCCTGGCACCTGGCAAAGTTGCAGGATTCAGCTCACTGCCTCCTAGCCCCTCTCACCCCACGCCCCCGACCCCCAAGTTCCATGCCTCACACTGGCAGATTCCCATCTCTGCTGGCTTCCCTGGCCCCGGAGCCCGGGTCAGAGAGCGAGACAAGACTTTCTGGCTCTGCATCCCAATTAATTTAAGACTACACATCCCTGTGGATCCCAATTTGGGATCTCCAAGTTTTACTCATGGTGACATTAGGACAAGCCTTGTAAATGAATCCTTAAAAACTACCACTGCACAGGGCCCCATATGCTGTTCAGAAAATTGATATCTCCCTCAGGAGAAAACCACCAAAATAAATAAAGCTAAGCCTTTTGCTGGCATCTTCCTACCCGTTATCAATAATGCTCACCCCGAGCCCCACTCTTGCTACGCGGACCCCATCCCCGCCAACGCTACTGGCTTATTAACCTCACCCACAAACTCATTTATTGCCCCCTCCATCCTAAAACCACCACCAGCATCACCATCATTCTTCGCTTCGTCATCAAACCGCCAAACTCTCAGGGATGACAGTTTACCCACTGCTTCAATCCCGGCTCTTTTTAAACTTATTCTCTGCGATCTGGCCTTTGCCTCTCGCGCTCTGGGAACTGCGCTAAACTGCCTGGTGGGCCTGCCTCTGCCTTCCCCGGCTAAGCCTGACCTTGCCTTCTATGCCCTTGAAGTATGCGGCTCCCTGGACTTCCAATGGGCTAATTCCTTTCCGGATCTCCTTCTGCCTCTACAGTATAAAACTCTGGTCTGGGCCCAAAAGGTGGGATGCAAAGCAGATACAAAACGAACTCACAGTGATACAAACTGTAACTTCATCCCCACATGTTGGAGGAGAAAAGATATCATTATCCGGGCGGGTTCTCTACTTCCCGAGGAAGTGATAAGGATGTCTCCCAAGGCCGAAGGTTCCCGTTCTTTATCATTTGATCTTCCAAGTGTCTGCCTGGACAGTCACTTTCTAGTTTTAGAGTCCATAAGATTCGTGAAGGGCTGCAGGTCTAGGCAGAGGCCCTAGCCACTCCCTTCCAAGCCGGGGCTCCCAAAGGGTCACACGCAGCATGTGCGGACAAGACCCTGACCCCTGTCTTCTACCCCCAGCACCTCTGGTGCCTCTGGCCACCGGCCTCAGCTTGATTTCTGGGCCATGGCTCATACCTCCCCTCTCCTGCACGGTACACACCCAGACTGACCACTGGAATGTGTGTGTCCCCGTCCTGTTCCAGCCTCCACGACACTTGCAAGAAAAGAGGTGCTGATGGAAGACAGAGTGATGGTGAGACTTACTGCTTTCCATAACAGCCTCGGACAGTTACTGCACGAGCCTGGCCGTGGAGCTCCCACTGGCGTGACTGTGACAGAACCCCTCCAAGTCAGAACCCTCTTCCTCCAAAAGAAGATCCATAAGGCAGCAGGGAGGAGTTTCAGATGTCCTCAGAAAGCCCGTCACCTGTACCCCCCTTTCCTCAACCAGAGTTGTGTCTTCCAACTCCCCTGCAGGAGCTCAGCTAAACCCACATGGGTCAGGGTCCCAGGACAGAGCCTCACCCCGGGGAGCCAGGGCCAGTCTGCCAGGGGCAAGCAGTGTCCAGGGCAGGGTTTCTTAAGGAGCAGAGGCTCAGTGTCTGTGACCTACTGAAAGCTGGTCCTGGCAAGAGTTCAGGGGGAAATAGTGGGGATTTTTTCAGTGAAAAAATAAAGTACAGCACAGTAATACCTATGAAAGGCAAAACAATGTCGAATTTGAAAAATCCATTCTGCTCAGGACCTGCTGAGATGTGAGAGAATGGATTGTTTCGTGGACTTCAGAGACAGGCCCCCCTGTTTGTTTTGGACACATACTTAACGTTCAAACAAACTGTCCTCCAGCTGATTTTACTGCCTTGCTCTTTTCTGGTGACATCTACAGCTGGTTCTCTGTTAGGTTTTTTTGTTTCTGTTCTTTTTTTGTCCCGAACAGTGACCGCCAGAGCTGTTCCTAGCACGTAACAGGCTCTTCTGAACACACTGCTGACTAAATTACGGTGTTAGTCAGCTATTTGACTTTGGGTTTTTGATTTCAATGCTCCACAGAATCACACTTGTTCTCCCACGGGAAAGCCAACATGTATGCATTTGCATGGATTCTGAGTTTTGAAAACATGGAGTTTTTTTTCCTCTTAAAAAAAGGAAAAGAAGCAACTTAGCTAGATGAATGAAAAAGAAAAAAAAAAACAAAACCTGAAGCTCCTTTTTAATATTATCCCCATACTACCTCCAACTTGGAATTCTTAGAATCTGGCAACCTTATCAGCTGGAAATAACAAATACAAAAATAACACATTTAATACTTTTATAATGAAATGTCTCTAAAACTTTGATATAAGTCGAATACCTATCTTATTTATATTCACCCATCTGTCCACCCAAAAATGTGTATTTTTTCACTAGATGCTGAGGACTATAGTTAGAGCAGATGACACAGAAATCAATAAAATGCGTTCTCTACCCTCACAAGGCCGAAAAACAATACCAAACACGAGCTGCTACATAAGACGTGCACATGAAGTACTATTCCAGCATTTAACCCTGTGGATTTCAGGGGAGGAGAGGTGGCAACTTGAGGACAGCCTTCACAGGAGGTGACAGGCCACAACAATGATGTGACATCTGAACTGAGAGGCCCAACTATCAACCAAAAAAACTCAATCAGCTTATGACTCTCTGCTGACCTTCCCGGTGGCCAGAGCCAGCTGGCCAGCAGCTAGAGACTTGGCAGCACTTACAGTGACCAGTGGGGTTTCCTTCAGGGCTGGGAGCTGCATTCTCCATCAACGGGAAGGAGAAGAGAACTCAGCAGAGGCGATGGAGCAAATGCCCAAATATCTGAGATTTTTATCCTCCTTTATGGTGGCTTCTCAGTTGGGTGTGTTGCAGGATACAGAATCATAGACAGGCTTGGGCTTCCGTGGTGGCGCAGTGGTTGAGAATCTGCCTGCCAATGCAGGGGACACGGGTTCGAGCCCTGGTCTGGGAGGATCCCACATACCGCGGAGCAACTGGGCCCGTGAGCCACAACTACTGAGCCTGCGCGTCTGGAGCCTGTGCTCCGCAACAAGAGAGGCCGCGACAGTGAGAGGCCCGCGCATCGCGACGAAGAGCGGCCCCCGCTTGCCACAACTAGAGAAAGCCCCCGCACAGAAACGAAGACCCAACACAGCCAAAAATAAATAAATAAAGTTATTTTTAAAAAAAGAATCATAGACAGGCTTAAACAGCTTAGAAATCTTGCACACACAATATGCTCAGAAAGTTGAGCCGCACCAAACACTCTTGGTAGTTACTTAAGACCAAGGAAATGAGCAATACCTACCACCAAAAGCAACAACAGTTTACTCAAATTATTTTTAATTATTTAGAAATAAACATTCATTTTTCATTCACGTAAAGGGAAAACGCTGTACATGTCTAGCCATAGGTCAGACAGAAATAGCTGAGTCCTACCACCTCTACCTACTGACCATGGGGCTCCAGACTGAAGACTTTGACCCCAGGCGCTGTCCGCCTGGCACCCCAAATCCTGTCATTATTGTGGACAACTTCAACACACCTGGCAGCCAGATGGAACCTTAGCCTTTCAGTCCTCTGACCTCATTAATCGTAAAGATTTTCACTCCATTCACCACTCCCAAGGCCATTCTCTAGGTCTCATCACTTCTTTATGCCTGGAAATCTTAAATTTGAACTAATCTTATCACAAACTCCTGTTTTGTTTAAGAAACACACACACATAGTCTAAAACACAAAAAAATCAAGTCATTCTGCAAGGCTTAAAATGAAACACAGAAACCTCAGCTCTGTCACCTCTTCAAAAGTAACTTCCCATCCCAGTGAAAAGTACAGTCAACTGTTGTGAATTTCACAATGATATGCCTTGAGGCGGCTCTTTTCTTCCATCACTGGGTTGGGCACTTAGTATGCATTTTCAATCTGGAGATTCATTTAACCAGTTCTGGGATATTTTAATCCCATTTCTTTCCATTATTCCTTGGTTAACTCCTTTCCTTCCAGTTTGCTTTCTAAGATTCATACTTATTCAGTGTTAGACTTCCTAGACTGAACCTTTTTTTCCCTCCTTAGTTTCCGTCACTTTTATTTTTCTGTTTTACATTCTAGGAGGTATTTTTATTTTCCAAACCTTTGATAGATTTATTTTTTTTCCTGGCTGTTGTATTCTTCCTCAACATTTTTGAAAAAACTTCAAAACTACATAAGAAGTTTTAAAAAATAGTACCATGTTTAAAACAAGGTTTTAAAAAATAGTACAACGAAAATCTTTCTGTATACCCTTTACCTAAATTTACCAATGATTAACATTATACCACATGTGCCCTCTCATTTTATGTATATTTTTTTTTCTTTTGCTAAACCATGTGAAATGTGACATTTCACCCCCATCTACTTTAGAATGCTTTTATATACGAACAGGGACATTCATCCTACACAACCACAATACTATTATCACACTCTTGTGATGCAGCACCAAAACTGGACAACTGGTCACTTTTTAAAGATTTGTTGCAATGTGGCATCTGAAATCACATCAATGAGCCTTTCTTACTGTGTTACATTAAAATCCATTGGTCTATTCAATGGGGGAAAATATAGTCTTTTCAACCAATGGTGTGGGGACACCTGGCTATCTACCTAAAAAGAATGAAGTTGGACCTTTACATTACACCATATACAAAAATTAGACCAAAATGCATTAAGGACCTAAACATAAGAGTGAAAACTATAAAATTCTTAGAAGAAAACACAGGGGAAAAGCTTCACGACACTGGATTTGGCAATAATTTTTTGGACATGACACCAAAAGCACAGGAAACAAAAGTGAAAATAGATAAATTGGATTATATCAAAATTTAAAACTTCTGTGCATCAAAGGACACAATCAACAGAGTGAAAAGGTAACCTATGTAATGGGAGAAAATATTAGCAAATCATATATCTGATAAGGGGTTAAAATCAATAATATGCTAAAAACTCCTATAACTCAACAACAAAAACCAAACAACCTGATGAAAAAATGGGCAAAAGACATGAATAGACATTTCTCCAAAGAAGACATACAAATGGGCAACAAACACGTGAAAAGATGCCCAACGTCATTAATCATTAGGAAAATGCGAGCCAAAACGACAGTGAGCTACCACCTCACACCCATTAGGATTTTTATAATCAAAGAAACAGAAAATATATTTTGACAAGGATGTAGAGAAACTGGCACCTTTGTGCACTGTTGGCGGGAATGTAAAATGGTGTAGCCATTATGGTTGGCCGTATGTATGTATATATATTGAGTCCTCAAAAAATTAAAAATAGAATTATATGAAAAAAATTCACTGATCTAAATAATACTTTGAATAGATCTTTTAGCTATGTGTATACATATACATATATACTATATATAACATGAGTTATGTATGTAACATCACGCTTTGGTCATTTGGGAAATATTAGTTCACTGAGTTATGTAGCTCTTCCAAATACTGACACATTTCATTACATATATCAAAATTCACATTTATTAATATCGCCCCTAAGCATCAGAAAAGTCTTAAGTATTAGGAACTTTCAAGACTTGGTAGCACACACAGGTTTTCTCAAAGCCTAATTTTTGCTTGGAAGCTTGAATTTTAACATAGGCAACAAAAGCTCTCCACGGCTTTCCTTTAGAATATAGGTGCCAAATACCCAAATCTGAATAACCATGTATATATGTCATTCTTTTTTTTTTTTTTTTTTTTTTTTCGGTATGCGGGCCTCTCACTGTTGTGGCCTCTCCCGTTGCGGAGCACAGGCTCCAGACGCGCAGGCTCAGCGGCCATGGCTCACGGGCCCAGCCGCTCCGTGGCACGTGGGATCTTCCCGGATCAGGGCACGAACCCGTGTCCCCTGCATCGACAGGCGGACCCTCAACCACTGCGCCACCAGGGAAGCCCTATATATGTCATTCTTTTAAGTGAAAGTGGCGTTCCCTTAGAGTGGCTAGGCCAGCATGCAAATCCACACTCTGCACCAGTGCTTTTCCTAGAGACAAGTATCATCCTTCAGTAGGTGATGCTTCCCGTTTCCTCACGCATAATACGAACATGATACCTGTGTGTAATACGTGCATATTCATTATTTTACTAAAAATAATGTTCACTGCTTCAACAAGGGAAATTGTATTTTTTTAAAAACTGTAGGTGCTTTGTGGCCATGAATAAAATGACCAGTTTGGAGCCAGTGCCTTAATTCGTGCTAAGGTGCCAGCAGTTCTACCCACCACTGCTTCTGCCCTGTAAGTGCAAATGTCAACATGGAGACAAAATCAAATGCAACAGTTTGCTAACCATCTCCTCTCTCTCTACCCCTTCCAGTCAAATGGAAATACTTCTGATTCTTGGAGCAGGTTTTGCTGTGCTTACCTCAACTGTCATTTCCCCATCTCCCCCCAGTTTATTTTTCAGGTCTGGAGCCGTGTCCTCTAGAACAGGTCAGGTTGCCCTGCTCGGCGCTCCCACAGCGCCTGTCCGCTATGGTCAGGGAGTTTAGGAAGGAGCTGCTGAGAACCCCCTCTCCACTGGTGCCTGCCTCCATCCTGGCAGGCACTCAACAGTGATTCTTTCTTTGCTCATCAGACTGACTCTTTCTTTAAATTTATTTATTTATTCTTTTTTTTTGGCTTCGTTGGGTCTTCGCTGCTGCGCGTGGGCTTTGTCTCTAGTTGCAGTGAGCAGGGGCTACTCTTTGTTGCAGTGCGTGGGCTTCTCATTGCAGTGGCTTCTCTTTGTTGTGGAGCACAGGCTCTAGGTGCACAGGCTTCAGTAGTTGTGGCTCGCGGGCTCCAGAGCGCAGGCTCAGTAGTTGTGGCGCATAGGCTTATTTGCTCCGCAGCATGTGGGATCCTCCCGGGCCAAGGGCTCGAACCTGTGTCCCCTGCACTGGCAGGCGGATTCTTAACCACTGCACCATGAGGGAAGTCCCCAGACTGACTCTTAAACCTAAATTAAAGCTCTCTCTATAAAGCTGGCTGATACAACATGATAACACAGACAGCACTCTGAACGCAGGCACTAAGGCTAGGCATGACATGCAAGAGGAGTCTGGCTTTATCGCCTCTAAGTCTGAAAAAGATGAGAGTTTTAGGTCTGCTGTGTGAGTCCCAGTCCTGTACTCCTGACAACCCCAATGTGCCTGTCATCTAGATAAGGGTCCAGACTCCTTCCAGAGACAAAGTATGATGGCCATCTCCCCAGGACAGCAAAGGCAACAGGGTCCACTCCTGGGCGGGCCACTGCCCTGTACCAGCAGACCCTGCCAACGTAGGCACCCTCCACTCTGGCCAGACAAGAAAGGCCTCAGCTCTCCTGACAGCTGCTCCACCCCCCCGCTTCAGCCGTCAGCTGGTGCTGAGGGCCCACGGGAGCGATGCCATGCTAGCCCTTACCAACCCTCTTTTGCTACCAGTCCTCCCCATACCTTTCCTCCCACTGGGTCTAGGTGACCATAAAGCTTTATCGTGCTTTATCCACACCGTGTGAGACTATGTTTCTACGGAAATACAGTCTGGGGAAGGAAAATGAACCTGCTAGAAAATCAGTCCCTGTTCCTAATGCAACTCAGCCATATCATGTTTTAGTGGGACTTCTGATTTTCTTGCAAGGACCTCCTACTAAACTATAAATTCCTGGAGGTTATCAAGCCTAATATCCCCAGTGCTCACCTGGAATATAGCAGACGCTCAAAAAATATCTGCGGAGGCAATTTCATGAGATAGTGTGTGTAAAGTTCTTAGCACCGTGACTGTGACACAGGAGCCAACCGTGGACGCTGTTGTGATTGTGATATGGTGACAATGACGACAATATTAGGGTTTACACATGTTCTTCAGTAATTTTTTGCTCTACTGGCCTCGCTGGCAATGTGCAAAGAATATTATTTATTAGGATGTCGTCATCTTAGCATGTGTCTAAGTGCCATGAGGAACGAGGCACTTCTGGAATCTTAAAACCCCATGTTCCCTCTGCTCTTGGGGTGGTAATTCCCGATATTAATTTCCTCCGTCTTCCCAGGATTTCGCTGCAGACTCACAATCCAATAGCCATGTAATCACTGAAAACCAAGGGCCCTTATTTGATAACTGGTCGAGCACATCTTGATAGGCACAGGCAATCTGCTTTTGGGCATGGCCCGCCATCCTCACAGCGCACGCAGCAAACACCTCTGAGGATAGCGCCGACAACTTCAATAAAAGAAGTAGCAGTGATCTTGGAATTTCAGAAAACATTTGACAGGGTTCCACATCACATCAAAGGTTAACAGCCGGTCTCTGAGAGCCATACGAGAATCTGTTTTGGAAATAAGTTCACTTGCATCTTTTTTTTTTTTTAAGATTCCACATATAAGCGATATCATATGATATCTGTCTTTGTCTGACGTACTTCACTTAGTATGATAATCTCTAGGTCCCTAACGGCATTATTTCATTCTTTTTTTTTTATGGCTGAGCAATGTTCCACTGTATGTATATACCACATCCTCTTCATTCACTCCGAAATGATGGACATTTAGGTTACTTCCTAATGTCCAACATCGTTAATTATGAGAGAAATGCAAATCGAAACTACAATGAGGTAACACCTCACTCCAGTCAGAATGGGCATCAGAAAGCCTACAAATAACAAATGCCGGAGAGGGTCTGGAGAAAAGGGAACCCTCTTGCACTGTTGGTGGGAATGTAAATTGGTGTCGCCAATTTGTTGGCTGAATGTAAATTGGTGTAGCCATACTGTTCTCAATGGAGAACAGTATGGAGGTTCCTTAAAAATGAAAAATAGAGCTACCATATGATCCAGCTATCCCAGTCCTAGGCATATATCCAGAGAAAACTGTAATTTGAAAAGATACATGCACTGCAACGTCCATAGCAGCACTATTTACAATAGCCAAGACATGGAAGCAACCTGGAATAGCCTTGTATTTCAACTGCATTTAATTAACTGCTCCCTTTCCTCTCCCAACTCCTTCCTAACCCTGAGATTCAGCACCAGGGGTTTCCCGGGGCACCAATGTCCCCCAACAGCCATCAGAGGTCCCTGCTGCACTCGACAGAGGCATCTGCCTTATCTTTGGCTCTGCATGAACAGTATTTGAAGGAACAAAATTTTATTTGCTTTCCAAACCACTGAATGGCTTTACTTTTTAAATTTTCATTTTACTCTTCCACTGAGTCATTACCTTTATCTCTGCTTCCAAGCTTTCCTCCTTCCTCCTGCTTTAATGGACGAGGATATTACGCTTGCTCAGGCCCCTCCTGCCTCCTCTAGGAGCTTGTCCAATCAATTACCCACCTTTCCAGGGCTTCCCTGATGGCGCAGTGGTTAGGAATCTGCCTGCCAATGCAGGGGAGATGGGTTTGAGCCCTGGTCCGGGAAGATCCCACGCACTGCTGAGCAGCTAAGCCTGTGCGCCACAACTACTGAGCCTGCGCTCTAGACCCCGTGAGCCACAACTACTGAGGCTTCGTGCTGCATCTACTGAAGCCCACGCGCCTAGAGCCCGTGCTCCACCACAAGAGAAGCCGCCGCAATGAGAAGCCCGTGCATTGCAACGAAGAGTAGCCCCCGCTCGCCACAACTAGAGAAAGGCCACATGCAGCAATGAAGGCCCAATACAGTCAAAAATAAATAAAATTAATTGAAAATATGGGGAAAGGTAGGTAATTTTTTTAAATCTCCCCTTCCCCACAGGCTCATGACTCTTAGCATTTAAGCATGGTCAAGACTCTTCCATATTAAAAAATATGAATAAACCCTCCCTTGACTCCATTCCCCCATCAATACCACACTCTCGTCTCCTGTTCAGTCAAATTGCACGAGTTTGCTATGCTCGCTCCTCACCACCTGAGGCTCCATTTGACCTAGTCTACACCACACCACCCCCAGCTCTCCAACATCCATCAGGTCCCCTGTGACCCTCACACACGTACACCTCGTGGGGCTTTTTCAAGTCCACTCTGCTTGACCTCTTCGCAGCCTCAGAGCCTGCTGCCCACTCCCTCCCTGGTCTTGGAGGCCCCTCCAAGTTCTCTTCCCACCCTCTGGATCCTTCTTCATAGGCTCCTCCCTTTCCAATAGGCCCTCCGGATACAACCAGTCTTCTTAATCAGTCTAAAAGTTCTCCCCAGGGGCATGTGTTCTCTCTAAAACCATCTTTCTGTCAACTCCCTCAACATGCCCCAACCTCACTTCTGAGCCCCAGACCCATTCACTTTAGAGCTTTCGGAAAACCAGCACTTGTCAGTCTCAAAAACGCCTCAAATCTAGCGTATCCAAAACAGAAATCATCTCTTCCTACCCTCCTGGCCCTTCTCCAGGATTCACACCATCCCTCCACGTCCGCAAGTCTTCTTCTGCTCAGAAGTCATCCCAGCCTTTTTGCTCTGTCTTCACCTGCCACATCCAACCAATCGAAGGATTGATTAATCTACTACATGCGTATCACTCTAATCTGTCCACTTATCTCTATTCCCATTGTCACTGACTCAGTCTAAAACATCACGTCCTCTTAACCTGGGCTGCTACAACAGCTCACAGGTGACCTCCAGGTATTCACCAACCTTCGAAATCTTGGATCATTTCTGCAATGCCAACAAGATCACTAGCGTGACTCTTCTAAAATGGGACTTTGATCCCACGGGTTCCCTTTTGAAAGCCCTCTAATGCCTGCCCGATACTGGGGTTGACAAGTCCTTTGGGGAGCTCGGCCTTGCTTACAGCTCAGGTCTCTGTACCTGTCCCCCCACCAAAGGCAGGAAGCCCTATCATCCTCCCCAGCCACAAGGCCTTTGCGCTGGCTTTTTCTTCTACATTCTACACTTTCTCTCCATCCTTCTATCCAGCTCTCCATTTAACATAGTTAATTCCTCATCTTTCTTCAGAAGACTCAGCTGAAAAGTCACTTTCTGTAGAAGCTGATTCTCTCTACCTTTAAGGGCAGGGTGGGAGCTCCTGTTGTATATATATGAGATGGGGGTTAAAGAGGGCATGATCTCTTTCAGAAACATCACCCATAATTACTCATAGGATCTTGCACCAGGCTGCAAGTTCAACGAGGATGAGGGCTAGACCTTTCACAAGCAGCTGGCACAGTACAGGCTCCCTTAACAGGTGCCCAATAAGTTTTTGTTGAATAAATTATAAAGAAAGTGTCCTCATAAACATCATGTTTTAACTGGTTTCACTGAATTCTGAATCATTTCTTTGTCCTTCATTGTCCAACTCTGCAAATAAACATCAGTGTTTTACAACAAATCAAATAATTCCCAGAAGTTTACAGATATGGAGGATATCGACATATATACATTGCACACACACGATACATCAAATATACCTACATATATCATATAAGTATAATAGATATGTATTATACATACACACATCAAAACATTAAAGATCAGCTATCTGAAACCCTCTCAGCATGCCCGTTTTCCTTCAATTAGGGGAAAAAAAAAAAAGCTCTCATCGTTCCCTTGATCCTCAGCCTAATTCCAGAACCCCCTTTAGCCCCCATCTCATTATCCAGAAAAATCAGATTATCTATTCCCTGAAATGACCCACAACTCAAAAGAAAGCCAAATCAGAACTACTGAAATGCTCATCAAAAATTGACACCAAAGGTTTCAATTTAATGACAGGACTCCCTCAGTTACAAATGGATGTATGAAATGAAGTTCAATCAACAATTTTGGCTTAATGATAATTGTCACAACAAAAATTGGCCTAAGTCCGATAATCATCAAGTCATCATTAATCAACAAATGTCACTCATTATTTTACAGTTAAAAGTTGCAAAAATCTGAAATCAACACACGTCATTCATTTACTCCTTCAACGGCATTCTGCTGAGTGCCTTCTGTGCATGAGGCCCTGCTATGAGGATTCCTTCCGCATTACAGGAGGAGCAAAACACACACCACTCCCATCCTCAGGTTCTGTTATGTCCAGAAATCAGGTCTTCCACTAAATACTATATTCCAAATCTAAGAACACTGTTTACTGAAAGGCACATCACAGTTCAATGTGCCACTGAGATACAAATTTTCAAAATGCTGCTACAACACAATACTAAGATGTGAAGTTTTGTAAAATCATATTCTAATTTCAGGTACTATAATGTGAAAACATATTTCTTAGAATCAATAAAATCCCATCTGCTAATCTCAAACTCTAACTCTTCTACATTTTAAACAGCAAGTTGTGTTTTGATTTCCTTTGTAAATGTGTTTTGCCACAAAGTTAGAGAAAGTTTTAGTCTCAGAATTGTCCTTGAGGGGAAGAGCCATATGACTCAACATAACAAATATGCTAGGCTGATTCTCCACTCCAACTTCATTCTTACATATTCGAAACTACAGAAAACTCTGGATATTCTTCATTTGGATTCAAAATTGCTAACATTTTTGCTACACTTGCTCATGTGCACCCATTCTCTCGATAGATAGATAGTGTAGTGTCTATATAGAGAGAGCTATAGATACAGTGTGTACGTTTTGAGCTATAGATAGAGTGTGTATGTTTTGTGTGGACAGAAAAAGAGGTACATATACACAAATATACATTTTCTTTGGCTGAACTACTTCAGAGTAAGTTGCAGACATTATGATACTTCATTCCTAGATATTTTAGCAGTTTCCCACATATTCATCATACCATTACCACACCCAAGCAATTAACCTTCATACAGTGATTATCTACTCCATCCCATATTCAAACTTCCCCAAGTATTTAAAAACTGCACTTTAATAGCATTTTTTTAAACAAATCCAGGATCCAAGGAATGATCACGCACTACATTCAGTTTCATGCCTCTTTAATCTCTTTTAATAAAGAACCACTCCCCTGCCATTCATTTTTTAAAAGGTTTTGGTCTTCCACAATAGACATTTTTGAAGAGTCCAAGTATTTTGTAAAATGCCCCCTGATCTGGACTTGTCTGGCTGTGTCTCAATGGTGAGATTCAGGTTAAAGATGTTGTCAAGAGCACGTCCCAGATGGTACGTTGCGTCACACCTGGAGCCACATCCCCCAGAAGACAGGGCCCTGTCCTGACTCCATCGACTGCAGTGCAGCTCCAAACCACAGGAGTCCGCGCCTTCCCCATGCCCAGATCCCAGCCTCACGTGAGAACAGACAGTCAGGTACCATCAGACATTTAGGGAAGCCTCCAGAGACAGCAAGCAGGCTGCTGGCAGGGAGTGAGCAGACCTGGAGAGTAACAAATTCTAAGTGAAGTGAATGAGTGGAGGTTCCAGGAGGCCTGTCCCCACTAAGAAAAACAGAGCTGACAGGTAACTAATGAGTCAGACGATCTAGGAGATTTGCACTTCTACAGGAGAGAGGCAGTAGGCAGCCATTCTAGAAAAACCAAAAACTAAGCAAAAAAAAAAAAGTAATTATTAACTACAGGGTTATTTTTACATTTCAGGCAAACTTTCCTAAAATAATTTTTTTTGCTAAAGGGATGATTTCTATTTACTTTTCCCTTCCATTTTTACAATCATCCTCCTTGTTATTCGGTGACAATAAGAGTATTTCTTTATGAAAATACCTCACATGGTTCCAGTTGGGTAATTTTAAGTTGGTTAAGAGTGTGGGTTTGGAGACCTGGCACTGTTACCTACCAGCTGTGTGACCCTGGCAAGCTACCCCGTGTGTGTCTCTGTACCTCAGTTTCTTCACCTATGAAACAGGGGTAGTATACCTCACTGGATTGTGAGAATGAGATGAGTTAACACGTCAAATGTGTAGAACAATACCTAGTACATAATGAACGTTCAATATGTTTTTGCAGTCATAGTGAATATTATTCGTATTGTAAGGCTAAGAAGCCTGTTTGAACTTTAAAACGACTCAGCAGTGAAATTTCAGCTTTTATAGAAAAAGAACACGTACTGACTGACCGTGGGTTCATGAGATTATTGTCAGTACTTAGCTAGCCGAATTCTTGGTAAACATTCCTAACTGCATCTTAGTAAACCACAGTGCCACTGAGCCACCCACTGAAAGAGCAGAGACGTGCAGCAGCTCAAAGGCATCACTTCACTTCACAGTACCCTGCAATTTACATGGATGAGAGCCTATGAGAACGGAATGGTTTCAGGTGGAGTCTGACAACACAATTAAACCAAATTATACAGGGAGAAGTATATTTTTCTTAAAAAATCTGGGCTTCCCTGGTGGCGCAGTGGTTGAGAATCTGCCTGCTAATGCAGGGACACGGGTTCGAGCCCTGGTCTGGGAAGATCCCACATGGCACGGAGCAACCAGGCCCATGAGCCCCAACTACTGAGCCTGCGCGTCTGGAGCCTGTGCTCCGCAACAAGAGAGGCCACGATAGTGAGAGGCCCGCGCGCCGCGATGAAGAGTGGCCCCCGCTCACCACAACTAGAGAAAGCCCTCACACAGAAACGAAGACGCAACACAGCAAAAATTAATTAATTAATAAATAAACTCCTACCCGCAACATCTTCTTAAAAAAAAAAAAAAATCTATATGGTAGGCCCTTAGTAATTGTTGGTTAAATGCACGTAAAATGTACTGTACACAGTGGACCTGTTAAACTTTTTAAAATCCCTAACCCATTCCTGGATAACTGTCACCACTGGACACATTATTGTCCAAAACCCCAGGATGAAAGGCTATCTTACGTTAAGTAGAAGGCACCTTGCAAGCCTACTTAAAGAGAAATGAAAAAAATCTGTCATGGGTTCCAGCTTATCTTTCTCTATATTTTCTACATTCCTCCTAAGTAACATCTTCATGAAAAAACAGCCAGCAAACCCAGAATCATCCCCTGATGGAATAATGAAATGTGAGGAACTGCAGGAAACGGGACTTATTTACAGTTTCACTTCACAGCTTCCTCACTGAGGCTCAGAGAGTGAATCACTTATCTGGAGTCCCAAGCAGGGAGCAAGTTCCACAGCTCTAAATTCACAGGCCAGTGCTCTGCCTTGGGTGTACATTTAAAGACCGAAGCTTACTGTTCTTTTATTTGGTGTTTATGCCTAGATTAGATGTATTTTAATACTAAAGATGACCACATGTGCCTTTCTGATGTAAAAAAGAAGTCCTGGGAAATCCAAACATACCTGTGGGATCCTTTGACAGCTTCATTTACTAACGATCACTAATGGCCTCGAGACCAGGCAAAATCTGTGACCCAAAGGATCAGAATGTTTGAAATGCAAATGCAAGAGAATTAATAAAAATGCCAATAGTTCTTCTGCTAAATCCTGCTTTGATATTAAAAACTAGTCTGACAGGAACTTTAATACGGAAACCTGAGTCAGGAACTCAGTTACTCTTTTTCTTTTTAAGAAACATCTTTGCTTGGACTGGAGGCTGCTCACTTACAATCATCAACATTCCAGAAATCTAATATCCAAGGTTTTAACACACAGGATTGTATTTTTGGTTGAATGGTAGTTATATTGATTATTTCGCCATCTTTTAATAAGATTTCTTTCCTTCTTAGGCATGATTGTACCCCAATACAGGAACAACACAGAGTACGGTCGTTATGAAAGCAGGCTTGGGCATCAGACAGA
Organism: Neophocaena asiaeorientalis asiaeorientalis; assembly: GCF_003031525.2. NCBI lineage: Eukaryota > Metazoa > Chordata > Mammalia > Artiodactyla > Phocoenidae > Neophocaena > Neophocaena asiaeorientalis. The sequence continues at coordinate 165,943 of NW_020174713.1, read as the reverse complement.
CCAGGTGTGAGTCTGCACCCCACTTCTCACCAGCTGTGTGGTCGTGGGGAGGTTATTTAATCACTCTGTGCCTCAGATTCCTCATCCTAAAAATGGAGATGATCGGGCTTCCCTGGTGGTGCAGTGGTTGAGAGTCCGCCTGCCGATGCGGGGGACACGGGTTCGTGCCCCGGTCTGGGAGGATCCCACGTGCCGCGGAGCGGCTGGGCCCGTGGGCCATGGCCGCTGAGCCTGTGCGTCTGGGTCCTGTGCTCCGCAACGGGAGAGGCCACGGCAGTGAGAGGCCCGCGTACCGCAAAAAAAAAAAAAAAAAAAAAAAAAATGGAGATGATCAAGTCCTACCTCATAAGACCGTTGAGAGGGAAAATAAGGAAATATGTGAAAAGCCCTCAGCACCATATCTGGCACACAGTGAGCAGCCTATCCTTGAGCTCTCACTATGATTATGGCACTGTGGTATGGGAAAAGCAAAGGAAAGCAGCTAGAAGTACATTCTGTTTTCCTCAAGTAACAAAAACAACAACAAAAAATATTTGGAAAATGAATTACAAACTAGATTGCAAAAAGTATAAACATTTATTTTAAGGCCTTGAATTCTGGCTTTAAATCATTGTTCCCTGTTTGGTACAAATTCTTCAATTAATCACTTAAACTGCTGACTGCCAAGACACCTAGACTTGATACAGACCAGCTGTCTACAAGGTGAATACACCAAGTGTTGCCACACGTGTAGGGTGGCTTCTACAGGGAAGGTAAACTGCAGGTACACTCCATCAAATCAGGTCAGGCAAGATCTATGGAGCACCACCTGTGTACATGGCATGACCATACACAGAACCTGCAGTGGAGCAGAATGCAATCCTGGATCCCAGGAAACTGAGCGCAAATTATACATCAATACAGTTCGAAGAAATAGCTGAGAGGCTGGTTTATCATGTATGTTCACATACTTGAGTTTACCAAAACAACTTTTTTCTGTCTATGTAACCAGTAGGGTTTGGGGTTAATCAGAATAAATATGTCAAAAATGTTGTAAACCATTAAATCTAATTGTTTATAACAGGGCTTTCACTCAAACCTGCAAGTTATAAACCTTGGTTCATTGCTAACCAAACCCTGAGAAATCAACAGGAAGAACCATGAAGCACTGGATAGATTTAGAGTATTATTTTAAATATAATCTTCCATTTTTTAATTGAATTTTATTTATCTTTTTATACAGCAGGCTATTAGTTATCCATTTTATACATATTGGTGTATATATGTCAATGCCAATCTCCCAATTCATCACATCACCACACCACCCCTGTCACTTTACCCCCTTGGTGTCCATACATTTGTTCTCTGCATCTGTCACTATTTCTGCCCTGCAAACCGGTTCATCTGTACCATTTTTCTAGGTTCCACATATATGTGTTAATATACGATATTTGTTTTTCTCTTTCTGACTTACTTCACTCTGTATGACCGTCTCTAGATCCATCCACGTCTCTACAAATGACCCAATTTCATTCCTTTTCATGGCCAAGTAATATTCCATTGTATATATGTACCACACCTTCTTTATCCATTCGTCTGTCGATGGGCATTTAGGTTGCTTCCATGTCCTGGCTATTGTAAATAGTGCTGCAATGAACATTGGGGTGCATGTGTCTTTTTGAATTATGCTTTTCTCTGTGTATATGCCCAGTAGTGGGACTGCTGGGGCATATGGTAGTTCTATTTTTAGTTTTCTAAGGAACCTCCATACTGTTCTCCACAGTGGCTGTATCAATTTACATTCCCACCAACAGTGCAAGAGGGTTCCCTTTTCTCCACACCATCTCCAGCATTTGTTGTTTGTAGATTTTCTGATGATGCCCATTCTAACTGGTGTGAGGTGATACATCATTGTAGTTTTGATTTGCATTTCTTTAATAATTAGTGATGTTGAGCAGTGCTTTTCATGTGCTTCTTGGCCATCTGTATGTCTTCTTTGGAGAAATGTCTATTTAGGTCTTCTGCCCATTTTTGGATTGGGCTGTTTGTTTTTTTAATATTGAGCTGCATGAGCTGTTTATCTAATATCGCTGATAATAAAGAATGGTTTTAAATTAAGTTTGGGAATTTGCCATCTTGGATGATCAGTTGGACACTGTCATTCTCCAAGTTCTTTGTTCTTTAACTGGCTTCCACCTCAGCAGCAACATGAGAAGAAATGACCCAGACTAAACACAGTATAAACACACAAATGGAACAGAATTAAATGGCTTCTATTAGAGCCCATGCAGGACTGAGACATTCAGTTTCCAGACATGGATATGTGGGGACATTTAGGACAGTCACTAAAGATGATTCAGAAACGTCATGTGATCATTCTCACGTGACAGGCCTTGAGCAGCAAGATAGAAACTTCTGGCTCACACATGACAGTAATAAAATTGTTTTTGTTTACAGAATTACTCTGTAATAAAAGATATGAGCTAAAACTAATGAAATTTAAGAAAATAAGAGTAGAAAATATAAGTGAAGTAAGAATCTGACTGAAAATATGAGTAAAAGATACTTAAGCAAAAAAAAAAAGGAAAAAAGAAACAAAAATATATGACATTAGGAATAGAAAACGATATAATTACAGATATGAATGATTAAAAGAAATATAAGTGTATATTATGATAACTTTGTCAATAATTCCAGAGCAAAGGCATGATATTCAAAAGAAAATGTAAAATTGATCAAAGAATAAGTAGAAAACAGGAGCTAAAATCTATATGCATGGATATATAAAAATCAATAGCACTCCATTTTTCAAACATAATTTAAAAAATAGATATATTTATGATAGCAATTACAACCAAAAGTTACATAGGACCAAATTTTTAAAAAGAGAAAACCTCTATGGAAATAAACTTTATTGAAAATCATAGAAAGTAACCTAAACAAAGAGAAATCATGTTAATGGACAGGAATACTCAATATTGCACAACTTTTATCCCAAATTGATCTATAAACTACCTGCAATTCCCATCAAAACTCTAACATGCCTTTTGACAGGACCTGGCAATTTGATCCTAGAATTCATTTGGAAGAGAAAACAGCCAAGAACAGTCGAGGCACTCCTGAAGAACAAGGTGGGTGGGACTTATCTTACCAAACATTAAGATTTATCATAAGGTCCAGTAATTAAAATAGTGTGGTGTTAGTACATACCTTGTTTTATTTCGCTTTGCAGATACTGCATTTTTTTTTAATTGAAAGTTTGTGGCAGCCCTGCATTGAGCGAGTCAATTGGTGCCATTTTTCCAACAGCGTTTGCTCACTTTGTGTCTCTGTGTTAGATTTTGATAATTCCTGCAATGCTTCAAACTTCTTCCAATTATTATATCTGTTACGGTGATCTATGATCAGTGATCTTTGACGTTACTATTGCAAAGACTACAACTCGATGAAGGCTCAGTGATGGTTAGCATTTCTTTTTAGCAATAAAGCATTTTTAAATTAAGGTATTTATTTTAGACATAATGCTACTGCATGCTTAACAGACTACAGGATAATGTAAGCATAAATTTTACATGCAGTAGGAAACCAATAAATTTGTATGACTTGCTTTATTTCGATACTCGCTTTATTGTGGAGGTCTGGAACCGAATCCACAGTATCTCCGAGGTATGCTAGTACAGGGATAAACAGACCAATGGAAGAGAACAGAGAGCTATATACGTGGGTCCACATGTTTACGTAGGAATTTAGTATACGACTGAGAAAGTTAATGGGGGAAAGGGCAGAGAAAATTGGTCGTCAACATGGAAAAACAAAATTGGATCTTTACTTAGCTTACAACTTACATAAAATCAATTCCAGATGGTTTAAAGTCCTAATTATAAAAAGCAAAACTTTAAAACATATTAAAAGACAGTATCAGAAACAATGTCTATGGCATCAGCACAGGGAAAGATTTATTTAAATAAGAGACACAAAAGCGAAAGTCACAAAAAGTGGGGGGAGGAGAAACATTTATCTGACTACATTAAAACCTAAAGCCTTATGACTGCCGACTTCCAGCATGATGGAGTGAGACGGTCAACAAAATCCCCTCCCCAAAATGCAAGTCTGATAACATCAAGTATTTGTAAGTATGTGGAGAAGTAGAAACTTGTATCTTGCTGGTAGGAGTGTAAAACAGCTACAAACATCTTGCAGACAATTTAGCAATAGCTAATGGCGGAGGATGAACTTAACCTCTTACCAAGAAACTCCATTCCAGGTGGTGGGTCTGAATAAATACTACACATGGGCCTGAAGGAAGCTACTCTGCCCCACAGTAAAGGAGTGTGTGCCCACAGAGCAAGAGGCAGAGAGATCCAGGTAACAGAACAGAGAAGCAAAGAGGGCTCCAGTATTACATGGAAAGTTCCTATATGGCAATAGTGGCAAGTAAAGTCAGTGAAAAAAGGATGGACTTCAATAAAGGATTGGGACACAACTGCTTCTCCTGAAAATAATGCAGCTGTTATTATTTGCCTCACACCATACATATAAAACTTCTCATCAAATCCCTTCACCACAGTTCTTAGATGTCTCTTAATTATCCATTTAGTGCCCTTTTCATCAAACTGAAATTCTATTCATCACTTTAATCTCTCCTGTAAAAACCTTTCTCTCTGTCCTGCTTGTCGGACTCTAACCCAATTTTCTTCTTTTTCCATAGCCACAGCCCAGCAGCAAAATATTTACACTGGAAAAACACAGATAGTGTCACTTTAAATCAGTCTCAACTCTCAAGCGGGCTCTCAACGCTACCCGGCAATTGTTTATTGAATTAACTTTCTTCCCACTCTACCTTACCTCTTTCTTCAAGCTGCCTTCCTACTACCCCATTCCTTTTTAATAGGGAAAACTGATCACAAGGGAGCTCCTTTACCCTCACCCCATCCCCCCTCCCATCCTCACCCTCATCCCCCCTACCCCCCCAACTCCGCCGCGTATGCACACCTGCCTGCAGCTGGGCCCTTTCCTTCCCTCCCTTCCTATCACATGACTCCTATCCATCTGTGCTCAGAGATGCATCTTTCCTTTTCCCAGGGACCTGTTCCTTCAGTTACACACCCTCTCTCTCCTTCTCATCAATCTTCCACTTTACTGAATCAACTCCATCAGCATGTGAACATGCCCTCCTATCATCCATCAATAAAAAGGAAAAAAATACCTCTCTTGACCCCCTGAACCCTCAATTACTGGTCTCTTGGTGTGGCTGTTCCCCGTCACCGCACATCTTCGCCAAAGAGCGGCCACAGGTATGCTCTTCATACTGCAACTCCCGTTCACTCCACAGGCCGCTCCTTCCTCCACTGTGCTTTAGCCCGTGTAACCACTGATCTGTAAGTTGTCGAATCTAACAGTTGCCCCTCCTTAATCTTCATTTTGTCCCGCTCAGCAGCATCTGACACTGTCAGAGTCTCCCTTTTGCTCAAGAGACACTCCTCTCTTGTCTTCCAGGACGCCAAGCTCTCTTCGTTCTCCTCCTAGTTTTCTGGTCACTCCTTGTCAGTCTTTCCCTAAAGGCTGGGCTCTCCAGTGCTCAGTCCTAAATCTTCTGCCCCTCTCTACACTGCTGAGTTCCAGGATCACATCCCCAATTTGTACCCTCAACCTTTCCACTCATACCTCATTGGCACCTCAAACTAAACAGGTCCCAAACCAAACTCTTGAATTTCTTCCTGCACTGGCTTCTCTCTACTGCCTTCACTTCAGTGAATGGCATCGCCATCTGTTCAGTTACGATTTATTCTTCCTAGTGAGTCCTATTGTTTCTTCCTCAAAAATATGTTCACTTCTCTGTATTTCTACTGCTACTACCTCTGTTGTATTAGTCAGAATTCTCCAGAGAAACAGAACCAATGTGTGTGTGTGTATACAGAGGGTTTTTGTTTGTCTGGCTCATGTGATTACAGAGGCTGCCAAGTCCAAACTCCGTGGGGTGGGCTGATGCTACAGTTCAAGTCTGAAGGCTGTCTGCTGCAGAATTCCTTCCTGCTTGGGGAGGTCAGTCTTTTGCTCGGTTAAGGCCTTCAATCTATTTAGATGAGGCCCACCAGCATTATAAAGGGCAATCTGTTCTTCAGAGTCCACTGATTAAATTTTAATCTCATCCAAAAACACCCTCAAAGAAACATCCAGAATAATGTTTGACCATATATCTGGGCCCCGCAGCCAAGTTAACATGTAAAATCAACCACCACTCCAGTCTAAGCCACCTCATCTCCGGCTTAACCTATTATAGTAGCCTCATAACTTCTCTGCTTCCATCCTTACCCTCCATACCAAAGCCAAAAACCTCCTTCGCAGATCTCTCCCTAAACCCCCAAACAGCTTCCTACTGCACCTAGATTAACACCCAGGTCCCTTACCAAGACCTGAAGGGTCATTACTTCTGGACCTTCCTCTCATCCCCATCGCCAACTCTCTGCTAACGAACCCTCAAATCTGCCTCAGGATCTTGGAATCTGCTGCCGATTACACTTTTCCCCCTCTCTTTGCAAAGCTAACGTCCACGTATTCCTCCATAACATACATAACTTAAGGGTTGTGCCCCTGGACCGCACAGTATTCTCTATCACGGTTTCCTTGACGGCACCGAGCAGGATGAAAGTTGCGTATTTATTTGTTCGGTTACTTATTTACTGCCTGCCTCTGCCGTTCTAACCTCCACAAGTGCAGGGACCATGTTTGTTTAACTCATCACTGCAGAGCCCAGGGCCTGGCACAGAGGAGATGCTCAATCAATATTAATTTTAAAATAGCAAAAAATTCAAACAGAAGAAAACTCTAAACACAAAAAACAAAATATAAAAAACAGTATTTGGGAAAAAAGAAGATATGTAAACCTTGAGACAGAGAGCTTCTTAAACAAAACAGGAAACTTATAAATCGTAACTGGAAAAAAAATCCAAATATGATTACGCTAAGGTTGAAAACCTCAAATATGTGACAGATGCCATGAACAAAGTTAAAAGACACATAAAATATATGCAATATATACAACAAAGAGGTCTTATAAATTTAAAAGAAGTCAAACAATACAATTCAAAAATAGGCAAGGAATTTAAACATTAGATACTTAATAAACACCAGGAAATTAGCAGAAATTCCAGTCTTAACCCATCAGATTGGCAAAAATTAACTGACATTGAACAAATAAAAATACAAAATAGGGTTTCCCTGGTGGCGCGGTGGTTGGAAATCCACCTGCCCGTGTAGGGAACACGGGTTCGAGCCCTGGTCCGGGAGGATCCCACATGCGGAGCAGCTGAGCCCGTGTGCCGCAACTGGTGAACCTGCGTGCCACAGCTGCTGAGGCCTGCACGCCTGGAGCCTATGCTCCGCAGTGGGAGAGGCCACGGCAGTGAGAAGCCCACACAAGGGAGAGTAGCCCCCGAAAAAAAGCAAAACACAGAATACTTTTTCAAGATTTAAGATAATGATTTAAAACTGGTTCTCTTGGCCATTTTTCAAGTGGGCAGTTGTGTACAATCTCAATGTTGTGGGCTAGACAGCTTCGGCAAGAGAAAGGAATTTGGGAAAGCAGGAGGCTGAAGATCGTTTCCTTACAGCCACATCTGCAATGAATCCACAGAGTTTGTTTGAACTAGGGGATTACACATTTCCCAAAGCAAAGATCACCAACCCAGAGACAGTGACATAATTACAGTCTCATCACCAGATAGCAAAAATTCAAGGACTAAAATTTTTCTGTGGCTTGAATTCCTCAGTAAACACAGACTCAGAAGGACCTTCTTCAGAAATGAATGCCACACACAGTAGTTTCAGAATTCACAACGTGCATCCCCCTGCTCCCAAAAAAATGCTTTCGAAGGAAACAGATACAGTTATTTTAAGGAGGGAAATTACTCCTAAGGAATCTCTTGCTTCGCTCTAGCTTTTAGATTCACTTGGTATCAATTCTGTTCATTTAAATACAACCTCCAACAATCTTGGAAATTATGTTTAAAAATCACAGCTACTATATTAAGCATTTTTGTATTCTATTTTACGCATCTCTTAAGATGAGTAAATGCCCAATTCTATCAGAATCTCCCCATATCCCCACCCTGGTATTCATAAATTAACATTTTGGAATCAAATGAAAAATACATCCTGCCAACTGGGAATACACTCTCAGAAATGGTGCCCTGCTGTCAGAGCACCATTCACATTCTGCCTGACAACTACACGTGCAAACTGCAGCTTGCGACGGTCCCAGCCCCTAAGAATGGTGTCCAAAACTGCCAGCTGGACAGATTAAGCTTTTTGTCAACTGATTCACATTTTTCCCCAGCTTTATTGAGATATGACTGACATATGACATTGTGTAAGTTTAAGGTGTGCAACCTGTTGATTTGATACACATATATTACAAAATGATGATGATGACAGCTATAGCTAACACCTCCATCATGCCAAATCATTATCATTTCTTGTTTGTGATGGGAATATCTAAGATTTACTCTCTTAGCAAAACTTTCAAGTATATAATACAGGATTATTTCCTATAATCACCATGGTGTACACTAGATCCCCAGAGCTTAAAAGTGAAAATGTGTACCTTTGGCCAACATCTCCCCATTTCCTCCACGTTCCAGCCCTTGGTGACCACCACTCTATCGTGGACATACCTCAGAGATATTGCAGGTTCAGATCTAGATCTCTACAATAAAGCGAGCTTCACAACAGAGTCACACAAAATTTTTGGCTTCCTAGTGCATATAAAAGTTATGCTTACACTATACTGTAGTCTATTCAGTGTGTAATAGCATTGTATCTAAAAAAAAGCCAACAACGTACATTCCTTAGTTAAAAAATACTTTATTGCTAAAAAATGCTAACCGTCATCTGAGTCTTCAGGGCATCATGGTAGTAACATCAAAGAGCACTGATCACAGATCACCATAACAAATATAATAATAACAAAAAATTTTTAAATGTTCCAAGAATTATGGAAATGTGACAGAGACATGAAGTGAGCAAGTGCTGTTGGGATAATGATGCCAATAGACTTGCTGGATGCTAGGCTGCCACAAACTTCCAATTTGTAAAAAAAATAAAACACAGAATCTGCAAAGCACAATAAAGAAAAGTGCAATAAAACAAGGTATGCCTGTATCTTTTTCTATGAGTTCAGCTTTTTTAGATTCCACATATAAGTGATAGACATTATTTGTCTCTCCGTATGACTTATTTCAATCAGTATAATTCCCTCAAGGTCCATCCATGTTGATGCCAATGGCAGGATAGCCTTCTTCTTCATAGCTGAATACTATTCATACACACATATTCATACAAACATACACACTCACACACACACACACACACACACACCCATCTTCTTTATTGACTCATCCACTTACAAACGCTTCCGTTGTTTCCACAACTTGGCTATTGTGAATAATGCAATAGCAACAAACATGAGAGTGCAGATATCTCTTGGAGACCCTGTTTTCATTTCCTTTGGATGTATACCCAGAAATGGGATTGCTGGGTCATGTGGTAGTTCTACTTTTAGTTTTCTGAGAAACCTCTATACTATTTTCTATAGTGGTTGTAGCAGTTTACATTTCCACCAACAGTGCATAAGAATTCCCTTTTCTCCACACCCTTGCCAACACTGATCTCTTGTGTTCTTGATGGTACCCATTCTAACAGGTATGAGGTGCAACCTTATGTGGTTTTGATTTGCATTCCCCAAATGATTAGTGATGTTGAGCATTTTTCCATGTACCTGTTGGCCATCTGGATGTCTTCTTTGGAAAGATGTCCATGCAGTTCTTCTGTCCCCCCCGCCTTTTTTTTTTTTTTTAATTTGCGGTACGCGGGCCTCTCTCTGTTGTGGCCTCTCCCGTTGCGGAGCACAGGCTCCAGATGCGCAGGCTCAGCGGCCATGGCTCACGGGCCCAGCCGCTCCGCGGCATATGGGATCTTCCCGGACCGGGGCACGAACCCGCGTCCCCTGCATCGGCAGGCGGACTCTCAACCACTGCGCCACCAGGGAAGCCCTCTACCCATTTTTAAATCAAATTGTTTTTTGCTATTGAGTTGTATTCCTTATGCATTCTGGATATTAATCCCCTAGAATATATATGATTTGTAAATATTTTATCCCATTCCATAGGTTGCCTCTTCATTTTGTTGATGGGTTTCCTTGGCTGTGCAGAAGCTTTTTAGTTTGATATAGTCCCACTTGCTTCTGCTTTTGTTGCCTTTGCTTTTGGTGTCAAATCCAAGAAATCGTCAAGACCGATGTCAAGAAGCTCAACCTCTATGTATTCTTGGGGGTTGTATGGAGTTGTATACAAACCATACATAGAAGTTGTATGGTTTCTGGTCTTACATTAAAATTTTTAATCCACTTTGAGTTGATTTTTGTTATGGTGTAAGATAGGGGACCAGTTTCATTCTTTTGCATGTAGCTGTTCAGTTTTCCTAACACCATTTACTGAAGAGACTATCCTTTCCCCATTGTATATTTTTGGCTCCTTTGTTGTAAAGTAACTATATATATGTGGGTTTATTTCTGGGCTCTCTAGTCTGTTCTATCAGTCTATGTGTCTGTTTTTATGCCAATATCATACCATTTTAATTACTATAGCTTTGTAATATAGTTTGCAATCAGGAAACATGATACCTCCAGTTCTTTCTTTTTCAAGACTGCCTTGTTTATTGGGATCTCTACCATTCCATATGAATTTTAGGATTTTTTTTCTATCTGTGAAAAATGCCATTGGAATTTTGATAGGGATTATACTAAATCTGCAGTTTGCTTTGGGCCTGATTCACATTTAAACAACCAAAAGATTTCTGTGGTACCACTCTAAAACCTAAGAAATGGTTTAATAATAAAAACTAAAACAGCAAAGGAGGGCAAGTTTCTTCTGCTGCGTGGTCTTCAGGATTTTAATACAGAAAGTGGTGGCATTTAGAGGAAAGGTATCCCCACATGTTTCATTAGTGCCAATTTTCTGAAGTGAAAATATCTCCACTGCCTCTAAAGCCTTTAGCTAAATTGCTGAAAGGTCTTTCACAGAGTAATTCTGTTTTATGGCCATTAAAATGCCCAACTAGCTTCAGAACGGCCTTAGCGAACAGATGCTGTTGAAAACGGCTTCAGCCTCAAACCAGCTGTGAGATGAGAATGGATGATGCCACGGGAGCACCACCTTAAAAAGAGCAAGGGCACCTCAGGAGGGGGTTGCGTGTGGGAGGGTGAAGCACAGCTCTGTCCCGGGATGGGCAGTGTTTGTCTCTCCACATCCTATTAGAAAACCAGGTGATGGCCAAATGGTAAGAAGCAAACATAAAGACACAACATTACAAGTAAACAGTGTGAATGCTGAGCCACAATAGATTTTTAGAAATATGGAGCTTTTTATTGGGGGTGGGGTGGGGCCGTTACAGGGAGTACCAAACAGGAATTACGTTCATTTCTAGACTATTGACCTCTGGCTTGCATTTATTCTTCTGTGTGCATAAAAGCCTAAGAATGCTTTTATGGAAAGCTGTAGAAACATGTATCAAGGAAAAACGATAAATTAATGAGCACCCAGTTTACAGCTTCAGATTTAATTCTCATCAGCGGGACGTGAATGCTCCTTCATTCATTAAAGTCATCACCATACACTGTGAGTGTAGGGACATCTGAGTTTTACACGGCTGGCCCTTGAACTCTAATAAACAGGACCAACACTCGGTTCTTATTTTTACATATGTAAAGGACAAGATCTTAAATGTAATGACCCCTTACGACTCCCCACTGACTGAATTATGAAATAGAGAAAAGGAGGTCGGATAGGTACGGCGGGGGCCATTCTGTGAAAGACTTTCCATGCCATTCTCTGGACGTGGGGCCTTATCTTGTGTGTGACGGAGAAGGATTCATGGTTTCAACTGGGAGAAGTGACGTCACTGAGCAGACCCAGAGGTATGAAGGAGAGCTTCACGTGACCTTAAAAGCGTTTTAGCACCTCAGTGGCGCCTAATAAGTATGAAGGGACTATGGCCTGGGGAGAAGGTAAAACTATTAGGGCTTCATCCATCCGTCCATTCAAGAACCACTGCAAATGTCAACACCAGGTATCAGCAATGGAGATGGGGAGGAGGGGAGCTCGGGGTCGGTGCAGACATCGGTTCTGCAGGATCTGGGGGCTCACTGGTGGGGGGTGGTGCCAGGGTTATTAGGGGAAAGAAAAGGTTAAGCACAATACCAAGGTTCTCACTTAGACTATCAGCTCGGTGGTGATGGGACTATAACCAAAGACAGGAAGTTCCGAAGAGTCGGAGGGAGAGAAGCGTGTTTAGGAGCAGATGCTAGGACAGGAACAGAGGGACAGCCACAGGAAGGGAGGCAGAGACACACTGAGAGCTCACGGTCTGTGCTCCACATCGTGCAATAAGGAACAGCTTACACGCAGGTGTGTTTTCCTAGGTGCTTTTTACCACATAAGAGTCCACAGAGTCCAGAAACAATGACTACTTTAATAAAAAAGAACAAAATAGTAAAAGACTTTTATCGCCTTCTCAAAAACCCAGTTAAGAATGTAACAACAAAACACCTAATAGGATAAAGAGCCTTAGGCTCAAGCTAGTCAAGCAATCCCGGAAAGGTCCTGTAACTCCAGGCCTCAGTTTTCATGCTGGGAAAAGTGACCAGAAGGAACCCAAATCTTCCTAATGTAATACTACAGAAAAATGGTATCAAACCAGGGACAAATTATACACTCCTTTATTCTGACAAAAAAGGAAGCTAGCTTAACTTTTAAAATCTCATATTTCCTTAAAATATTTTTGGAAACTGAAAATTCCTATTCTTTATCAAAAGTGTGTTTTAAGAGTCAGAAACCCAATAAAATGTTAAAAGAATACCTGTCATGAACATACTTGGGGTTAACTCACATGGATTTTTTTTAACCTATAAAGTGCATGCAATTCAACTGCATGAATCAGCAGAGGAGGCACTGCTGATTTAAATGGTTTCAAGGCTCTTTTGGTATGTATGACTACATATTTGTCTCCAACCCTTCCTCCTCTTCCTTTTCCATTCTCAGATTTTAGAGACTTGTTTTCCCTTCTGAAAAATCTCTGCTGCTTCTCCTCCATTTCCCCCCAATCCAAGCTCCTGCCTCACCGCACAACATCCCCAATGCTGCTTATTTTATTCTATGAAATTAACAACCACAGCCGTAATCAAGGCTCTGGCAAAACGAATCTGCCCTTGTCAGATTAGATAATGGATGAAATTCAAGAAAGATGGGGCTTCAACTGACCGGGGTAACAAAGAAAACAGTGTTCCTTCCACCCCATACTCCCATCCGGAATCCCTTCTTAATCCAGGCCAGAGACAGATTGCCCTCATATTGAAAGTCAACTTGTAAAGCATCCCCCTCTGTCTCCACAAAGCCTAATTTCGAGCAAGGGTTTCTGCCAAGGGGCCCACAGTCACTGAAGAGGAATCTGATTTCAGTTCACCGTGCCACACTGCCTGCCGGAGCACGCAGCAACGCAGCTTTTACAAATGAAGATTAATTTGCTGAAAAACTTTCTCGATTATGATTTCTCCTTAGGTCTCCATTCTGTGACACGGTGAAAATAAGCAGCAATGGAAGGAAGGAAAGAGGTGATAATGATACCCAATATTCTTATAAGCAGAAGTAATAATCACGGCTAACATTTATCGAGCATTTAAAATGTGCCAGATGCCACTCTAAAAGCTAAGAAATTTACATGAATTGGCTCACTTATTCCAACCTATGAGCTGAGTAATATTAGTATTTTCTGTCACTTGAGAGATGAGTAAACTGAGGTTCAGAGTGGTTATCACTTGGCCAAAGAAGAGCTGGGGTTTCAACCTGGGGAATGTGACCCCAGAGCATACACTCTGAACTAAACTCCATACTGACCTAATCAGAGTCTAATCAGTGGTCCTCAAATAGGGTCATTCTGCACCCACAGGGGACATTCAGCAATGCTTGGGTCGTCACAACTGGGGGCGATGACTGGCATCGAGTAGCGAGCGGCCAGGGATGCTGCTAAACATCCTACAACGTATAGCACTGCCTCAAACTGATCCAGCCAGACTGTCAATAGTGCCGAGGCTGAGAAACCCTGATCTAAATACTCCTAGGCTTCTTAATAATCTTTCCCTCCTTTACCGCTGTTCCATATGACTCAGTGTAGGGAATAATGAAGAACTAGAAACATACAACACTAGAAATACTGCACCAGTGTATGAAAAGACTAAGTGGAAGAAAAGTCAGTAAATTGGCGCTAAAAGCTTTATTCAATTAAAACGAAAACAGCTCCCCATTAAGAAAAGTAAGTGTTATATTCTAAAAAAACAAAAGATAGCAACCGGAGTCAAAACTTCTTTGAAAAACTGATTTTGTATCACAGCGCAAGTAGAAAAGTTCTCAAATTACAGTCTGGGTCGCCAAATTCTGATGACTATAATAGAGTAAGGACTCCACCAGAGGAATTCACGTTGTCCCTGTCTAATCTCACAGGCACAGAAGGGGGACAAGGCAGAGAGGGGCCCTTCACGGGTACCAGCGACACCCCTCAGGTAGGGGTCCTCTACCGGCCGGCCGCAGACAACCTATCTAGACGCTGGCAGCTGAGGACTTCTGCTGCTTTCCTCACTGCATGCCTACCGAGTCAGCACTTCTACCGCAGAGGTTGGCCCTGTGGCCGGAGCCCGCTCCCCTCACCCCCCACCGTGTGGACTCACTGCTGCCAACCAGCCATACTTCATTTTCCCACTTAAGGATTCTATCTGGGTGTCAGCTACAGATTACTTTTTACAAATAAGAAAACACTTCAACCAGTTCAACTATCTAGAATGCTAAAAATATGTGTTTTCTGAGAAAAGCTTTCATCCGTCTCTAGGCAAAAGTTACCAAACTCCTCGGCACTTTCATGAAACCACGTAAATTAACTGAGAAGCGATGGATTCTAAAACATCCAGGATGACTCCTGTTCATTTCATCAGCAACTGCACATTCTCCATAGGTGCTCTGCCTATAAAGGTAGGGCCTGATCTCGGGGAGCTTCCCGTCTGCAGGGAACAGAGACTCGCTGGGGCAGGTCTAAACGCAAGGTGGTGCGAGTGACTCCAGAACACAGATTTCACACGGAGGAGCATCTGGGGGCAGGCACTCAACTGTCATGATTAAGTTTTAAAGATGCTTTGTTTTTTTTTTTTGGTGTGCAGTTAAGTGAGGAATTAAATATTAAAGATGGGTTGACATTTTTAAATACTGAAATCCATCTACACGGTGAGAATGAACATCCGTGGCACTTGAGGAGGGAATCATCCTAAAAGTCTTCTCAAGTCGCTGATTACGTTACGTGGGTGGTTCAGCTCATGCTGAGCAACACCTGCCATACTGGAGGGGTACACAGTGGCTTTCAAAGGACCAAACGATTCCATCACATCTTTACAACTTCCATGCTCAGTAACTAAAAGAAGAGCTACTAACTCCCCGAGAGCCTACCTGGCCAGGAGGTGTGTGCACTGGCCATTCTGTGGAACCCTCACAGCAACTCTGAAAGCAACTGTTACACCCAGGGTGGGGGGGCTCTGTGGCTCGCCCTGGCCACATGGCTAGCAAAGAGAAGAGCCAAGACTCCCTTAGATTCATTTTACATTGAAGTCTGTATTCTTCCTGCCGTCTACATCAGGCCGCCTGTCTACTGCACATATGTGAAAAGTGAGGAAAACTTGGTATGCAGGCCCCTAGCTGTAACACAGTAGTCAGCTTTTCAGGAGAAGAAAACAACACACCATAAAATTCAAAGTTTTCTATAAAATTAGAGTTCTTCCCCCAGATATTCAATTCTGTAAAATCATTACTGTTTTAGTAAGCTAACCAGTTTTCTAAGTGAGGATATGTTTCTCACTTGTGCAGCAAGTAGCTAGGTTTTAAACTGCTGCAGGCTATGTATGTGGAAGGCTGGTGGCTATGACTGACTTCCATTTATTTTGATCAGAAATAAAAATCTGCTTACTATTATATATAGATCCGATTTATATAAAGTACAAAAACAGGATAACGAGTCTATGGCGTGAGGTCACGATGGTGGTTACCTGGTTCCTGCCTGGGGTCGGGGATGGGGGGAGTGACTGGGACGGAGAGCCTGAAGGTCTTCTGGGGTGCTGGCAATGTGGTTCCTTGATCTCGGTACTACTTAAACGGGTGTGTTCGCCTTATGAAAATCCATCAAACTCTACACTTATGGTTTGTATACTTTAAAGAACATCTTAAAAATAGAAAAATGTTAGGTGAGATGTGTTGACCAGAATTCCCATTTTTCTGCATTTTACGGGAACCAAATTTCATTACGTTAGTTATACCTAGCTCATAAAACATGGGTATCAACGGTATTTAGAAGTTTAAAAAAATAATATTCTTGGAGTTACGATACTCAGTTGCAGAGTAAAATAATAAAAATGACTTTTTAAAATGCTGGATGGGGTGGTGGGGGGAAGTCACTGATATTCATGTTAAAAATTTCCACCAGGCACTATGGAAAGACAAAGTGTTATGACTCACCTTCTCATGTGAAACAGAGGTTTCATTCTCCACTGACAAAAATACAGAACTACTCCTTTGTTCGAAAAGCAAGGAATGAAACTAATGTTGGCAGTTTGCAGAACCCATGAGGCACCAAAAAGACTTAGGCCAGAAGCATTTTCACGTAAGAACGAATGCCTTACCAAAATGTTCTAATTGGTAAGTACATCTTCCAATGAGGCAATACCCTGATTTTCTAAGTTAGTGGGTTCAATAATTCAGAAACTATTCATTATTAAACCTTCGTTGCTGTGACCTAAAGAAAATGATAGATTTAACTCCTATATCTTCAAACCATGAAGCTGCAGTTTTAATTTTTAACCTGTCAGTATATTTTAAATAAAAGTTTTTAATATAACCAAACTGCCAATAATTAAGTATGGACGCTAGGTTTCATTGTATCCTGAGCCCATTTATAACTTCTTATAACAGATAATTAATACTTTCCAGAGAAACCAATCACTAATAACATTAGCTTCCATTAATCAATCACTACCATATACTAGGCACACGATATATTCCAAGTGTTTCCCTTCATGAGTCACTACCTGGAGGCAGACTGCACTAATATTTGCAAATATTTAATACCTCTCCCTACAAAATGATTATGTATCTCCAACCTTTGATCTCAGCCAGGATACTTGCTTTAGCCAGTGAAATGCAAGTATGTCACTTCCAGACAGAAGCTCTAAGAGCTACGTTCTCTCTCTTACCTCCCTCCATGATCTCTGGAATGTAAGTCAAGATGTACCTTCCAATGGGGTCCCTGAAAGTCCACAATGAACACAACACCCATGCTAATCCACGACGGACATGTAGTGTGAGTAATCAATATGCTGTGTTGTTATAATCCCACTGAGGTTTGGGAGTTGTTTGTTACTGCAGGATAACCTGGCGTCTACTGACTGAGACAAATCTTTTTCATGAAAGTGGAAAGTGAGCCACAGAAAAAGTATTTTGCCCAAGAGTCAACAGCTAGTAAATGGAGGAAACAAAGAATTCAGGAAGTCAAAACACCAAAACCCACACTTGTCATTCAATTCTCACTTTCAAATTTTACAAAACTCAACTATTTCTTCTTAAAACTCTCAATAACCAATACATGATTCCTGAGATCAGAAGGAAAAAAGATCAGAGATGGACACAAGTTTTTGTACAAAGCTGCTCATCATGATGTTTTTTATAATAGAGAAAACTTGGAAACAATAGGAAAAGGATTATTTTAATTTTAATTTACCAAACGTGCCTGAAATACCAACTGACCTGTGCAGGTGCCTGTGGGTCTGCAGAATCCCAACACATTAGTCACTGACCCATTAGAACAACCAGCTGTCCAGCACATGCCCAGGGCAGGTCACGCCATCTGGTTACTTACCCCACAAACTGTGCTGGGCAGCAGGAACACAGACAGGAAAGAGCGCCCCTGCCTTCAAGGAGCTTGCAGCAGCAAGCCAACAACTTTAACACAGTGCCAGAGCACTTGTGGAGCCTTACACACGTTTTTTGAACTTTAGGAGTTCACAGAGGGACTTCTCACTAAGGCTGGGAGTGAGGGGCGTCAGGGAGAGTTTCTAGGGGGAAATGACATCTGAGCTGTATTTTAAAGGAGGGCGGTGTACAGGTTAGTATACGAGGCTGGAGCACGTTCTCAGAAATGAGAACGTGGAAGATGTGGAGGAGCCTGGGACTTTAACTTGAACGTCAGGCTGAAACGCGGAGAAGAGAGGGATGGTCCTGTAGGGCTCATCTGACGGCAGGATAAGGATATATGGCAAAGCAGGGATGAGCAGGAGTTATCCACCTGAGAGCTCCTGCACCCAGGCTCCTCCGAGCTCCCGTTAACTCTAACTCTGGTGGGGCCAAACCAAAGGTTCCCGAAGCCACTCATTCACCCATGACAGGGGTGTGATCGATAATTAGCTTGTAAGTAGGTATCCTGTGAATCTGTCAACAGCACAGGACCTCAAACAGGCTGAAGCGCTTTCTCACAAAAGATAAGGTCAACCATGCACTTCAGTGTGAAAGGCAGAGTTGTAACGAAACAGGCCACAGCAAGTTCAAGTCAGTCAACGATACTTCCGCGCCCCTCCCTCGGAGGCTGTGCAGAATTCATTTTGAGGTACCTTTTACCACTTGCTGCCGTAACGACCACTGCAAAAAAACCAGCTACCTAAATTCAAGTCTCCATCACTGTTCCTTCTGCAGGAAAGGCTTTCTCTGTAAAGCACCTATTTCTGACTGGCCAGCTTATCCTAACAATGCTAATTAGATCCTTAAGTCGACAGAGTAACTTCCATTTCTACCAACAAATAGCACACTCACTTATCTGATCATCAGAGCAGTCTTAGTTTGGAAATAAATGGATTTTCCAAGTCACACTCCTGGAAGGTGGGAGACCCAGAGCAGAATCCAGCTTGGTTCTTTCCTTCACGGCACTGTCCACCTGCTACCTGCAGCTACAGACCGATACTTCTGGGCCCTGGGTAACGCACCTGGCCTAGTGATCTGAGACTTCTTAATGGGCTTCTCTGAACTTCAAGTCCCTCATGTGTAAAATCAGTCAGTCTGAATACAGTTCCTTCCAACTCTCATGTTCCATGTTTTTATTAAAGAAAGTTACAGCAAGAGATTCTTTTCCTCCGTGAAAAGACAGGACAGGGGTAAGTGCCTGAATCAGAGCCATAATTCAAATAAGTTTGAGCAAAGGCTTAATTATAAATATAAATACAAGTATTCTCCCACAATGACGTGTTAAAAGCAACTCCTTAATAAAACTGTGCTTTCAGGACAACACAAATTAAATACGATTTTTCCAACTAATACATGAATTGAGTCAACAGTATAATTATTATATATCAGTAATGCAGACAATTACACTGATAATTAAGTTACTATGTGTTAGAGTCAAGCTCTCCTGCTCCAACACTCTGGATCTGAAAGAAAAGAACCAAAAACCTCCCCCCCTGCCTCCTAATTCTTTGATGGCCTCCCCATCCTTTTGTTTCCCACAATACAAGCTTAAGAGCTGCTCAGTATTTCAAGATGCTCTGTATTTCATGTCCCATAAGATAGCACATATAAGTTTTCTCTTGCTGTTGTAAAAAATAACACAGCAGCTACAAACACCACAAATGTGTCATCTCACAGGTCTGTTGGTCTATAGCCTTGGCTGGTTTCTCTGCCCAAGTCTCACAAGGCAGAAATCAAGGGGTCAGGAGGGCTGTGTTCGTTTATGAGGCTGTAGCGGGGAATCTGCTTCCAGGGACATTCAGGTTGTTGGCAGAATTGAGTTCCCTGTGACTAAGGGGCTGAGGTCCCCGTTTCCATGCTGCTGTCTGCCACAGCTGCTCTCAGCTTCTAGAGGCTGCCTGCATTCCTAGGCTCACAGCCCCCTTCCACCATCTTCAAATCCAGGAACAGCAAGTTGAGTCCTGCTCATGCTTCTCTGCCTCTTTTTTTTGTTTGTTTGTTTTTTTGCGGTACGTGGGCCTCTCACTGCTGTGGCCTCTCCCGATGCGGAGCACAGGCTCCGGACGCGCAGGCTCAGCGGCCATGGCTCACCGGCTCAGCCGCTCCGCGGCATGTGGGATCTTCCCGGACCGGGGCACGAACCCGTGTCCCCTGCATCGGCAGGCGGACTCTTAACCACTGCTCCACCAGGGAAGCCCCTGTTCATGCTTCAAGCTCTCCAATTCCTTCTTCCCTCACATCTGAGTCTTCTACCTCCCTCTTCCACGTTTAAAGACCCTTGCGAGTGCACTGGGCCCACCCCAATAATCCAAGATAATCTCCCTATTTTAAGTTCCACGACCTTAATTCTATCTGCAAAGTCCCTTCTGCCATGTAAGATATTCACAGGTTCCATACACCAAGGCATGGACATCTTGGGGAGTGAAGGGGGGCACCAGTCTGCCAACCACATCCTAAATACAGAAAAGAAGACAAAAATGTCTCTTTTGCTAGAAACCAATGAATAAGTCTGCCCACAGCACAGAGCAAAGCAGAATTTTGATTAAATATCAATGAACAGAAGGGAAGGCAGCAATGACCTTGTAATTATACTGTACACGCAAAGAAACCCCAGTCGTTAGTGTTTGAGACGAGGAAACTATATATGCTGGAAGAAGGGTTAGAGAAAACAAAAATGTCAGTGCCAAACTATATTAATTGCAGAAACTAAGAAAAATGTAATAGTCTTCAACTTCATGGAATTATTCTCAGTAGGCAGTGAATCACACTTCAAACTTTAATTTTAAAAGTACTATAAAATATCTTAGAACCTACCTTAAAGGCACTCACACAAATCTGAATGGGAAAATGGTGCTAATTATGCTAAGTCAAGTACAAGTACCAGTACAAGTCAAGCTGCCTCGCTTAAACACGGCAGTAAAAAAAATCTCAACACTTTATTTAGGTGATTTGAAAGGAAAGGTACTTAAACAAGAAAGCCTACTGTTGTTTACTTTGTGAACAACAAAGCTAAACCAGAAAAACAAGAAAAGTAAGAACGACTCACAAGTTGCTACACTTAACACTATTTGCAATAACAACTATCAAAAACTTTAGAAAAACATCATTAAAAGTACTGGGTCAAAATTTACAGAAATGTACTACGTAGTTAATAATAACCAATTACTGATGTTAAAACTCACACCATGTAAAACATAAAATGAGATAATCACCTAATCACAGATGTATTTTAAAAATTATTCATGTCTGGAGTGACAATATTTAATAATCAGAATTACAATAAAAACTATTAAGCATATAAATCAAAAAATTTTTAACATTCCCATTTATTCTCTAAATATGAACTACACATAGTATAAAACTGTAAGTTAGTGCACCAACCATTCATCAAATCATGCTAATAATTTCTAACTCATCTGTTAACTGTTAGAAAATACTGGTGTGATCCTTTATTTGATGTATATCTGTCACAGCTAAGTAATGTCTGAGCTATGATTCAATATAACAAACCAAACTCTTCCAGTAACATCCCCTATTTAACTGAAAGACAGAAGATGAGTCTTGATATATAGATTTTCCCCATAACATAAGATTGTTCTTGGTAAATCTTATATTACACCTCATGCTGAACTAAAGTCAATTCAATTAGATTTTTTTCTAGCCTTAATAATATTCACTATTTCTATCATCATCACGAAAATCACTTATTGAACTGTCATATTTAATTATCTAGCTTACTTTTACAAAATTTTGTTCACCTTCGATCTATGGTGCTTTGAAAACAATCAACTGGCCAAATTCTAAGAACCAATAAATTAAAAAGAAGTTATTAAAAGTTAATTATACTCTTCAGATCTGTCATCAAATAAGGGTATTTTCATGTTACTTGTTGGATAATTTATTAATTTTTCTCTTGGAATATTTTACTTTATTTCAAATTTGTTTGTTTCTCTAATATTCTCTGCTTTTCCACCACAGCTTCCTGTATTTTGTTTTATATGTTCTATTATCTATTACTTGTCAAAGAAATCTATCCATTTTAATAATCAGAAATTTTCTTTCTTATAAAACCAAAGAAATAAGAATGGTTAGAATAGTATGTAATGAAGCTAAATCTCTAAAAAATGTAATTATTCAAATGCTATCTCACAATTTCTATTAAAGTCAATATGCAAGTCTTTATAGGATTTCCAAACTGAGTTTGCATCAATAATACCCAGGCTGTCCATCCAAAGGCTAATACAGTTGACCCTTGAACATCATGGGGATTAGGGGAACAGACCTTCCATGCAGTCAAAAATCTGAGTATCTTATCGTCAGCCCTCCATATACATGACTTCTCTGCATCCAGGGATTCAACTAACTGTGGATTGTGCAGTACTGCAGTACTGACTATTGAAAAAACAAAATCCACGTATAAGTGGACCCATGCAGTTTAAACCTGTGTTGTCCAAGGATCAACCGTATTTCGTTATTTCAATTCCAAGTTCTTAGGTATATCAAATAAATACCAGTTATTAAATAACATAAGCTCACGAATATAAAAATATCAAGAAAAATTGTTAAGTGGTTTATTTGGTTTCTATCTTTTTATGCCGTAATCCAGAGATAACTAAAGTAACAAATAAAACCTCAAATAAAAATATCCGCAAGTTTTTCTAGAATTTCAGACTTTTTTTCTCCTTAGCACTATACTTGCACCACCTGTACAAAACTCATAAAGTTTTCATGTAAATATTTATCATTGAGACCATTTTTCTTGAGTATGACAATCAAGTTTAATATATTTCAGATGTTGTTCCTTTTAGCTCCATGAAATCAACAAAAACCATCACCTATCTTCAAAGTCCTGAATACTGCATTTTAAGTAAATTATTAAACCACTTCTATGTGAAATGGTTGGAGCTTTGTCAATGGCTAACATTTTACTGCCCTGATTTATAAGTTTTCCAAAAAGTTGTTCTCTCATCTCAACAGATGTTTTACAACAATCAGAACCATAACTCTAACTGCCATGATACATTTGTATAAAAACTATTTTTTGAAGTCTTAAGAAATACTTCAAGTCAGAAAGTTACTTTAAACTATACAGTATATTGTGTTGGTATTTCATAAATACTTTTTCCTTTGCTTTAGCAATACTCTTTGATAAAATGTTTTGGGAAGTTATTTTCTTAATTTTTTTTGAAAACTGATTTATGTTTATTTTTTCCAGCTTTAGTGAGATATGTTTGACGTATAACACTGTGTAAGTTTAAGGTATACAACATATTGATCTGATATTTTATATATTGTAAAATTATAACCACCATACCCTTAGACCTGACACTTCCATCATGTCACAAAATTATCACTTTTTTTGTGGTGAGAACATTTGAGATCTACTCTCTTAGCAATTTTCAAGTATATAAAACAGCATAATTAACTATAATCACCATGCTGTACATCAGATCCCCAGAACTTATTCAAATTGTAACTGGGGGTTTGTACACTGACTAACATCTCCCCATTTCCCCCATCCCTTGGTAACCACCATTCTAGTCTCTGTTTCTATGAGTTCCGCTCTTTAAATTCCATATGTAAGTGATATACAGTATCTGTCTTTCTCTATCTGACTTATTTCACTTAGCATAATACCCTTAAGATCCCACCATGTTGTCACAAATGGCAAGATGTCCTTCTTTCTCATGGCTGAACAATATTCCACTGTATATACATATATGCCACATCTTTATCCATTCAACTGTTGATGAACACTTAGGTTGTTCCCGTATCTTGGCTAATGTGAATAATGCTGCAATGAACATGGGAGTGCAGACATTTCTTCAAGATTTTGTTTTCATTTCCTTTCCATACGCAGGAGAGGAGTTAGACTGCTGGATCATACGGTAATTGTAGTTTTAGTTATTTGAAAAATCTCCATACTGTTTTCCACAGTGGCTACACCATTTTGCAATCCCACCAACAGGTACAAGGGCTCCCTTCTCTCTACACCCTCAAATACTTGTTATTTCTTGTCTTTATGATAATATCCATTCTAACAGGTATGAGGTGATATCACTCTGGTTTTGACATGCATTTCACTGATGATTAATGATGCTGAGCACCTTTTCATGTACCTATTGCTCATTTGGATATCTTCTTTGGAAAAATGTCTTTTAAGATCTTTTGCCCATTTTTTAATCATATTGTTTGGGTTTGTTTTGCTATTGAGTTATATGAGTTCTTTATATATTTTGGACATTAACCCCTTATCAGACACATGATTTACAAATATTTTCTCCCACTCAGTAGGTTGCCTCTTCATTTCGTTGATAGTTTCCTTTGCTGTGTAAAAGTCTTAAAGTTTGGTATAAACCCACTTGTTTATTTTTGCTTTTATTGCCTTTGTTTTGGGTGTCAAATCTAAGAAATTATCACCAAGACTAATGTCAAAAAGCTGTCTTCTTCTAGGAGTTTTATAGTTTCAGGTCTTATATTCAAATCTTTAATCCATTGAGTTGATTTTTGTGTATATGGTCTGGTTTCATTCTTTTGCATGTGAATGTCCAATTTTTCCAGCACCAGTTACTGAAGAGACCATCTTTTCCCCATGCAGTATTCTTGGCTCCTTCATCATAAATTGATCATATACGTGTGGGTTTGTTTCTGGGTTCTCTATTCTGTTACATTGATCTATGTATCTGTTTTTATGCCAATACCAAACTGTTTTGATTACTATGTAATTACTTTATAATATAGTCTGAAATCAGGGAATGTGATACCTCCAGTTTTGTTGTTCTTTCTTACGGCTGCTTTGGCTATTTGGGGTCTTGTGTAATTCCATATAAATTGTAGGATAGTTTGTTCTGTATTTGTGAAAAATGCTACTGAAATTTTCATAGAGATTGCATTGAATCTGTAGATTGCTTTGGGTAGTATGAATATTTTAACAGTATTGATTCTTCCAATCCATGAGCACAGAGTATCTTTCTATTTTATTTGTGTCTTTTTCAATTTCTTTCATCAATGACTTTTGTTTTTAGCGTATAGATTTTTCACCTCCTTGGTTAAATTTATTCTGAGGTATTTTATTCTTTTTGATGCAACTGTAAATGACATTTTTTTCTTCATTACTCTGATAATTCATTACTGAATTTCGTACATTGACTTTTGTACCCTACAACTTTACTGAATTCATTTATTAGTTCTAAAAGTTTTCTGGTGGAATCTCTAGGGTTTTCTATATGCAATTTCAAGTCATCTGCAAATAGAGACAATTTTACTTCTTCCTTTCCAGTTTGGATGCCCTTTCTTTCTTTCCTCCCTCGCTCTTCCTTCCTTCCTTCTTTCCTTCCTTCCTCCCTCCCTCCCTTCCTTCCTTTCTTTCTTTTTCTTTTTTTCCCCCTAACTGCTCTGGCTAGGACTTCACTTCCAGTACTATATTGAATAAAATTGGCCAGAGTGGGCATCCTTGTCTTGCTCCTGATCTTATAGAACAAGCTGTGGGCTTATTATATATGGCCTTTATTATGTTGAGGTACATTCCCTCTGTACTCAGTTTGTTGGGTTTTTTAAAAAATCATAAATGGATGTTGCATTTTTTGTCAAATGCTTTTTTTGCACTTATTGAGATGAACATATGGATTTTATCCTTCATATTGTTAGTGTGGTGTATCACACTGATTGATCTGCAGGTGTTGAACCATCTTTGCATCCTTGGAATAAATCTCTCTTGATCATGGTGTATGATCCTTTTAATGTACTGTTAAATTTGGTTTGTTAAAATTTTGTTGACTTTTTATATTGGAGTATAGTTGATCAACAATGTTGTGTTAGTTTCAGGTGTACAGCAAAGTGATTCAGTTATACATATACATGCATCTATTCTTTTTCAAATTCTTTTCCCATTTAGGTTGTTACATGATATTGAGTAGAGTTCCCTGTGCTATACAGTACGTCCTTGTTGGTTATCCCTTTTAAATATAGCAGTGTGTACATGTCAATCCCAAACTCCCTAACTATCCCTCCCGCTACCCTTCCACTCCAATATAAGATAAAAAGTTAAAAAAAAAAGACTTGATATATGATAAAGATCACACACAAAAAAAGCACCTTTTGATGCATCCAGAACCAACTGAGATAGCGTTTCCAATAGAACTGCAACAGATGCTGTAATGGGTTTCAACTCAGGGATGTTAGCAGCTTCTAATCCTTAGGTATCACTCCTTCTTCCTCTTTACTCCTCCAGGACCTCTACTTCTCCTTCTGCACCTCTGGCAAATGTACAGTCAGTTCTCTATATGAAATTCCCTTTATTAAAAAAAAATTTTGTTGAGGATTTTTGCTTCAATGTTAATCAGGAATATTGGCATGTATTTTCCTTTTCTTGTAGTGTCCTTGTCTGGTTTCAGTATTTGGATAATGTTGGCCTTATAAAATGAGTTTGAAAATGTCCCCTCCTCTTCCATTTTTGGAAGAATTTGAAAAGGACTGGTATTAATTCATCTTTAAACATTTGGTGGAATTCACCATAAGTCATCTGGTCCTGGACTTTTGTTTGTTGGGAGGTTTTTGATTACTGATCCATTCTCCTTACTAGTAATTGGTCTGTTCAGATTTTCTATTTCTCCATGATTCATTCAGGCTTGGTAGGTTTTATGTTTTTAGGAATTTATTTCTTCTAGGTTGACCAATTTGCTGGTGTATGGTCGTTCATACGAGTCTCTTGTGATCCTTTTACTTCTGTGGTATCTGGTGTAACATCTCTTTCATTTCTAATTTTGAGTCCCCTCTCTTTTTCTTGTTGAATCTAGCTAAAGGTTTGTCTATTTTGTTTACATTTCAAAAAAACAGCTCTTAGTTTCATTAATCTTTTCTATTGTCTATTTTGTCTCATTCATTTATTTCTGCTCTGATCTTTATTATTTCCTGTTTCTACTAACTTTGGGCTTAGTTTGTTCTTTTGCTAGTCTCTTGAGGTATAAAGATAGGTTGTTCATTTGCTGTACAGCAGTAATGAACACAAGACTGTAATTCAACTACACTTCAGTAAAAAATAAATTTAAAAAAAGGTAAGTTGTTCATATTTATATTTTTTGTCAAAATAATCAAACTGTGTTTCATCCTAAAAATACAAATTATCTGTTTTAGGTTTGTATTCCTGTATAGTATCAAGAGATATTCTGGACTTCAACTTTCTACTAATATTCCTTTTTTATCTTCTCTGACAGATTCAGAATATTCACGTTTATGATATCTAAAAGAATAAAACTTTGCTGCCTCTTCATTTATAATAAAATAATAAAATTAATTCTTGTACTTATAAATATCAAAACACCAGGCACTACTAACTCAAGAATTGTAGTGTAGTAACAATGAAAGAAGCCAAAATAAAAACTATTTAAAAGCCATAGCAGGAGAGGAGCTTCAACACAGTGGGAAGAGTAAGACGAGGAGATCACCTTCCTCCCCACAAATAAATCAGAAATACATCTACATGAGGAACAACTCTTACAGAACACCTACTGAATGCTGACAGAAGACCTCAGACCTCCCAAAAGGCAAGAAACCCCCCACGTACCTGCGTAGGGCAAAAGAAAAGAGAAAAAACAGAGACAAAAGAATAGGGATGGGACCTGCACCTCTAGGAGGGAGCTGTGAAGGAGGAAAGGTTTCCACATACTAGAGGCCCTTTGGCGGGCAGAGACTGCGGGGGGCGGAGGGGGAAGCTTCGGGGTCACGGAGGAGAGCACAGCAACAGGGATGCGGAGGGCAAAGCGGAGAGATTCCTGCACAGAGGATTGGTGCTGACTGGCATTCACCAGCCTGAGAGGCTTGTCTGCTCAGCCGCCAGGACAGGCAGGGGCTGGGAGCTGAGGCTTGGGCTTCTGTCGGATGCCGGGAGAGGACTGGGGTTGGCAGCGTGAACACAGCCTGAAGGGGGCTAGTGTGCCACGGCTAGCCGGAAGGTAGTCTGGGAAAATGTCTGGAGCTGCCGAAGAGGCAAGAGACTTTTTCTTGCCTCTTTGTTTCCTGGTGCACGAGGACAGGGGATTAAGAGCATTGCTTATAGGAGCTCCAGAGACAGGCGCCAGCCGCAGCTATCAGTGCAGACCCCAGAGACAGGCATGAGATGCTAAGGCTGCTGCTGTCGCCACCAAGAAGCCTGTATGTGAGCACAGATCACTATCCACACCTCCCTTCCGGGGAGCCTGTGCAGCCCGCCACTGACAGGGTCCCAGGATCCAGGGACAACTTCCCTGGGAGAACGCACGGCGCGCCTCAGGCTGGTGCAACATTACGCTGGCCTCTGCCGCCGCAGGCTCGCCCAGCAACCGCACCCCTCCCTCCCCACTGCCTGAGTGAGCAGAGCCCCGGAATCAGCTGCTCCTTTAACCCCATCCTGTCTGAGCGAAAAACAGATGCCCTCAGGCGACCTACAGGCAGAGGCCGGTGCAAATCCAAAGCTGAACCCTGGGAGCTGCGCGAATAAAGAAGAGAAAGGGAAATCTCTCCCAGGAGCCTCAGGAGCAGCGGATTAAATCTCCACAATGAACTGGATGTACCCTGCATCTGTGGAATACCTAAATAGACAACTAATCATCTCAAATTGAGGAGGTGGACTTTGGGAACAACGATATATATAATTTTTTTCCCTTTTTCTCTTTTTGTGAGTGTGTATGTGTAAGCTTCTGTGTGTAATTTTGTCTGTATAGCTTTGCTTTCACCATTAGTCCTAGCGTTCTCTCTGTCCTATTTTTTTATTACTTAAAAAAATTTTTTTCTTTATAATTATTATTTATTTTATTTTATTTTATCTTCTTTCTTTCTTTTTTTCCTCCCTTTTATTCTGAGCTGTGAGGAGGACTGTCTCTTGGTGTTCCACCCAGGTGTCAGGGCTGTGCCTCTGAGGTGGGAGAGCCAACTTCAGGACACTGGTCCACAAGAGACCCCCCAGCTCCATGCAAGAGCAAACGGCAAAAATCTCCCAGAGATCTCCATCTCAACACCAAGACCCAGCTCCACTTAACGACCAGCAAGCTACAGTGCTATGCCAAAGAACTAGCAAGACAGGAACAAAACCCTATCCATTGGCACAGAGGCTGCCTAAAATCGTAATAAGGCCACAGACACTGCAAAACACACCACCAGACATGGACCTGCCCACCAGAAAGACAAGATCCAGCCTTATCCACCAGAACACAGGCACGAGTTGCCTCCACCAGGAAGACTACACAACCCATTGAACCAACCTTAGCCACGGGGATCAGACACCAAAAACAACAGGAACTACGAACCTGCAGCCAGCAAAAAGGAGACCCCAAACACAGTAAGTTAAGCAAAATGAGAAGACAGAGAAACACACAGCAGATGAAGGAGCAAGGCAAAAACCCACCAGACCTAACAAATGAAGAGGAAATATGCGGTCTACCTGAAAAAGAATTCAGAATAATGAGAGTAAAGATGATCCAAAATCTTGGAAATAGAATGGAGAAAATACAATAAATGTTTAAGAAGGAATTAGAAGAACTAAACAAACAAACTAAGCAAACAAACAGTGACAGACAACAAAATAAATGAAATTAGAAATTCTCTAGAAGGGATCCATAGCAGAATGACAGAGGCAGAAGAATGGATAAGTGACCTAGAAGAAAAAAATAGTGGAAATAACTACTGCAGAGCAGAATGAAGAAAAAAAATGAAAAGAATTGAGGACGTTCTCAGAGACCTCTGGGACAACATTAAATGCACCAATATTCGAAATATAGGGGTCCCAGAAGAAGAAGAGAAAAAGAAAGGGACTGAGAAAATATTTGAAGAGATTATAGTTGAACACTTCCCTAATATGGGAAAGGGAAGAGTTAATCAGGTCCAGGAAGCACAGAGAGTCCAATACAGGATAAATCCAAAGAGAAACACACCAAGACACATATTAACCAAACTATCAAAAATTAAATACAAAGAACAAATATTAAAAGCAGCAAGAGGTGGGCTTCCCTAGTGGCGCAGTGGTTGAGAGTACGACTACCAATGCAGGGGACACAGGTTCGTGCCCCAGTCTGGGAAGATCCCACGTGCCATGGAGCGGCTAGGCCAGTGAGCCATGGCCACTGAGCCTGTGCGTCCGGAGCCTGTGCTCTGAAATGGGAGAGGCCAAAACAGTGAGAGGCCCGAGTACTGCAAAAAAATAAATAAATATAAATAAATAAATAAATAAATAGATAGATAACTAGATAAATAAATAAATAAAAGCAGCAAGGGAAAAACAATAAATAACACATAAAGGAATCCTCATAACATTAACAGCTGATCTTTCAGCAGAAACTCTGCAAGCCAGAAGGAAGTGGCAGGACATAGTTAAAGTGATGAAGGAGAAAAACCTACAACCAAGATTGCTACCCAGCAAGGATTTCATTCAGATTTGACGGAGAAATTAAGACCTTTACAGACAAGCAAAAGCTAAGAGAATTCAGCACCACCAAACCAGCTTTACAACAAATGCTAAAGGAACTTCTCTAGGCAGGAAACACAAGAGAAGGAAAAGACCTACAATAATAAACCCAAAACAATTAACAAAATGGTAGTAGGAACATACATGTCGATAACTACCTTAAATGTAAATGGATTGAATGCTCCAACTAAAAGACATAGACTGGCTGAATGGATAAAAAAAACAAGACCC